>NC_044356.1:19902476-20252476 GCF_007364275.1 Archocentrus centrarchus
CTACTATGTGTGCCATCTTAGAGATTCTGATGATGCTGCATTTCTTTATTTATATGTGGGTCTCATGTTGATCAGCAGTCTGTCTGGAGTCATCACCAGTGGGCCGTTTGCTTGAGCTCTTCCACAAATTTCTTTAGATATGCAGGATGCAAACTATCACTTTTTTGATGTCTCACAAATAAATTACAGTCTCAAGACTCAAAAAGACCCCACAGTATGCTCTGGAGGATTCAGTCTGCACTTCAAGAAGTGCACTTGAAGAGGATGAGTGCAATCATGAAATCCAATTTCTGACCTAAATTATATGTACCTCCTCCTTCACCTGATAGTTGAAAGTATATATATATATGTGTGTGTGTGTGTGTGTGTGTGTGTGTGTGTGTGTGTGTGTGTGTGTATCAATTACTATTTAAACTACTGTTACTATTTAAACATAATTTCTGAATTTTATATTTCAAAGTATCTGATTTTCTAAGTAAAATCAGGAAATAGTGGATTGTAATTGACATGTTTAATAAAGACTGAGAGGATATATGTAGAATAATCTAATAAGCCTCATCTCAGACAGTCTTATCTAGTGATAACACTATTTTTCTGATTAGATGCTCTCACTTCCACGCTGATTTTCTGCCTCCGTCCAAATGCAGAGCAGTCTTTGCCAGAAAGCAGCTCTTCTGTTGGTGTGTATTGATTTCATGGCTAAAAACAGGGTGATGGCAGAGCGCCTGTTTTATTCTTCCTATTGGGAAACATCCAAGAACAACTGC
Organism: Archocentrus centrarchus; assembly: GCF_007364275.1. Lineage (NCBI taxonomy): Eukaryota > Metazoa > Chordata > Actinopteri > Cichliformes > Cichlidae > Archocentrus > Archocentrus centrarchus. The sequence continues at coordinate 19,903,244 of NC_044356.1, forward strand.
TGCCACCCTTTTGCTACGACTTAAAAATGGGCAGCTTGTTGGCAGTATGCATTCACCTACACCTTTTCTTTCATTCAATATATACCATCAGCTAAATCGCATTTTAAGTAGTCTTTTAAATTTGTCCTATTTTCATTTGATTTCTGACAGGACATTTTCTTATTCAATAGCATTTCATGGCCGCAGTGGAATGCCTTAGAGATGAACTCCTGGGGTTTTCACCACTGCTGCTAAAAAACTGGCCTTGTCAGCCATCTTTTATTAAATCCTTTCATTATGTTTGAAATTGTAAGAAAAATGATCATCTCGAATGAACATCACTAGCGATAATCACTCAGCCACTTCAGGTCTATAAAGCAATTAAATCCCCAAGGTATACAATAAATTTAGCTGGTGAAGTGACATAAAAGTAAAAGTTTATTCTAGGAGGAAACTGCCGTTTTACAGCGCGCTTCCTCCCTCCCCCCCTGCCATGTATCATTCCTGCTTTTCGTGCTGTGATGGTTATTTGGCTTTCAGAACCATTTATTGCCTTAGTTGTCTGTGATTGATGTGGCCAATGAACAGGGATAGCTGGTTAGGCTGATGACACCCCAAGCTGTGAGAAGGAAGCATGTCTATCACGTTAATTCAATAGAACGCAGTTGGATAGTGAGTGAGATTTCATTATCCCAAGTAAAGCGTATAATTCAAAGGGCCATCTGGATGGATGGAGAACCTCTGAAACAGGTTTTAGATTCGTATAGAGAGAGCTGTCACAACCCACAATAAGTTGTCTGTTGGTCAGTCTGATAGTAGGCTAGCTATTATTATTATTATTTTTTTTTTGTCTTAATCTGACAAGAGTAAAGTTTGACCAACTGCGAACATTCTTGGAGTCGCAATCATTTTTACAGTGTAAAATTTGTAAGCAAAACAATCCAAATGCTAATTTTAAAGGTCCTCTCCCTGCCAGGGGCTTCAGTTCCATTTTGCAGACACTTTAAAAGGCAAAACCAACTCATGTCCACACTGAGCTACAGTTCATGCTGCACTAATTACTACCCTTATTAGTATTCTAGTGGAACATCAGCAATTAAAATAACCATTAAAACCAGAAGGCTCTCCTGCAGGGAGGCGCAGAAAAGGAAAACAGGAACATGCAACATGTATGTTTTAAACAGTTTTACGTGGCTGTAGGAAAGAAGCAGCTTCCGCCTTTCAGCGTTGTCAGACAAAATGTGCAAAAGGTGGTTTGGAAATGCGATGTCGAAAGGGGGCATTGAAAGTGCTGTGCACACGCCATGCATTTATTCATGAGGTTGGTAAACCTGCTAATTGTACATACCTCAGACAACCTTCGTAGATGTCCACGTGAACACAGCTAATGCACATTGTCTGCTTTACATACCATTGGAGCCATGATCACAGAACCTCACATTTAGTCCACAAACAAAGACCCAAATGGATGAGTGTGTGTTTTTGTGCGCTCAGAGACAATCTCTGAACTTTACAAAGAACAAGACACACTATCCCGAGGTTGTGTGCATGAATATTTAAAGGTGGCACACTAAACAATTTTCCGGTGCTGACCTGTTGCTACATGTATTCTTATTGAATAAATAAACATGCCTCATATTTACTACATCACTGCTTTTATGATGTATGAATCAGAATTATACATGGTCCCTGGTGGTTGTTGGCATCCTCCCTCTACATAAATATTATCTGTGTGCCCCGACTCTGTGCTGCTCTGTTGACTTGCTCTTACACACAAGGGAGCTTCTATTGATTTCTAGAAGGCCTTCATGCTGGCTTCTTAAGCTAACTGGAATCACATTTTCAGAAATGGGCCTTCCACCACTTATTATGCTCCACGTGCCTTCTTGTCTGAGTGTTTCTTCAAGTATGCGGAGATTTAGTTTTATTTAGATTTAGACAGTGGATATTCCTGCTATCCTGTCAGGTTTTGTGGGAGAGACTCGCTCAGTTTGCAGTCAAACTGATTTTATGTATCGCAATTTAAATTTCCTGTTGCAAAGTGAGCAAGTACACACTGCAAAATGTGGACTGAGACAGGAGGCACAATGATGACAGTATTACTATCTTTTAATAGTTGTACTTTAAGGTTAAAAAACAAGTCTTAAAAGCATTAGGATTAAAGGGTTTTGTGATGTCATTATATTAAATTATGGAGTATACCTGCATAGTCTTTTCACACTCTCAAGCTGTCAACGATAGTGCATTGAAGAGGGAATCAGTGTTAGCCCGGCTGTTCCTCAAGGCAGAATGTGTGACAATGACGGCGAAGGCACTGCGAGTTCGCGACCATTTTTATTTATTTTTTGATAGAGGGCAATGGTAAATGCCAACGATGTCTGAAAAAGAAAGGTCTTCTAATCTCTGATGGTACATGGAATAAGCTGTGACAGATGGAAAAAGCATTGCCAGCCACAATTTATGGAGGCGAAGCTGAGAGGAACAGAGTTAATACTTGAAGAAAAAGAAGGTGGAAGAACGGGGAGAGGCAGTGAAAGACATGATTGGAAGCAGAACTACTATGTTGCATGTACTGTAGACTGTGTAGCACTGTGCTGATGAGCTAGTGGCACTATGATTATCAGGTGTGCAGTACATGTTACATTTTTCTGGTAATGATTCAAAATTATGTGTACTTGATGCTTCATTTTCTGATGATTAAATGCAAAAGAGAAAAGAATACAGGGGAAGGAAAAACAAACAAACAGCAAGAAAAACCAAAAAACAATGACAAAAATTGCAAATCTGGAAAAGATTTTATCACCCAGAGCTTCCAAATCACTGTGGATTTACAGCTCTGCAGTCTGAACATATTAGAAGAGAAGGTTTTGGGAGAAGTCATGTTGCATGTCACACTTTTCTCCCACCACAACAAAGGCAGTCCAAGAATAATGTTAGCCCCCATTTAATTCATTTATTCATGAGGGTAATTGAAATATTAACACAGCTGGCTCGACACTTGAGACCGAATGTCTTCGGTGCTCAGATCCTGCTCGACTCACAGAGGAAATAATGTTTTATTTACACACAGACTTTATCCCCTGGAGCTGGCCCTGGACATTTTCTTTTACCCCTATGAATTTGTGAAGAATTTTTTGATTATACATATGCATGCATATTAAGATATCAGTAGTTGAAAAAAGATCTGACATGCTCTTATGCCTAAATAGTTTAGAGGCTGAGTAAAGGTGAAAACACAAACTGAAGTGAGGAAGAAGAGGAAGAGGATACGGTGGAGTAATAAGCACGAAACGCACAGGTGAGGAGAGAAGAGAAGATGTGATGTGAAGAAGGTTTAGAGAAAAGAGGATTTCGGGAAGAGGAGGATGGTAGCTTAGCCAGAAAGGAGCGACAGCTGGATGTGACTGGTATGAACACAACCTGGCATGTTTACCCCTTTCTAGTGACATGAGAGCAGAGCTGGAATAAGGCGTATGCAGTGAAAATCAGACGGAGGCACATTTTTGCATCTCAGAACAGCTTGATGTGAACACACCTAGCCTATTCTTTTCAGGCACACGGCTTTAGGTTCCCCCACATGTCAGCATCTGTGTGCCATTTTGTGAGTTAATTGCACTGATATGCATCTATGTGTGCAGTGTGTAGGACTGTGTGTGCCTTTAAGGTAGTCATTTGGGGTTGCTGGCTGGGGAATGAAAAGAAACACAAGTGCGTAGAGCTTGTTGAGGGGTGTTCTCAGACAGTTGGGTGGGAAGGGGGGGGGCAGGCCTACAGAGGATTGGGGTGGAGGGTGGGGGAACTTGGAGGCCATGTGCTGCTACTGTCACATGTCGAGCTTGGCACTGTAACGGGTGAGCGGTAGGCGGGCGAGGAAAACACCACCTACTGGGGACTGTGGGCGTGGGGGCTGGATGAGCAGGATGGCTTTGGAGCTGGCACTTATTCCTCAGGCTTTATCAGAGGAGAAAAAAAAAATGAAACGTGGAGAGCTAGAGCTGCCACTAACAATTATAGTAGTAGCACTCTCTGCTTGTGTGTGCCAGAGAGAGAGGGAAAGGGATGCATTCCTCACATAAGTTATGTATGGTATGTAAGCTATTTATCACCTTACAGTGAAATACATGTTTTTCTTCTTTCAATTTTTTTCTCCCAAATACTAGTTTAAAAAAATACATTTCACTTATTTAATTGCTTATTTTGCAAATGCACTTGCAGCGCTTTCTGGTTATATACATAGATGAGGCTGCATTACCAAGTAACCTTTGGTGTTCAGATTGACAGTCTTTCCTTGGACACTATACCAATATTTGTGAAACTGAATAAGTGGCACCTTATAAGCCAAACTATTGCACTGAATATATGTATTAATCTGTAGCTGAAAAATAATCCCTAACAAAGCATACAGCATACACTATATGGACAAAAATACTGGGCCACACCTCTTAATCTTTGAATTTAAGTGTTTTCACCCCCATTATCACAGGTGTGTAAAATCAAGTGCTTTAAAGTGCTCATTGAATTTGAGTGTGGTACTGTAATAGGATGCCACTGTTGCAACAAGTCAAATGGTGAAATTTCTTCCCTCCTAGATACTCCACAATCAACTGTAAGTGGTATTATTGCAGAGTGGAAACGTTTAGGAACCACACCACCTCAGTCATAAAGTGGTAGACCAGGTAAAGTTACAGAGCTGGCTCATAAAAGTCACCAATGCTGTGCTGACTCTATAACTGCAGTTCCAAATCTCCTCTGGCATTAATATCAGCACAAAGACTGTGTGCTGGGAGCTTCATGACACAGGTTTCCATGGCAGTGCAGCTCTTCTAGGTGTAATGTGTAGGTGTAATATGTGTAGGTGGCCCAGTATTTTTGCCCATGTCGTGTAGCTGTCTAAGCTAAATATATGTTGGATTTGGTTGCAAAAATGAATGTCTCTACATGTATCACACCTAGTTGTGTGAAGGTCATTTTAGCAGCTACACATTTAAATAAAAATGCTGACATACCTGTATTTGTGTTAACTCACTTAATTTACTGAGTTAGTTACCTGTTGTTATAAATTGTCTATGCCACACATAATTTGGTAGGAATATACTTTAGGTTGGTGTGGTTGGCTGATTGGCTCAAAAGACTAATTCCGTTATTTTGTGAAAGGAAAAATATTTTCAAAACTTTCCTAGTTTGGGATTTTTATATACATGAACAGCAGTTTCTGTATTATTTTTCTTATTTGCCACTGCTTTGAAATGTACTATTAATAGCAGGACCGACAGGTGTGGGGCCTTTTTAAACGATGCCCAGTCTCATTTAGATCAAGAGGCATCTCAAGTAAGATCAAAGGAACACAGACACATGTAGGCTCAGTGTGCCACAGAAAAGGGGGAATATATTCTGTATGTAAATGAATTACTTCTGCATTTTAGATTCACTCGAGAAATATCTAAAAATGGATTATATATACAGAGCAAGGGAGAGCAGCAGGAAAAACACAGCAGGATTAGGAAAAGTAAAATTAAGAAAGAGGAAAACATGGAGCTTTTTAATCTCCAGAGGAAGCCTGGCTGTGTGTGCGCGCTCACGCTTTCCTGAATGTAAAGTACATGTCAGTACGCTCAGTGTGAGCAGCAATACACAGAAGCACAGACAAGGTTCCCATAGAAACACCTGCCTTTTTTTTTTTAACCCATAAATACGCAGACTTACTACACAACCCACATTTCTTTGAAGACCACCGTTTCCCCATTACCCTTCCTGCTTGCTGTTTGATCCTCTAGGCAACTAACAGTCCACACCCCCACACTTGTATTACAACATCCCTTGTTCCCTCTTTAATTTCTTCACCCCATCCATCTCTTTGGCTCCCCTTGCCTCTGCCACCTCTACCCTCTTTTTTGGTAGTGATGAATGTCTGCTGAGTGTGTTGTACAGCAGCTCGGAGGAAATATTCTGCCACGCATCATGATTATGAGCCTGAGGATGCCTGTGTTTAAGCCAAGAACCCTCATCCTGTCATGTTTCCTGATTATTGTGTAAGGGATTGATTAACCCTTGAGTTGACGTGATCCTTTTGCTGCCACCACTCGCTCTGGTGTCATTTTGTAAATGTTTGCCTTTCTCTCACTCCATTATGTTTTCAAACCTGTTGCACCATTGATTAACACACCCACAAAATCAATGCCTTTAAGGTAATACTCTTTTTGTTCACATTGGTAACAGCTAGAGGAAGGGTGACATTAAGAGGTCTTGACTGATTATTTATTGAGGAATAAATGCAGTCTGCATGGAAAATATTATTTATTTGAGCACACAACACTGTGCAAAAGTATTGAGTCATTCCTCAGTTCTTTATATTTTGCTTCCAATATGCCAGACTTGAGCAACAGTTCTCCAGGCTTTCTGAAGGTCTTTTAAAGTTTTTCTTTGAACATTGGCTGCTACACCAATCCTTATACCTGACCGTTTTCAGAGGCTATTTTTGTTTGTTTGTTTGTTAAGCCACTTACCACTGACCTATGAATCATTCAAGCAAAAATAGGCACCTAACTCAAGGGATGACCTAGCGTTGTGTCGACACATAACGGGCAAGTTAGCAAAGAATCAATTTTAAATCGTATCTTTAGGCACTTTGTCACTAGCAGCCTGTCACGAAAACATGATTTGTTCTAATTTCTTCAGTTGAATATGTGAAAAAATGTAAAGATTAAACAGTTTCACAGGCATGAAATAGTATTTTTACACCAACAAGGTGATTCCCACAGAGCTATTAACCAAAAACTTGGCATATCTCACCATGGTGTGTAGTGTGTCCTTAAAAAAGTAGAGGACAAAAAAAGAAACTACAGCAGATGAACAATACCTGAAAGTCATGCTCTTAAACAAGACCTGACACGGGAGCTGAGAGATGCATCTGCTATCTCTACATCATCTCTGCATCTACTGTTTGCCATAATTAAAATTTCTGATTGAAATTGTAATCAATCTGTACAGAGGAGGTCAGGAGAGAGGTACAATAGTGAGTGTACAGCCTTCTGTGAAACACAGTGGAGGCTCTGTCATAGCTTGGGGCGGCATTTCAGTTAGTGGTGTTGGAGGTCTTGCCAAAACTGATGAAATTATGAATGTACAACAGTACCGTTGGATTTTACCATGTGGAAAGCATCTGATTGTGATGACTTTTTACATTTTTTCAGCATGACAGTGATCCCAACATTCAAAGAAGAGCTTTGAATGTGTTTCAAAAAGGCTATTGAAGAATAAAGGTGGTCATATCAAATACTGACTTTCAAACATGTTAAAAATTGCGCAAACTTTTTTCCTTATATAGTGTATTTCAGTGACTATATTCAATGCTCTTTTCTTTTCCTTTTACTGAAGTGGGTAAGAGAAATCAAGAATTTTATTGGTATATTATTTAGTGCAAACTAAGAGGTACCTGTGTCTGTCCGATCCACCCACACAGTCTATAAATGCACCTTATTTACCAAGCCTGCCAGAGTTAGTTTATAACTTAGCATGCTGTCCCTTTGCTGAGAAGATGGAAATATGAAAAAAGGCTGAAAAAACCCCCCCCAAATGCTAAATGAAGCTTCAAAACAATCAACCCACAAACCAGTAGGTGAACACATGGTGGCCAAATCAATTGTTTACACAGTCAATGATGTGGCTGCCCAACGGCAACAATGACAACATCATTTTAGGCAATTTAATTTACATAACACTCCTCCCCCTGAGCATGGCTGAACATTTAGCATTGAATAATCACTCTAGGTGCAATATCTTTTAGAATGGGTCATTTTGTTCAGCCAGCAGGCACCAAGGAACGTTTGTTGTTTCTTGTTGCATGTCTGCACTTCCGTGCGAGGATTTAAATGGAAGCGGAGGAAGAGATTTCTTGGATTTAATCTGCTTCTAACTTTCTCTGAACAGAGCATTAAACTGCTTTGCAAAGTCTGAGAGAGAATCACTCTCTTTCTAATCTGCTGATTTGGCCCTTGGTGAGATTAGGGGTGATGGTTTAGAATAAGAGCGAGAGGGGGGGGGGCAGTGGAGAGACAAGAAGGCATAGAGGGATGAGGGAGCAAAGTGAAGGGAAGAGAGAACTGTGGAAAGAAGAAAGAAAAAATTGCTACAAATACATAATGTCTTGATTGTCAGGTAAAATTCGCGAGATTGTGCAAATTAATTTATAATCATCTGAGATGGGGCTTTTGGTTAATGGTTAGGGGAGGTCACAGTGTCCTGCTCTCTTTTAATAAAGTTGTTGACGACACGCTTCCTTACAGCTCCCATTCACACAGCTGATTCATTCTACAGGCTGAAACTATCACTCTTATTATCGTGGCTATGAAACTTGCTGCATTGTGTAGTTATGGTTGACAAACTGTGCAGTATCTCAGTTGTTATATTTTCAAACCACTGACAACACAGGTTTTTTTTTTTTTTTTTGGTGAAATCAGATGAGTGTCTCATATAAATTATTTCACTGTACTTACTTTGTGCTTCTGTTTTCACCCTGAAAGCCAAAAAAACAGATTTAACCTTGGAACAGTTGTTATTGTCACCCAATAGCAGTGATGGATTCCAGTTTCGATGCCTGCACTGAGTCGAGGGTTGTTTATTACAACAATAATTCTTCCTACTTCATCACTTATCCCACATAGCCCAAAAAACCTCATGGCGGTTTTAGTTCAAGCACCTCTTTCGTGCTTTCAAAGATACGCAGAGTGATGAAGGACTCTATTTTTCATGGGTGGGGGTGGTGGAGGGGGATATGAGGGACAGGCTTGACATGAAAGGAGAGTCCTGGGGTTTTCCTCCCTTAGGGGATCTCTGGCTAAGCTGCCCCCTCCTCTTTTTGACAGCCCTATTTGTCTTGCCTGGTCAAGCCCATTCATTTTGCTCAAAACTGCCATAAGTATAGTAGTGGTTTATATATATCACTGATTCTAAGCTCAGTCTTATGCCTGGGTTGCAGTACTTATGTGCATTACAGCGCAAACACAGCATCTCTGCTTTTTTGCCTGTGTGTCTTTACATGATTTTCCTAATCAAAACTACAGAACTGTACCCAGTATCAGCACTGGTGTCTAATTGGACTTTACTTTGTATCTCCTGCCAAATAATTACCTTATACACGCATGTCAGTAGCTCCTTGTATGTTCAATTGACTCCCTCTTTCATCTATACTCATATGTGTGTGTGTTTAAATAACATACAATGTATGCATAAAAACATGAATAATGAAAATCTGCAACCCCCCATCAGCATGGCTGTTTGAAGCATGGCTAATATGAAGTGTTTTTAACCTGTGGGGCTGAGAGATAGGAAAGCCCTAATGAGCCGGGATTGCTACTAAAGTGTGTGTTTTTGTCTGTGTGTGCCTGCGATCATAAATTTCCTTGGTGTGTTGTTTTGTGTGCATGTTTTGTTTTGTTCTTTATGTGTGTGGAAGGCAAACGAACTCTCCTGCAGTGCTTGAGCATGACAGTTAGGAGGGAGGTGAGTGTGCTTCTACCAAGCTTTGGTCCCAACTTTCATTAACTCAGTCAGTATCCCAGAGCAATATATCACAAGAGAGAAAGAAAACAGAGAGAAAGACAAGAAAGTAGTGGGGAAAAAATAGCATAAAAAGTAGGAGTGAAGACAGAGGGGTGAGTTCAAAAGATAATACACGCACCTGGACCCAGCCGGAGGGGCCCTTTGCTGGCAGCTGAGGTTGTAGTTACACCACACGCACACACACGGCCGGAATCAAGCACGCACACCCCTCAAAACCCTTCCCACTTACACAAACACACACTCTGCTCAAACCCCCAACAAGCCGGGCCCCGTTCCACACCAGTGGCTAAAAAGACGGGGAGCGCAGCTGACACTTGTGCCGAGGAGAGGAAGAGCAAGCACAGCCAGCTCCCCCTCCTCTCTCCTCCCCTTCCAAGTGCTGCTGCTGCTGCTGCTTTTATAGTCCTCGCTCCTTCTGCAAGTCATTTAACATTTCATAGCAGTAATGCATGGCCCTCTTCTGGGCTGAGAGTCACAGCACTGGTTTATTCATCAGACCTGAACAATTTAGCTAGAAGTGGATAGTCTGATTTGAGGTTGCAGAGAGAAAGAGAGAGAGATGTTGGTGTGTGTTTGTGATTTATGGCTGCTGCAAACAGAAAAAGTCATTGCTTTACTTGAGCAAGAAGGGAGGTAAAGTCAGATCAGATTGGTTGTGGAAATGCTGCATCTCAAATCATCTTAAAAAAAAAAATCTGGCTTTGATGGGAATTACAATGAATCCATCATCTTCTTATACCACAATTCACAATTCCCTTTTCATGCCCTCTAATTAACGCCCCATTGTTTGTCCTTTTCTCTCTTCATTGTTTTTTTTTTTCCCCTGCCTTCTCTGTCAGGAGGAGTATGAGGAACTAGTGTTTTCTCATTAAGTTAGCACAACACTCTAATATCTGCCCAGATGCCCATTAGTCCAGCAGCTTGGCTCAACTGATGAGAACACAGATCAGAGGGCAGACAGTACAAGTCCCCACTGGCTCTTGTCTGATAAAACATCCTGCTTCTCTAGTGATGTCGGAATGGAGCAGTCAGTTGGTTGTGACGAAGCCACAAAGAGGCAGCTCCAAAGGGCTTACAGAGGGGTGGGAAAATGTTTTTCATGCAGATTGTTGGGCTTACAGACTAGTTGACACAGAGTACCCATCCTAAACAGCATGGCACTCATTTCTGTTGTTATTCCAGCAGTAAAAACCAATTTTTATGTATCCGTGTGACTGCAAAATGCTTATTTCCATTTCTTTTTACTCTGAAACATTTTTGCTGTCCTATTCCTGTATGTCCTCACCTTTGTGAATAATTTTAAGCCTCATGCCTGGAACACAAATAAATCTCAGTAGTATTAGACAGTGGGGAAAAAAAACAGTCAATCAGTATCATAGAATCTATTTGGTCCACATTTTTATTGAGCCCCTCCAACCACATGCCATTTCCTTCCCCCCCCCTTTTTTCCCATTCTTTCTCTGGCTATAGACTGCTCTAAATATTAATCTTTATTTTTTCAGTCTTAAATTCATCTATCTATGTATTTTTCTTTCTTCTTATTATTCTCAAATGACAAACAACCCTTCCTTATCTTTATTTTATTTTTTTTTGACTATTTTCTTGCTTGAATTGATTTAATTACTAATTCAACTAATTTGTTACTGCTGTCAACACAACTTGAAACTCTTCTCCTGTTATTATTATCATTTGTAATTATACCTGTGACATTCTCTGACAGTAATGACACGCCTGCAAGTCTTCATGGTTTGGTTTTTCGGTGCTTTCTCTTTGTGTTCTGCCAGTTTCAGGTTATTAGGTTATTGTGCTGTATTTCTCCTGTCTGTAATGTTATGGCTTTGCTGCCTTGTTTTAGGGTATTTCACAGTTTGTCTACGCTAGTGTTCAAAAAAATCACTTTGGCAGACATCTGCTTTTTCTAATTCCTCATAATTGAAAGTATTTTCTTGAGACAACAGCGGCACTGGGGGCAGGAAAGTGAGGGACTGAGTGAAAGTGGGAGTTGGCATGGCAAAAGGAAGTCTGGAGCTGGGACCCCCAGAGCCTAGTGATTCACCACCAAATGAATAAACTGCATACACAAACCCGCATGCAGCCACATGCGCACACGGAGTCATACAATCTAACGTGCATGTTTTTGTGCACGTACTGACAGACGCACATTCTGTTTGTAGCATGTCAGGACACATCACTGTCATGCCTCGTCTCCGTCCTTCTCTGAAAAGAGAGGACAAGTCTAAATTGGAGATGGAGCCCGCAATCTGTTTTTCAGTGTCATTCTCTGTTATTGGTTCATTGGTTTGCTCCAGTGTACCTCAACATCTTTGCAAGTGCTGCGAACTTGTAATGTTTTGTATTGCACGTGCATTTTATATTGCTAATATAAAGAAAGACAAGTCTATTCTTTTAGCCATTCTTTATCTAACTTTTCACTGTAGAAGTTCTGCCTAACATCTGGATTACATACTATAAATTATTTGTCTTTGTATGTCGTGTATCTTCACAGCATTTTTTATTGTATCACTAGATATTCTGGCACATTTTCTGTAGTCTTATTTCCTTTCTAGTAAAACACAATCTCTTGAAACATTTTACTTGAGATGATTTGTGATAGAGGATATTGTTATTGATCCCTCTCTATGCCACAGTGTATGTGTGTGTGTGTGTTTGTATGAGTCATGCATCTGATTGTACATCCCCTGAGAAAAGCTTTTGAGATGTTTCTGTTTATTTTTAACAAGTGCAGTTTACATCACTCATGTTTAACACACAAAAAAACAGCCAGAGAAGTCTTGCTGCTTTAAAAACCATCTCATACAGTGTTTAAACAGCATGCGGTGATATTACGTCAGTGGTTGCCACCGTGATATGCGGCCTGGAAATAATAGTTCGTGTTTCCCAACGCACATCATCGGTCCCTTTCCAAGCTTGTTATCGCTATATGCTAAAAACTGTATCAGACAGTCACTTGCAGCATCCCCGCTCCGCATGCATAGTTGGATCAGATATATTGTACAGTAAGTGCCTTAGGCTGACTTCGCTCTTCACTGAGACCAGGCCTGGTGACACCATAGAGCACCGAATGAGACTTGGAAACATTAATAACAAAAATGGTGCCTGTTTGCTATGTTAGCTGTCCGTGCGTATAATGAACAGAATTGCATTAACATAGCATTTAAGTATATGCGTGTGAAGGAAGCAAGAGCATCAGCACTTCAAACCTGCATTATCATTTGGCCATGAAGAATGTTTTAACCCTGGGGACCAGTAAACTTCTGTGTGTGTGACTAATATTACTTCCTTGCAACAAAAAACAGAATAAGCATTTTCCGTCACTTTGTCCAGCATCAAAAAAGAGCAACCTTAGGCAGCTTGAGTCCCACAATGTCTTGTAAATTACAGCTTTCTTTTATTATAGGTATGATTTATGTTAGAAGGACAAAATGAGCCTGTTGTTAAACCTACAGGTGAACACATCAAGGGGAGGTATATACAGTAGTAACAAATGAACAGTCAGCTTTTTTTTTTTTTTTTTTTTTAAGTTGATGTAGTGGGAGACCAAAAAAAAAAAAAAGTGGAGATGACAGAGCATCTCCAAAACAGCAGGTCCTGTGTGATGTTTATGCCAGTGAAAATATAGTACAGGCAGTGCAATGCTTGGTGCAATGCTCTGCTGGCACACCTTGAGTCATTTGGATGCTACTTTGGCATGTACAGTACCACCTACCTAAACATTGTTGCACCCCTTCATACAGTAGCAGTGGTATTCTCTTACGGCAGCAGCTGCTTTGAGCAAAAAAAAAAAAAAATTGTGCATGAATAGTTTATGGAACATGACAGAGTTCAAGGTGTTGACATGGCCCCCCAGATTTCCCAGGTCTCATATCCAATCATGTGTCTGTGGGAGGTGCTGGAGAACAAGGCCTCACTAGCAACTTACACGACCGTTCTGGTGCACCTGCACAATATTAGGCAGTTGCTTTTAATGTTGTGGCTTGCTGGCATGGGGCATATCACTGATAAATTGATGCTTAATGAAGAAGAAAAGGAAGAGGAAACTCCTGTCTTTCCACTGTTTCTACTTTTTTTTTTTTGCAACCCTCCCACTGCTCCCCCCACCCCCTCCCACTGCTCCCCACTTAAAAGATGCAAATGATTCTTGCTGCCCCAAGCCAGCAGAAGTGCTTAATTATACCAGTATCAAGAAAAAGAAAACAAACAAACAAAAAAACAGCTAATACAAATCAGGGTGAATTTTATTGTAATAAAAAGGTTCTTTTTAGCAAGATAGCACCTTCTTAATGTCGCACTTGAATCATATTCATGGACCTTTTCCCCTGGTCATCTCTGCTCTGAAAATGCATAGGTATAATAATGCTTTATTATTCATGTATATTACTATACAGATGAATTTACCCCTGTTTTTGTGTCTTTAGGGGGAAATTTGCTTAATCTCTCCCTCCTGTCCGGCTGATGCAGGGCATTTACAGAACTTACTGGCCAGCATATTGTAGTACAGTTATTAGGCTTAGAAATGAGTGAGGCTTTGCTGTTTGAGCATTAGGACGAGTTTAGTGTTTGGACAAGGCAGACAAACAGCTTTGAGTGACGGAGGAAATTGTCTAAAATTAACGTGCTTAGACATAATGGCCATGTATCCCCTTCTCAAGTTATGCCCCTGTCCAAACAATTTTTGGAAATGCATAGAGGCCTTCGGCTGACTCACTACACATGATTATGTTTTCTAAAGGAACGCCATCACAGATTAAAGTCTACAAATACAGATTGTTGCAGTGAGTGGGCAGTTTCATGTGCACAAAGGCAGATTATTGATCTCTGTGCGTGCATATGTGTAAGAGTGGGCCGCAGCGATAACAGTCATGGATCTAATTGCAGAGCCTCTGAGCATTTAAAACATTTCTGGCTATCAGCAACAAGCTCGAGCGGTGCCTGTGTGACAAACACCCGTGTACAGTTTTGTGATGAGTTGGTTCATTTAAAATATTTTGAACTTCTGCAACCATGGAGACGACAGCATCCAGTGATTTTTGCGCTCGTTCATTGTTACTCAGATTCTTTCTATAATTGCTGTCAGCCTCTGCTTTCTCACACGCAGGAGAACGAGCAGACGAGAAAAGCATCAAAAACACGTCAGTGCACATGAATGCGCACACACACACACACACACACACTTGACACATGCAGAAACACATGGGTTCTGCAAATGCCGTCACATGAAAACCTTTCTCCTAAACACCAGCAATGCAGTTAACCCCTTCAACAGGTTCTCTGTTGCCATGGCAACGTGCTGCAGGCTGACCGAGCGGGATGCGAAAAAAAAAACAAAAAAAAAAAAACCTTTTCCTCGGCGACCGGTGAAAACATGCAGAAACATCAAATGGATTGGGTGCACGTGTGGTTGTGTGCAGAAAACCAATGAGCTCATGTGTGTCTACGTGTCAACGTGTTAAAGTATCTCATCAGTTCCACCAATGATGAAACGGGCTGTAAGTGAGGGGTGGTATTGTTCCTCTGTGATTGACATGACTCTTTTTTGTTCTGAGAAAAACAACTTACTCACAAACACACTCAGACAGTCAGAGGCACAGTTTGCCGCTGTTGCCCCCCGATGACTGTGGCCATCGTTATCTTACCAGTGGTTAGTGACCGTGTGCAGGAATGTGGAGACGTTAAAAGAAGAGAACAGTCTCGTGCTTCTTCTGCATCTCCGTGGATGAGCGGACGAGAGTCAGAGAAAGAGAGAGTCATGAGCCAGTTCCCTCTGCATTCTTCTCTCCCATGTTTCTGCCCACGCGCTGCCTTCCACCCACATTATCGCAACAGCGAGGGAACTTTTCTACCTCCTCCCCTGCTCGTTTTCTCATTCTCTCTTCATGGTTTCTTCCTGTCACGCTTCCTTCCACTATTTGCACCTATTGTTTCTCGCGCACTCTTTGTTTGTCATTCCTGAACTCTGCCTTCTTCATTCTGACATTTTTTTTTTTTTGCTTAATTCTATCCTCCATCCCACCCTCGCACTGTCTTTTCTGACGTAGAGCACATTTTGAAAAAGATTCTCTGCCTGTGTGTGTGTGTGTGTGTGTGTGTGTGTGTGTGTGTGTGTGTGTGTGTGTGTGTATCAGCCTGAAACTCTGGAGACTGTATATGCGAATTTGGAGTTTCCACTGTCAATGTAATGTCGTCACAGTACGTCTGTTAGATCTTTGTCTAGTAAAGTAAACCTCAAGATAGAAAAAGCCTTATTATGCTGTGTTAAAGAGAGTTATACAGTTACACAATTCAGCTGTAATCACAGCTGAATAGTGCTACATGTCTGAGCATATAGCTCTGAATTGCTACCGTATACATTTTCCCATAACACAGTAGCTAAGCTCAATCTTTAGTACAATAGCACAGAATCCCTACAATATTCAGCAAATCCATTATACTACCAGAGCTATAGCATCACAGGCAGGTGTAAATGAGAGGCGAGCAGTTTTTTCCGATCACAGCCAGTAGAGGTATCTCATCAAAGGCCGTCTGGCCTGGTCTGCTCCCCTGGGGGTATTGCCATCCTCCTGGAGACACATCAAACACATGAAAGAAGAACCTCCAGAGTCGCACTGCTTTTCCTCCATCACAGCAGTCCACATTTATCATCATACCTGAACGTCAGGTGTTTCCAGTGATGCTTTGTGAAAAAAAACTTTCTGGAACGGCCACAGATTCTTTCAGCTTTGTGTTATTTTGCTTGACTTTTGCTGCTTTAGGGCACGACTGCATATTTAAATGTACGTAGCTTACAGTTCTAAATTTGATCGGATCAGTAAGCAGAACATGGATATTTTCTTCAGCAAGTCAGAGGAGGCGTTACCACAGAAAGAAAACAATTCTACAGTTTTAAGCACTGAAGCTGTTTCTTTTTTTTTTTTTTTTTTTTTGAGCGGCACAGATTTTCTTTTTTCCATGCTATGGTCCATTAGGAACAATATAACAGTACCTCTCCATTTCATCCATGCAGCACATTCATGGGAACGTCTTCTGTGCGCCATATCCTATTCTACCATAATCTCACCTGCAGTGTGCTTTTGTACTGCCATCTGTAGCAAACAGTATTCACAAGGAGGGGTGCAGAGATGCAGCCATCTTGGACCCAGTGGTGCATGCCAGTGTCTGGCTGATGAGTTCACAGAGGAAGTAGTTCCTCCACTGTTAACCATTACTTCTTGTTGAAGAGGGGAACACACACACACACACACACGCAAGCACGCACGCACGCACGCACACACACACACACACACACACACACACACACACACACACACACACACACACACACACACACACACACACACACACAGGCAATCTGGTAGGCAGATAGGCAGCAAACAATGAAGTAAACATTTTTATGTAGTGTTGTGTCCCCTCTTATAAAACCTCTGTTTTTTTGTCATCATTTTTGTCTCATAATGGTTATTCTTGGTTATCTGCTTCATATATCTCCTATTTATATCGCATGCCACTTAGGCCCATTACAGATGGTTGAGGCTTTTAAACACGTCTTTAAATAGTAGCTCTGAAGCCATCTGAGGATTAAATGGAAGTATAAGAATCCTGCTGCCTGTGTTGGCGCTTCTCTGCTTTGTGTTTGTCTTTTATTTTGCCAATTTGACATGAACTGCCTCGCCTACTTATAGTGGGGCAATTAGGAGCGAACCCCGGGGCCTTTGTCATTGAGGATTTCTGGAGTTTCTCACTTGCGCAAACAGTGTGAGGTGCACATGTGTACACAAACTGAAATACACGGAGTAAAAGGTGCCAAGCACAAAGGGGCAGCAGAGCACTGTGTTCAAGCCCTCGAGGTGTCGTTATTTCAATGTTGCTTCTTTGTCTTGGTATGACAGGTTTCATGTGAGGGGCTGTTGGTTCACTGTGAAATTTAAAAAAAAAAAAAAAAAAAAAGCCACTGGGCATTGTAGAGTCAAGAGAGGAGGTGAAGAAGAGAAAGAGTGTTCTGTAACTGTCTGGTAGCCCATGCTTACCAGAGCTCAACAACACTCATTAAGCTGAGCTGCCTCTGCTGTAAAAGTTTGGGAGATTCAAACTAGAGGAGACTCCTAACCCTCCGCCTGCGGGCCAAAACACCCTCTGAATTAGACTTTATCTCCCTGGCTTCTTCCTAAGATGTAAATAAGTTTTGATTTGCCTTCACTGTGGTCAGGCATGCAGGGGCATATTGAAAGACCAGTCTGTGGCTGTTTTTGAGGGTGATGCTCTGCAGTGTAATGTGCTGAAATGCTGGACTTAAATGCAAACAATAGGCTTCAATTAAAACAATTAGTGTAACTTTGATTCGGATTGTTGATTAAACTGCCTACTTGCAGGAGGATTTGTTATACAGACCTGGATGATACCACTCAGAGGATGTTTTGCCAGCCATTGGTGTCTTGTAGAGATTCAGGAATTTTACTATTTTTTAATCACTGGTCACAGTGTAATATATATATATATATATATATATATATACGTGTGTGTGTGTATATATACATATATATATACATATATACATATACATACATACATACATATATATACACATAAATATACATATATGAGCCTCGTGCTTTTTTCAACATGAAATAGAAGCTGAGGTATTGTTATACTGACACATGTATTGTTTGCCGTGTACACATTTCATCAGTCACTTTCCTTTAGCCATAAAGTTTTTGTCTTGTTGCATCAGTTCCTTTTTTCATTATCTGATGCAAGAGCCGAGTGTAAATGGTACGCTGGTTTTACACGGCTCAACTTTCTACCTGTTGTCGAGCAAAAACATTCCATTTCAGAGAGTCTGCAGAAATTTCAAAATGACTTTCATTCTGATTGACCGGAATATGTTCTGGTGACGCTCCTGTGGGTTGTTAATGTCCTTTGCTCGCATGTTAAACATCACAATATGCATCTGCAATTTGATGAGTGATTCAGATTGTCGTATTGCTGTCAATGATGCAAAAGCAACCATCCAGTCACAACTTTGTAGGTGTGAAAAGATTCTGTGGATCTCATATTCATATATAGCTAGAGAAAAACACAAAATATGTCCTCACCATCCTAGACAGACTTACTTTTCTCAGGCTGAATAAACAAACTAATGGCCGTTCTGTGTGGAGCAACACTTCCTGGAGAATATGTTGAGACTAAGTGGCGTAGGATGAGGTACATGCATTTCAGTGCAGAGATTCTCCTGCTTGATTGAAGACAAGGCCGGGATGCAGGGGGGAGGAACAGATTCTTTGTTGATTCTTCTAATTTTAATGTTCTCATTCACTGAGAGGTCAGAGGCCAAGCTCTCTGCAAATCCAATTCAAAGGACTTTGAATCCTTTGTTTTTAGGGTTATATGTAGACAAGCAAAAAAAGAAAAAAGGACACGCACATCCAAAATGAAGGTTGGGTGCCGGAACAGCCTTTATATGTAGACAAGCCCAATAAATCCAATAATAAATAGCTGTGCATTGCACATACATTTTAGGAGTAAATATTACAATTTTATGAGAGTGTGTGTACAATGTGACATTGTTGGTATTGTGTGCTGACTGTCCATCAGTGACACACTGGGGACAATACTGAAACATGTTTCCTTCTTTCCTCATTCCCCTCACATATGCACACACACCACCATCTTCTCTGTCTCTCCCATATGTGGTCTCGCTGACTTTTGTTGGCTGAGAAAGTGAAGGTGGCCAGCACTATTTGATTTATTTATGAGGTGGTGTTCAATGCTGGCCCTAAGCCTGTCTTTAAGGCTAGCTTCTTATAGTATATTCTTATTGACAGCATTTGTGCACTTTATTAATATTACATTTTGATATTCTGACAGATACACATCCCCAGAGGATACCTGTAGTTTTCTACTTTACCAAAAATATTCTCTTTACTTTCATCTTCACCTTTGACAGGAAGACAGTGATTGTTCCTACTGTGGCAGATTTCACATTTTCAGCTGGAGTTTTAAAGAAAAATGCATCTTTTGAGAGCTGCAACTGAATACTGTGTGTGTCTATTGCACATTCAGACATTTACTTTAAAAAGCTGAATACAGTATTATGCAAAAGCTACCTCTCAAGAATGGGAAAATGCATGCAGTGATTTACTGAAACATGTACAAAGATCTAAAAGCTACGTAGGAGTTGTGGTTGTGAAGCTGTAGCAATGATGTCATTTTATAATATATACGGGGCCCAGATGTGTCAGTACTTCCATGCCAGTACTGGGGCCCACAGTGGGCTGCTGACAGACACTGCGCACCTGTGCACAAAATGATGCAACATACTTCCACGCTGTTAAAGGCCATCCTCTCTGCCATCTTTTTGTCTGACCTTAACATGCACACCGACACGACCATAAGTTCTGATAAATTTCACTATTATGCAGCAGCTTGCCAAGGATTTAGAGGGAGACAGAAGCACTGCAAATGCTTCAAGGATTTTCTTTGTTTTTCTTTTGTCACAACAAAAGGGACTCAAACTGCACCACTGATTATAAACAGACATAATTATTACAAATAAACTGGATGAATTGATTAGCTTGATCTCATTTTTATTCAGTCTTGCAATTGGAGCTGTCCTCTCTGTGGTTTTCTTACATGCAATTTAAAATTAGCTCTTTGCGCTCCTTTAAATTATTCACGCGCGCACACACACGCACGCACACAGGCACGCTCGCACACAAGCACACACGCACACAGTGATGCAGTTACAAAGAGTCATTGGTGATGACTGTCATTTGTGGTCCCTTGAGTGCATCAGTGGTCAGAGATTGGGATGTAACAGAGGGAGACTATAATTGTGATCTACTCAATTATTAATCTATGGATGAACTCAATACCCAGAGTGAGGCAGAGAGAATTCTAGGTTGACAGGAAACATGGGTGTGAATCTCTAAATGAAATGTGCATTCAGAGCTTGTATAAAGGCAACGTTTCATTCTTTGAGTAGAATTTCAAGTCATTAATTTAATTCTTGGATGTACGGTAATAAAGCTTTTACAAAAGGCCCTTGTAACATGGCCCCACTGTGCAAAGGTAACATGTCTTGATTGCTCCTCTATTGTCAGGAGGCATGCTGGTACTTATCTCACCGGTGTTCACTTTGTAACCTCACTATTTAAGTCATTCTGCTCATCTGACAGCGGAGTGTGTCTTCAGAGATAGCATCGCCAACCAGCCTGGCTTTGTTGATACAAACCAAAATAATTCACTCACTTTTATTTTAACTGGACTTCAGCCAAACTGCGTATTTCTTACAACCTCGCTCACACAATCGACACTGGCACTGGCACGTAGTCACTAAATGGATTACTGCATTATAACTTCATAAACATCCTCCAGAAAATGAGGAGCCATCATGAATGTAGCTGCCAGAGATTGCATTTTTATCCCATGTTGTGTTTACATACCAGCAGAACCACCTTTGATGGGATTAGAATCACTAAAGATGTGCTATAGCCAGCCTGGGAAGCTGCTAGCAGGAGAATGTGCAGGGATTTATGCATTTTTGATGCAGCGTGGGGAGGAGTGGAACTCTTAAAACGCTGCATGACCTACTTAGAGAGCCATGGAATTCAGACGAGTCGTCATGGCACAGAAAGAGAAAAATCTTTGCCTCACTCTCTGTTTGTGTGTGTCACAGTGATGTATTCAGAGTGTGCTCCTGTACACTTTTTTGTTGCCTGCTGGTGTTAATGAGCAAGGGCTTTCACACTGCCACACATACATAAAGTACAGAGTAACCAGAGCGTGTTTTCTTTGCCTAAATTTCTCTTTACTTTGCATCAAAGTATGTGTCTTGCTTCATGTGCTGAAGCTTAGTTCAAGCCATTCAGCCTGTTTTATTTAAAAGCCTCTGTAATAAGAGCCTTCTGACATCCTGCAACACTTCTGCCCACAGTCCACTGAGATGGCATCTGGCTGAGTGTAGACAGGTACACGCGCGCAAACACACACACACACACACACACACACACACACACACACACACACACACACACACACACACTGGGCTAAAAACTGCTTCTCCCTCTGTCCCCATCTAAGGGAAAAATGCAATTTTCTTTGCGACATGGCCTTGTACATAAATTAATTTTCCTTTGCAGTCTAGGCCCTTCTCTCCCTCCTCTTTGCATCACCCCTCTCTCCTCTCTTTTTCTTGGTAGCTATGGAAACACAGTATTGTACGTCAGCTTCTGAAACCAGACGGTATTGTCCAACTGCTCGAGCTGTCACATTCCTGCTTCACTGTCACCCTGTAGGGTGACAGAAAGGGTCGGGTCTCCAGTGGCTTTCCAGTCACCTCAATGGAGGCTAGTCAATGAGCGATTCATTAGAAAAGACAAGCACTCACAGTCAATGTCTTTAACTGGAGTGTTTATTTGGTCCGGAAATTAGCAATTGTGCAACAATAGTCGACCACCTGGTCGGATGGTTTATGTGTATGTGTGTACATGTGTGAGTGTTTGTGTGTGGTGGGCTTGTAGCTCCTCATGATTGATGATTGTTTGTGGACACTCTTGGCATGGCCCGCAGCCTGGTTAAATATGTGTTGGGTGTGTGTGTGTGTGTGCTAGTGTGTGTCTGTGTGTTGGTGACAGCGTGCTAGTAGCTTAGAAGTGACTTAGTCTTAGAAAATGGAATTTTTGAGTTAATAATGGCATTCATCATGGCAAAAAATGGGGGGGAAAGCATTAAGTTTGTTAGAAATCCCTTAAAAAAAAAAATCACACCAGTACTCGTTCTGCACACTGCACTTCACATCTCCATTTTCTCTCTTCACCAAGATGTCATCATCCATCACATTCAACAACCAATCTGCAGTCCTCTGTGCTTTCCTGCCACCGACTATTTAATCAATTTTTAACTAATGCTGATGATTGATAAGCACATTTGCTTTCCATATTATGTCAGTCCGCTATTTCAAAACACCCTTTGAAAAATAAGGTTAGGTGATTAACTAAAAAACTAATTGGATCAAGCAGAAAACTGCAACGTTGACATCCAGACAAGATGTGTTAATGATGCAACGCTCACAGCCGTGACCCTTAATAACTTTAAATCTCCTGGAGAAGGGAGTATAGCGAGAGAGAGAGAGAGAGAGAGAGAGAGAGAAGGGGCTGATGAGAGGTAGCATGTGACAGTGGAAATAGAGAGAGCAGCGGGTGGTACAGGGAGGTCTAAGAAACTGTAAGACAGAAAAAGAGAAAAGAGGGGAAAGAATTATGATGAAAATGAGATCTGGTGAACTGGTAGAGGAGAAAAGTTTAGAGAATGAAAGAAAGGTCTGAAATATAGAAGGCCAGGATTCCTGGGAGGCGGCGTTGTGCTGAAACAAGATTGATGTGCGTGGACAGAAGAATCCTTAGGCTGCGGAGAGGGACAGCCTGAACTGTGTTCTGCTCTATCGTACTGAGTACACACACACACACACACACACACACACACACACACGCCTCCATGCACCCACTCACAGTTTTTTGAATTCAGCTCTGCACTGCACTTATGCCTACACTTGCCAGACTCCCATCTGTCTTCTGTGGAATAAAGAGTTGACTCTTCTTTAAAAGTTGTCAGTAGATGGTCCTCGTAATTTGGAGTAGGATGAGTAATCTGCCATTGTCCGTCCTTTGAGGCCTGACTAAATGTCAACAGTAATATCTGCCTTTTTCCTCTCTCGACAGACAGTCATGAAATAACCAACGCTATAGTTATAGAAAGGACTGCTGGCAATGTCATCTGAACATAGAGGCTTAAACATGACTTGTGTAATAGTTAAAAGTGCCCTTCGAGGATACAATGTTAAAATAAATCTCGGGTAAATTCCCATTATGGGTCACGTGTTAGAAATGAATGAAAGCATCATGTCAGAACGACTGACAGGTGATGTCACTGAAAAGCAAAGTTTGTGCACTGTCGCGTCTCCTGTTTTTCCTTGCATCAACCCCAATTCTTCCTAAACTGATTTTAGCATGACTCCAGAGCAGGTTTTTCAGGGCTAACAGAACAACCCTGATGGTGTCAGAAAGGTTATCTTGAACTAGGAGGGATTGAGTTTGAAAGATCTGGTCTGTGGTTGAATACTCAAAATGATTATCTATGTCTTTTTCTAATAACTTCTTCTTCACCTTGATATAAAATGTCAGGAGGTCAAAAAAAGATGTGAATGGGAAGGACACATAAGGACACAGGAACCACAGACACCCATAGAGCTTAGGGAAAATGACTGCACATAACAATATGGACACAAGGTGCATCTTCACCCACGTGTCACTTCATTTGACGTGACTGTAAAGGATAGCCTTAAGCTTACCAGACAAAGCTGCATGTTAGTTATAATACGCAGATATATTTATGGTGTAATATGGAAGAAGCGATTTACATGTTAGTTGATATTTTGGTTTCGAGATGGTTGGATGCATGTGTAGCTTCGTTCCTGTCACAAAAGATGGTCCACTGTATGGTCCTAAGGAGGTAATACAGTACAGTAACCTTTAGTGCTTACAGAATTCTAATATAGCTGCCACACAGGTACTTCCAGGTCACGTCACTCAGTTAGTAACCTTCCTAAGAAAAACTGACTGACTGCAACCAGGCTGGCAGATCTAATGAAATCCACTGTCAGTTTGTATCATAGAAATTATAGGATGCAGCTTTTGAGGGAGCTCAGCCCACACTTGGGAGTTAAAGTGAACATACCTTAGCCTATATTTCCATAATTTAGACCACTTAAAAAAAAAAAAAAATCAGTTTATTGTGTGTATGGCACTGCATTGATGCATTGGCAATTGCCAATGCATCAATGCAGTGCCATACACACAATATGCATTGCCATTTGGCAATGCATTCTTTTATAAAAAAAAAAAAAAAAGATCGATAGGCTTCTAATCTTTAAACATCTCTGTTTATTTATATAAGTTTTACAAGTTTTCTGACAGCTCATTAGCTTAGCAGAACCTGCTACATGTAAACTATGGAAAGCATCTAGCTCTTAAACGTGACTCCAGGAAGTCATATCAGCCCACCAAGAAATAGCCTGGCACATGTAAAAATGCCAAATAATAGTGCTTACTCTTTAGTTTCTGACATAATAATTGTTCTGTTATTTGCTAACCTGGAATGGAAAGTTCTGCACTGATCTTATCAAGCTCTAAGTAAAAAATGAGGAAAACAATACTGAACACTAAATGAACAACTAAGGTGGGACTTTTTAAGCATGTCCAAATGCACACACACACACACACACACACACACACACACACACACACACACACACACACACACACACACACACACACACACACACACACACACACACACACACACCAGGCTCTGGCATAAAAAA
Source organism: Archocentrus centrarchus (assembly GCF_007364275.1). Classification (NCBI taxonomy): domain Eukaryota; kingdom Metazoa; phylum Chordata; class Actinopteri; order Cichliformes; family Cichlidae; genus Archocentrus; species Archocentrus centrarchus. The sequence goes on from NC_044356.1 coordinate 19,928,172, forward strand.
AAAAATCATCATTCATTGAGTCTCAGCCCTGCTCCATGCTCTATTGGGCAGCTGAATTGATGCAGACCGCCTTGTTTGTGTATCTTTCAAAGTAGTATTTCATCCTTTTCCTCGTAACGAGTGAATGCGGGTGGTCTCCACTTTTGCAGACAGCATTATATGAGGTAAATACGGTAGAGAGGGCTTATAAAATTTGCGGCAGGGACTTTTAAATGTGAATTGTTAGAAAGCAAAGGGCAGCTCCTTCCAGGAGGACTTGTAAATTTTTTTGCTAGGAGTTTCACAAAGATTGGGAGGCTGAGTCACTGGGATTTGATTGGGTTCATACTTTCACACAGTTGTTGTCCATAAAGCTTTAATATCCCCAATTGACAAGAAATATATGAGGAATTTTATGTGGCTTCTTCAGTTGACAAAAACTCAAACATTATCTAACAAGTATCTTGAAGGGTAGCAATTCTTCATGTTCAGTTCATTTTAGGTTGCGTTGTCAGTGATAAAATAAAAAAAATGATATGAGAAATGACTTGAGCCCAAATCGAACAGTGCAGTTTGTAGCAGAAGCCCCTCTCCCCCACACAAAAGAAAGAAATGCTACCAAATTTGCAGAGATGCCCTCTTTCTACGGAAGAATGGACGATGCCGTACTGTTAGCCAGAGATGTCGTCCTTTGTTCCACCTCTTTCTACTTTCTCTTCCCCACATTACTGAATTCATCCATGGGACAAAGTGGAGGGCCTTTAGGGGCTGAGAAATAATTGATTTGATAATGGGCTCCCTCATTCTTTCTGCTTCACACTCTTTGTCCACATTCCTTCTCTCCTTTACTAGTTAGCTGATTCATCAGCTGGGGCACTACTGTGGTTACTAACATTTTTTTTTAATAATAGTAAAAATAAAAAAATGCATTACATTAATTATGTGGGGTGGCTATAGCTCAGTACAAAGACAACACTGACAAAGAAAAAGTTTGATTCTTTTTTTGGTCAGAATGAATCACCTTGATTTTTCCCTCAGTCCTCTCCTCCCCTCTCCATCCATCACTTCTGATCATTTGAGGTGGATTTCACTTTGGTCTGTCCCTCTCACTGGGCAGCACAACATGTTCCAGCTGTTGTCAGGCCTTGTCAAAAGCACAACAGCCAGTAATAGGCTTAACACGGCGTCTGCTTTCTGCTCTGCACAGATTGCTAATAAAGGTGCAATGTGTTCACTCTGATTTTAGCTCCACCGACCAATTTGAGCTTTTCTCTGATTCGTGAGTGAGCAGATGTGTGCGTTATTGTTCGTGGATTTGTCAGAGATTATAATTTTGCGTGAAATTTAGGTGAGGATGATAATTTATCTAGTTCATTTTGTTTGAGAATGAGCATGAGCACAGAGGGAGAATATTGTGTGTGGGAGTGAAGGAAAGTGAAAAAGAGCGAAAGAGACTTGTCACCACCAAAGAGGCTTCCAACGTGCCATCATGGTTATCCTGGTGGCCATCTGAGCTCTCCAGAAAGCGAGAGATAGATTGACTGCAATAACAAGAGCCAGACGGCACGGAGAGAGTAGGAGATGGAGGGCAAACAGCTATCAGCTTGAGCAGCCCAGTCGGTCGCTAGCAGTGGATTTTAAAGGCCAGTCTCTCCCCAGACAAGTAGTGGGTGCCTCAGTTTTTTTTTCTCTCTGTGCTGCAGGCATGCATTGTGAAGGGAACAGATTGACAAAAAAACAAAAAAACAACTCCATCACTCCTTCCTGCTCTCAGTTTACTTCATCCACTCTCACTCAATCAATGTGTACTCTGTTCGGATACTCCGGGGCCTGCTGTTTAAATGTTACCACAAGGAGCCTTGCCTATGCTTGCAGCATACTGAAATCATCTTCATTCTCTCCTCTTCTTCCTCCTGTTTTCACCTTCTTGTAGCACTTTTCCAAGTATCTCACAGAAAGCTTTGTCTGTTGGTGCCCTAAGACTGTGAATTACCTGTCAGCCATATCTCCCCCTGGGTCATTTAAAAAAGAGAAAGAAAAGGAGGCATGGTGGGTGATATTTTACACCCCAGCGGATCTCCGAATTGCCCAAGAGCTCAGTGATGGGGAACAAATCGCGCTAGCTCCTTGAAGATCGTATGTGTAGATGGTAGCAGGAGAGATAAACAGTGGGGAGTACCAACCTTAAATGATACCAGATGAACTCAAAGGAGCATGTGTTGGAGATAATATGCTCTCTCTCATTGCCTTTATGCTGAAATTGTAAGACTTTATTGAACTGCTTAAGACTAATTCACATACACAGCAGACCTTGTGGTTCTTCCGACAGTAACTGGTATTGACAGCCATGACAGTTCAGAGGATTAGTTGGGTTTGTACATGGGGAAAGAGATAATCTTCTTTAGATCTGACCTATTGGGTGCTAACTCTATAGGGCTTTATAATGCCAAGCATATGTTTTAGCAATCACTGGATTCATCCTGGCTCACATTTCCTCTCCTGGCTCGGGGATGTGAAAGTAATTCAGTGTGGAGTGTGTGCAGGAGGCAGCTGGTACAAGAGTCCAGCTTCTTGCATGTGCTGTGCCAGTGCTGGATGGACACTCAAAGCATCAGGAAAAAATGCTGCACAAAGGCAGGGTGGATGTGCACACGTGTACTTTCTACAGTGTCATTGCTGGTTTCTGCAGTATGTCTAGTTCTGAAGGCTTTATTCTCTTATTACTGAGGATTTTTTGTTTAAATTTTACTTTGATTATCATATTATGTATTATCCTAAGACAAAACTTTAAGGGGGCAATCATCCATGAAGAGATCGACTTGTAAAGACAACAGGTGAAATAACCGTTATCCTTGTGATTTCAACTTTTAACTCCATTGCTCTTATTTTTAACTTTAACAGTAAGAGCAACATATAATACTGCATGACATTTAACGGGGTGGTAAATATATTATAGAGTTACTTATCAGTTGGAACGATAGCGCCATTACATTTCATATGTGCCTCTCAATTTTAAAAGGGTTTAGGGGTGGCTTCAATATATGTTGCTTTTATATAAGTGTTCTCAGTGAAACATTAAACCTGAGGACTGGTAGAAGTGGTATTCTGTTTATGCTACAGTCACATTAGGGAAAACAGTGGTTGGAGACCACCAGGAGAAGCGTGCAACCGCCTTGCAACTGAAAGTGGTCCTCCAGAGAGCGAAGGTGGTTGAGGTAACCTTAACTGGTACAATCATACATTCTGAGGTGGGATTTTGTTCTCAGTTATCACCTGTACTGTCGACCTTGTCAGGAATAAATGCAGAGTATGAGCAGAGCAGATTGCTTCTGACATCAGATCAGGCTCTTCCCTCCCTGTTTCTCTCTGTGGTCCTCTGTCTTTATAGCTCGCTCTCACATGTAGGTGTATGTGCAGTACAGGGCCTCAGGTTGCTGATTTGGGTTCAGTAATTTGCCATTAGATGAGGGACAGGTGCAGCTGCCTCTGTTTGCAGCGTTAACGAGGCATTTCATCATGGTTAACACCAGCCCGGTGCTCTGATCAGCTCTTGTTCTCAACTCAAAAACACACACATGAACACCTACGGACAACAAGCATAGACAAACTTTTGTGGTATCTAAAGGGTCGTCCTGCACCGAGTTAGAAATGATCACTTTAAAAGCCTATAGCTTATTGGCTTGTAGAAATGCGGCCAGCTCTGTGTAGCGAGGGAAGGATAATTTACTTGTGGGAATTAATTAAGAAGTTTTTAATTATCACCTAGGCATTAGTGTTTGAGTAATTACTGAGCCTTAAAAAACAGTCCCCAAAAATGTAATCTTTTTTTTTTTTTTTTGGACTTAACACTGAGTTTGTCCCTTGTGTCATAGCGATGACATTTTCATACATTTTATTTTAGGCTTACATGCTTAAAGCATTTATCTTTAACTGTTATATCCTGCTTACTGTGTTTTCATTAGTTATCTCTTTATGTAACACACTGCATGTTCTGTCAAAGGAGGCGACATGGCACCCTTGATGAAAAAGGTGGCAATTCTATAGACATCAAACCTGTTGGAAACTGTGCCTCAAAAGGATGTTTGATAATTCCTTGAACCCTCTATAACTAGTGACGTATTATGACGGAAACAGGCATTGATTTATGCTCACCTTTAAAGACATGCTACTACCCAAGGCTTTGATTAAAATGAAATGATGCATGCAATTTATCACATGGAACAAGTAAAAATGCATTTCACCGTGACACACAGAGAGGCTGTTTCCTCACAGGCTAATTGAGTTAAATTTATTAGTGCCACAATAGCAGCAGGCTAATGTCATCATGCAAAGATCAGCAAGGACGAATCTCGGTAACTTTGTGTAAAGGTCAGTGTGAAGGAGATGCAATAGTGACAATGTATTGAGGAGCATCGCAAATAAACTCCCATTTGGCCAGCTGGTCTTTCGGTAATATACTCTAAATGGTGGGGTTAGTGGAGGAGGAACTATTTCGTAATAATAATAAAAGCAATAAGTATTTCTAAATCCGGCAACTGAGTTTAAACTCCAGTGAGATTCTTGTGTTTGTATGAATTGTTTTTTGATTTAAAAAAAAATAGATCTTCACATCTTCATTCTGATATGCATCCCTTGAGTTCTCATTTCTAGGTTCTTCTGCCCCCCCCCCCCCCCCCCCCCCCCCCCCACACACACACACACACACACACACACACACACACACACACACACACACACACTCACACACACACACACCTTCCCTGGCTGTCTCCCAAAGCAGTCAAACAGATTACTACGGATGTTAACCCCATCGATCTGATCCAAATGGCCTCCAAATGCCAGGAATTAGATTTCAGGCTGGAAGAGAGGAAAATAAAGTGCTGTAGTATTTCTTACTGCTCTACTAGAGAGTTAAGTGCTGCTATGCAGCACTTGCAGCAGTTTTAGAAGTTATTTATGTTTTACAGGACACTGATATTTAGAATAAAATCAAAGATACAGACTCTATTGCAGTCCTTCTGGAAGCAAATCTCACCCCTCAGCAGCCATCTTGGTAATGCCTCTGGGCTGTTATTTGGAAAGTTATTTTGAGACCCTGACCTCAAATAATTGTGAGAGAGCTATAAACAAAACAAAATAAATTAAAGACACACTTTGCCCCAAGAAAGGGTTTTAAAACGTTTTTTTTCATGTTGTACCATTCATGAGCACAGTTACATCACAATCAGGCTTCATTAAGCATAAATAAGCCCAGCGAAATGACAACATGCCTCCCACCACAGAGTTTAAACGCTTGTGTCTGTGTAACAAAGCGATTGGCTAATATGTTTCTCAGTCTGGCTGTTGATAGGCTCTTTGGGGGGCAGTGGCTGTCACAGTGTTCTCTGATAGATTTCTATTCAGGAGTCTTTGAGTGCCATGGCTCTATCAAAACCTTTTAGTAACCTATTTGAAATCCTTGAAAAATACCTAAATGTCTAATAGGGTTATACTGAGGGAACGGGTTGTGTATTAGAAGACAATGGCATTATGAGATTCAAAGATTTGAAATATAATCACTTAAAAACTACTTCAGGTTTGACATTTAAATTTACTTTCCCTTACTTAATGAACTCTAGGCAAATGTGCAGTGTGCAACTTCTAAGCATCATAAAGGGCCAACGAATGAATCTCACACTCACGAATTCCTCTATTGTGAGCTTGTAATGGAGGGCAGGTTCATAATACTGGTTGAATGAATTAGTGTATGGCTAATATGAGGCTTATACTGCTCCTCTCCTGTCTTTCTCACCCTCTATTCAACTGCCTACTTCACCCACCATCACTTTCACTACCTTCATGTGTCGTTACTCTTTGTGTCCTATTATATTCCTGTTCGCCCTGCTTTGTCTATCTAACTTCTACAGTGTTGCTGAAGCTGAATAAGTATTGATTAATGTCTGGTTCGTTGTGCTACCTAATGAGAGACTAAATATAGCCGTTGCTACAACAGCCCTGCCGTGGCATCCTCACTCATCTAGCGCACAAAAGTGTGAATAGTCACACCGTTGGCATGACAACACATTGGTCAAGGCTCTGTGAGCAGTCACAGTAGATTGTGGGTATGTGTGCCCTTCAAATTTAAGAGAGCATGAATGAAAGGTGGAGGGCTGAATGATAAGCTGATGAAGTAATTTGTTGAAAGAGAAACAACAGTCGGTCAATCGCTGAAGTCGTTTAATTGTTTAAGCCACTGATCAAGCAATAATTCAAAACACTTTTCACTCCCAGCTGCTTAATTTTGCAGGTTTGCTGTATTTCTAAGGTCTTTGGATATTTATAATGAGCTTTCTTTCTTTCTTTCTTTCTTTCTTTCTTTCTTTCTTTCTTTCTTTCTTTCTTTCTTTCTTTCTTTCTTTCTTTCTCTTTCTTTCTTTCTTTCTTTCTTTCTTTCTTTCTTTCTTTCTTTCTGCTCCAGATGTTTGACTGATTAACTGAATAAACAGCATCCAGACTAAAATAGTGGGTAGCTGTCTCCCTAAATGACTTTTGTATTACTTCCATATCCTGTTAGGCAAACTCCCCAAAACTGCAGTTCCCCAAAAGGTCACTGGAGGCCCGCTCCAAAAGATAGTTAATCCTCATAGATTCCCACGTCAAACAGTTAATTTGAAGCAGAAATAAAAACCTCTACAGCTTGGCACAAAAGCAGTTGTGGTTTTTACAGCTAATATCCCCTTTTGTGACACCTTTACAGGGTGGGATGTTTTTCATCTCTCACCTGTTTAAATTGTATAAAGCTATGACCTTTTCAGGGCACAGCTGTTTTACTGTAAGTGTAACTGATCGCTCTCCTGCAGGGTATCACCTCACTTGACGAATACTAATAGTCAACTAATTTTTGGGTCCGTTTTTCATTAGTACTAGAAATACTCCTCCTTTTTCAGTGCTTTGTCCACATTCCCTCTAATTTACTAGTTAGTAGATTCATCAGCTGGGGCACCACTGTGGTTACTAGGAGCTTTTTAAATAGAGAATGAATTTAATTACATCAACTGATACATGTTGTTCACAAACTTATACACTCAATTAAGCTGAGAGATATCGTTTATATGCTAAAAATGGATCATTTTAACACATTGCTGGGTGGTTGCTTGGCAGCATGATGGCATCATAATATTTGATGCATAATTCAATATAAACTAGGTGTTACTGCCATGAAATTAAAACAATGCTTTTATAAGGTGTTGTAGATGTATACATGCTAAATCAGCTGCGTGCCATGCCACCATATAATCTATCATTTTAGTCCATTGCTTGGTGGTTGCTAGGCAACACAACTACATCATGTTATTCGAGGCAGATAGGAACCTTCAGGGGCCTAAAATGTACCTGTGTGCCAGGTTTGGTTGCTCAGCCCCTGCTGGCCTAGGGGGAGTTTGCAGGCAAACAAACAAACAAACAAACAAACACACAATTTGTATGATGTAGTAAGATGTTACTGAGCATCAGTGATCAGTATCTGTGTCTGTGTGATGCACCCATGCAAGCCATGGATGCACCTCGCTAAGCAAAACCTGTTAGCTTTAGCTGCTCAAATATCCTCACTTCTGTTTCAACGCTAAAACTGAGGATTTGGTATATTCAATAAACTGGTGGGTGACAACAGGGTGGCTACGCCCATCTTTTATATACATCTATATATAAATCTATGGATTAGATAGTGCGGTCTGAAAGACCCTGAGCTTGGCTTAACCAATGCACTCTGCTGCGTGTGTGTGCACACATACTTGAACACATGCAGACTGCCTGTTGTTGCAAGACAGTTTAATTTGCTGCAGAAAGACTGAGGAACATTATTATTTGCCACCTACAGTACATTGTCACTCTTCATAATAAATCAGCTTAAAGCTACTGTATCTCCAAGCCCTATTGTGCTCACGATGACAAGTTTAGTTGCCCACATTTCTTTTTTTTTTTTTGTTGCTTGGTAACCAATTAAGAGTCACAATCCTTCAATCCCAGCCCACCTTGTTATGGGCAGATGCAGGGAAATGAATACTGTATTTTCTTTAATAGCCTGCTGTTTCATTCAGCTGCAATGCCAGGATAAGGAATACCCATGCTGTCTAATCACATCGTCTCCCTCTCATTTCACTCAAGGCATAGTCGCAATTTAGTCTATTTTTTGCCACCATTATAGCATGCATTTTTCTCTACTGGGATGCACAGGGGAAAACGTGTCTTTACCAGTAAACTGTCAACTACTTCAAAAAAACGAAAGGCATTTACACACACACACACACACACACACACACACACACACACACACACACACACACACACACACACACACACACACACACACACACACACAAAAAAACCCCCAAAAAAACAGTCACAGTCGGTCTTAGCACATGTGGCTCCAGTAGTTCATGGTGTGACTTACAAAGAAGTTGTTTGTGTCCTCCACTGCAGCTTGACCTGTCAAATGATTCGAGGTGTCCCAGATTATCATCTTCCTATCAAAAAAAGGGAAAAAGAAAAAAGAAATGAGCCAGACAAGAGAAGAAAACATACGTAAACTTAAGCTATGGCACCTGCCGTACACTTAATAAAGTTGCTCACAGATCAAAACATATGTCGGTTAGGAATCTCGTTCCTTCACATTCGATTTTCAGTTTTTCAGTCTGCGTTGTGGCGTGCAGGCTGTGTGTTTGCTCAGTGGAAAATCTCATTCAGTTGCTGGTTGATGGCTAACAAGGTCAAATGACTCTCCGGAGGAGATGGACTGTGTCAGAGGAAACTAATACAGACATATACACACGCCACCTGCCAGTCAGTCACTCCATCTCTGAATTGAGTAGCAATAATAGAAAATTGAGGTTGGGAGTGTTTACTGCTGATAGGAATATCATTACAAACTGTGGAAATCAAAGAATCGCAGCAAAACCAGTTAGCCAGCTCATATAACAATCAATTGAAACCTACACTGTTTTTTTTCCCTCTCTCTGCTCATTTCTCTCTCTCTCTCTTTCACACAATCTTTTTCTCTTGTTGCTATAGTGATGTAAAATGGCTGCATTCTGCAGCACTGAACTGGAGCGGCGAATGCTCCTGCAGCCTGTGAGCTACATTGTTTTACACTTGACACATCACTTCCTTTTGCCCTTCACCATTACTGTTTTTACGACAAGAACTAAAATGTCCCTTTTCTCTATGTTTCCATCTTCTTTCCCTTCTGTCTTACTGTTGCTCACACTTCCTCTGTCTGTGTCTGCAGTGTGACAATGCCAAGGGGCTGAGGGCCTTCTTTGATGCCATTTGTTACGGACCCAAACACCTGATGATCTTTGGCGGTGTCTGCCCCTCTGTAACTTCCATCATTGCAGAGTCCTTGGAAGGCTGGAATCTGGTCCAGGTAGGAGTCGTACTATATGTCATCATGCAGGTTTGTGTATGATTGTGTACAGTGCGTACCCTTTATGTCATGTTATTACATGTGAGTGTGTGCACATACTTTTCAAAAGTTTTTTTTTTTTTCTGGTAACTGTAGGAAACCTGACTTTGCTGCTCAGTTTCTGGAAATTCTTATTCCTTAGTTTTTTAGGTTCTGGGATTTCAAAGGGGTTCCAACTCATGGCTTAATCCTTCATTAACCTTGCCAGGGTGAATGTCTAATTGGCAGTGCTGTAATCCTTAAAATCCCCCCTCCATTTTACAATCAGAGGCAGAGTCAAAATGGTTTGAACCAAAAGTACCAAGACCAAAAATCAGCAGTGATGAATGTGAGTGTGATTTCTCTAAACACTGAGACTCGAGTAGAGGGAAGACTATCATTTCATGAGACAGACTGATCTCTTAAAAATTTCTTTCTTTTGATTCCTAAATAACATTTGTTGCCATTAACTCAGTGCAGTGTTGTGACTGATCTGCATGGACATTAAATACCACTAAGTGTTGTACTGAGCAAACGTTTAACCCCCAGAGTTATTGCTTACACTTTTGCTCTACCAAAGAGGGGAAATGCATCCTTTGAAATAATGCAATTCATTTTCTGCAGACGCTGCAAAGGTTATCAAGCACAGATAAGAAAGAAGTGAAGCTTGTGCTTGGAAGAGATAGTGTAATTCAAGAGGCTGCGTTTCAAACTGAATCTCACATTATGTGGCATATTTCATCTGCTTGCGGTCGCTGTGAATCTGCTGTTTTACACTGTCCCTTTTTGCTCACTGTCTTGTTCGGGTCACTCAAGAGTGAAAAGTTCTGCAGGATTCAGGAATAAAGGGATGACTAATTCTTTTTTTTTGTCTCTGTGTTTGCTTTCTGTTGGTGGTAATGATCCCAGTCTAGAATGATGGTTCAGGTCATAGTTGAATTTTAAGTGCTTCAAAGTATTTGTCTGTAGGTTTGCATGTATGTGTAATTGCTTATTTACTGTTTTTTTTTTTTTGGCAGTGATACCTGTGAGATGCAATCTTATCCTCTGCAGAACATTGTGTTTGGTACAGTTTGTTCCCCAGGGCACTTTACCAAGTAGGCCATTTTTCGCTGTCATTACACAGACCAACACCAACAAATTCATGTCAGCCTGATCCCAAATGCACATGGTGACTGTGTCTGAATACCATATAGCAGCAATTGACTGGGGAATAATCTTTAGGTGAATAGCTAAAGCCAAAGCATGCATGTAGGTGCAAGGAAACAGATGTCTTTTGAAGAGCTAAGCATGAGTCATAATTATCTGCTGTTGCTTATTAAGGAGCTAATGTGTGTGCATTTCTATATAGGCAAATAAGTGTTTATATACACTGTAAACCCGGATAAGTTGAATCTACTTAAAAAAACCAAGGTAACTCGTTGCCTTAAATTTTTTAAGTAAAGAAACAGTTCATTTAACTCAGCCTGTTAAGTAAGCACTACTCCATTTCCAATTGAACTAAATTGTATGCTCTAATTGACCAAACTTATCTTTTATAGTTCATGAAAAAAATTAAATGTCTTTTGATCAATCAGTTCCCCCTATCCTTTTCATGGTTGTGTGGGGGTGGTGGGGGCTGGAGCCCATCCCAGCTGACAAGGCAGTAAGATGCAGGGTACACCCCATACAGGTCACCAGCCTGTTACAGGGCTGACACAGACAACCATTCACACCTGTGGGCAATTTAGAGAGACCAATTAACCTAACCCCAGTAACTGCATGTCTTCAGACTGTGGGAGGAAACTCATACAGACACAGGGAGAACATACAAACTCCACACAGCAAGAGTCCCAGGCTAAGGTGGAATTGAACCCAGACTATCAGATAGCTAGTCTACCTGTGAGGCAGCAGGGCTAACCACCACACCACCATGCTGCCCAGCAACACAAATATTTTTTACAGTGTTGAACTGTGTCTGTTTAAAATTTGGTAAAGAAACATGATAAAACTCAGCCCTGCTGAATGCTGGTACATTAACATTTACAAATAACATTTGTCCATGAAACAATAAAAAACTATATGAGAGAACGTTGTGAACAAAAACACCAAATGTCTACTATTCCAAACAGCAAGAGGCCTGGGTCAAACCGGAATTGAACCCAGACCTTCTAGATGGCATTCTACCCATGAGGTAGCACTGCGAACCATCATGCCACCATACAGCTGCATGTTACTCTACTCTGTTAAAACTGGTATAAACTAGATTTTTAGCAGGTGGAAAACTTGATGATATTAAGTTGTTTGAACTCAAACACATGATTACAATAAGATAGACCATCAAAAAGTACAGTCTACTCAGCATTAACAAGTAATGTTCACATTCTAGGCAATTTTAAGTAATATGAACTCAATATTTTTAAGTGGAATCAAAATCTGGGTTTACAGTGTAGAGAGTTGTACATTCTCATTTGTAGGTGTGGGACAGTAGCAGAATTTGAAGTTACTGTTTTCTGAGATGCACGCTATCTTTGCAGGCCTAAGCTGCATCCTCATTAGAGTATGAGTCATCAACCAGCTAAAGTGTGAGATGGAAATCTGCTCAATATTTGTCAGTGGATTTAAACAACATTTAGGTCCTAAAGACCCTAAATGCAGAGTAAGGTGGCAGCTTTCTATTTCATTAGCTGGTCCTTGCACTGAGGTTACTTAGACACAAGCCTGTGTGCTCCTAATCAGTGTGTTTGTTTGCAGATGGCGCTCATGTGTATGTATGTGAAATTTTTGTATGCGGTGAATGCTTAAGTTATCATGAGAGACGTGGAACTCACGAGGTGGCATTGCTTCAAGCTAAAAACTGCTCTTGTTTGAAGAGGGGAATGAAAACGAGCGACTGAAATGAAGGGTCTAAGAAAAGGAACCCAAAAGAGGAATGGGAGAGGGGACGAGAAACTATAAAATGAGAAAGGTTTGAATCCTGCCCCCCACAACTTTTAATGTGCCACACCGTTGGGAATCTGTTTTTAAAACTGTGAATTCTGTCACCCTGCATACTTATTACCAAGCCCTGGCGCTCCGTCTACAAAACTTGAGTTGGAAATAGAGAATTTTCCATCATGATTTTATGGGCCAGGCTTAACAAGCTCATCATTTCCACATCAAAACAGGGAGCTGGCAGATACTATCTACAGTGGCGATAGCTGAGAGAACAACTACTCCTGGAAGAAGCTTAATCATACACCCATAAAAATAGCGTTCAATCAGTGTTGATGCCTAATGAAGTCAGCTTGAAAAGGCTCAACAAAAATAAACTCTGACTGCACACCCTTTCATTACAGTCTACGCACAGACTTGAATGTACTTGCTCACGCTTAATGGAGGGCAGATTTAGAAGGGTGGTGTCAGTGCTTATAATTTTTAGCCAGAGAGTCAGTAGCCAGTATTATCTTACTGGGAACAGGTAAAACAGCGTCTCCAAAAGTGAGAGACTTCCTGCAGGAGAGTCAGGGATGAGGGATGGTGCAGTAACAGAATTATGAAATGATGGAGGAAAGAGAAAAAAAATTCCAGAATCAAACAAACTTGTACAGCAAGCTATCCTCTCTCCACCGTATGATGGCTAATCCATTGAAAAGATACAAAACCTGAAGCCACGGATCCCTTCAAAAATGGTTTTCTGCATTCTGTGCTACAGTTTAATTATCACCGACTTTTCCCTCAAATCCAGAGAGCTCTGTCAGCAGAAAAGTTCCAATAACTCTTCCCAGTATATCAGTCTGCAGAAATACCACATGATGAAAAGGGTGCAAACCAGCGCTTAAAGAAGATAAATGTCACTTTCAAAAACAAAATATTGTTCAAAATATTTGACTAAAAACACTGTCAAACCTACAGTCAGTGCAGACAAAGCCACGCCATAAAGCACACCCTGCTTCATGATTTATTTTACGCTAAATGAGGCCATCATTTTAAGAAAAAGCATGTTGTTTTAAATAAGAGTTGAAAATGGCAATTGAGATAAACTCATTAAGATAATGTTTACTGAGGTCATAAACCAAGTGAGAAATCGTGTCATTTTCTCAAAAACAAATTTTTGCTATCAGAGGAGTTGCCCCCCTTTAAGGCTCGTCACCTTACAGAGTGAGGCTGTGTGGTCTGGTGGAAAGTTCCCTTTCAGTTTTCAAGAATAGAAAAGTATTAAATTAGAGAAATTAACTGGAAGAGACTTTTTTAGGGAGGTAAATTATAAAATAAATACAACATGTATCCCATCAGCATTTTGCCAACAGCATATTCTTATGCTTTTCATGTACAGTGCGAAAGGACTGATGTGGTCAACACACACTTAGATTCTGACTCCTGCCTTGTGACGGAGAGGCCTGTTTGTTGACCTCCTTCTCCGAGCAGCTTTGCTGGGCCCTTTATTTACAGTTGCATATTGTAATGCGGTACTGTACATGTGCTAAAATGACTGTCCAAGCAAATTAAAATGGTGGATAAGAACGCTACCAGGGCCAGTGGACAGATGGCGTGGAGTAGATTGAGGGAGTGATGGAGGAATAGACAGGCAGGGGCAGACATAGACTTTAATAGCCTAAAATTGAAATTCAAAGAAGCGGGGCAAGACGCAGCTGTGTTTGTGAGCCGCTATCAGCCACAAATACCACTGATTGCTGTGTTTTTATTTTTGTGAGACAATGAATGTTGAAGCCATCTTCTTGGCAGCCATCTTGGTGAGTGATTAACCTTGTGTTCGCCTCACCATGAAATTATATAACGCCAGAAAGCATTAGTTGCTGGCACAGGTATCTGTAGCCAGTCAGCGTGCTTCACACACTCTTTCTTTTTTTCCCCCCATCTTTTTAAGTTCAGAGGTCATCCTCTTCTCCACAGCAGTGGTGCCTATTTCCTGTAAATGACTCATTGAGTGCCAGGAAATAGCCACAGCCCCATCCTGCCTCCTGTTGCTCGCCCTTTCTCACTCACCAATTAGGCCTATCAGTGGCCCCACTGTTCATTTTCAGCCACGTCGAGTGTGTAATGAAAAATTATGCTTTCAATCATTTTGCCTCTTGTAATTTGGCCGAGAAGGAGAAGACAAAAGAGCCCTGTCTTATTCCTTCATAATTGATAAACTGGAGATATGTTGTAGTGCACAGCTTTTGGTGACATGCAAGGAAAAAGAGGTAAAACAGTAACATTTGACTGAAAGATGCAAAATAAAATAATTACAGTGGAAAACTTTTGAAATACGGAATAAGAAATCAAACCTCTCTGTTAATGGTGTTTTTAGTTTAGCTATTCCCTAGTGTCCCGTGCCTTGATGTAGAGCTAGCAGAACTTTAGCACCAAACCTCTGATTCATTTATCTTTCGGGGACACTGAATAATGAAGTCAATATTTTGGAGGAGGAAAGAGTGGATGCACTTTCTCAAGGTATTTTGGTCAAGACCTGGACATAGAGCTAATATTTACCCGTATATGAAGCTCATTTTTCTTCAGCATTTGCTGTATTGATTGGCAACGCTTCATTAAACCAGGCAATTTAGGGACAGAGAAGAAGCATACTTTCTATATCAGTGCAGCATTGTTGTCTTTGGAGCCTCCACCGTCTCTTCGGTGTCTTCTTCTTTCCAGTTTTCCTTCGCTCACTCTCCTTGAGTGCTACACTGGGTGCTTCAATAAAACATGCGATGCCTAGCACTGCAGTATTCTGCCTTACTTACGTCAAATCCTCCCGTGTATTGTATCAATATTTCATAACTTCCAGAGTTTAGGCTAAAATCACAGGGTACGAGGGCAGAACTGGTGTGAGCATCACACTCTCTCTAAATCATATTATTTGTGTGAAGCCCACTTTAATATTTTGCTCGCATTATGACTACAGTATGTTGTTTTAGTCAGGGGATGATAAAGGTATAGTCTTATTTCTGATCATTCACATCATTCCTGATCTTGGGCCCTCACTCTGTAAATATGACTCTGAACAAGGCTACAGGGGAGAAAAATCCAGAATGCTTACCACAACAAACACCCAGGGGAAAGTAGGACGTGGTGTCCCTCTCTCTCTAAACCAAGATTGGATTTAAGTTATTACCCGAACTGGCTGGAGAAGCACTTGATGTCACTGTTACCTCTGAATGGACAGAGACTTGATTCTGTTATGTAATGCACAGGCCTATATGTGGAGCTAACATTTGGAAAATGAGTGGGAGGATGAGTCAACAGCCTTTCTCATGAGTTGCGAACTACAGTCCAGATTTATGGGACAGACTGCTGATGGAGTTAAACAAGAGAAATGTTGACATTTAAAGTAACACCAATTCTAAAACAAAACAGCCATACACTCACTCAGCCACTTTATTAGGTACACCTTGCTAGTATTGGGTTGGACCCTCTTTTGCTTTCAGAACTGCCTTAATTCTTCTTGGAATAAATTCAACAAGTTGCTGGAAACATTCCTCTGAGATTTTGCTCCATATTGACATGACAGCATCACACAGTTGCTGCAGATTTGTTGCCTACACATCCATGATGTGAATCTCCCGTTCCACCACATCCCAAAGGCACTCTATTGGATTCAGAGTTGTGAGACTGTGGAGGCCATTTGAGTACGGTGAACTCATTTTTATGTTCATGAGACCAATCTGAGATGATCTGAGCTCTGTGACATGGTGAGTTATCATGCTGGAAGTGGATGGATACACTGTGGTCATAAAGGTATGGTGAGCAGCAATCTTCAGGTAGTCTGTGGTTTTGAAACAATGCTCACTTAGTACAAAGTGGCCCAAAGTGTGCCAATAAAATATCCCCCACATCATTACACCACCACCAGCAGCAGCCTGAACCGTTGATACAAGGCAGGATGGATCCACTGCTTTCATGTTTTGTTTTTTTTTCACCAAATTCTCGCCCTGTTATCCAAATCAAGACTCATCAGACCAGGCAATACTTTTTAGTTTTTTTACTGTAGAAGTGGTGCCCACTGTGGTCTTCTGCTGCTGTAGCCCATCTGCTTCAACAAGTTGTGTGAGATGCTCTTCTGCATAGCTTGTTAGTAATGAGTAGTTACTTGTGCCACTTTTGTTGTCTTATCAGCTTTAAGCCATCTGGCCGTTCTCCTCCAACCTCTGTCATCAACAACGCATTTTCTCCTTTTCAGACTGTTCTCTGTAAATCTTAGAGATGGTTGTGTGGGACAATCCCAGTGGATCAGCAGTCTGTGAAACACTCAGAAGAGCCCATCTGGCACCAACAACCACGCAATGTTCAAAGTCACTGCAGCCATGTGATTGGTTGATTAGATATTTGTGTTCGCAAGCAGTTGAGCTGTTGTAATGAAGTGGCTGGTGAGTGTATGTAAAAATAGGGAGACTCTGTTAGTGTTTTTTTGTTGAGTGTGCCACAGTTTATCTCTTTTATCATCAGAGGCAAAAAAATAAAATAAAGATGCAGAAAGAGACAGCAGCAAATATTAATTATATGCTTTACTGTACATTAATCAGACACGTTTGGTCATGAATGCTGCGTGCTGTTGAAGAAAGTGCCAGCATGTAGTGAAAGCAGAGCTCACATACACACTGTTGTACCTATTCACAGTGTCGAATGCACACGATTTGACAGGAAACACAGTCATTAGCTAATTAGCAACATTTGTTGAATACAGCGTTAAAGTGTTGCAACCGTTGGTGTCACATATTGAATAAACATGCTTGTTCAGAGGCACTCAAAGAGAACAAGAGCTTTGACAGAAACTCTTGCTGTTTCTTTTCTTCCCGAGGAAGTGGAAACAACAAATGGAAAGAGTTCTCCTTGCTTTTTACCACCGATGCATTTCTTCAGCACCAAGGTCTATGAGACGCATTCAAAAGGAATACACAATGAGTACATGCTGAATTCCACCCTGGCATTCGAGTACTATCATTCTCCCAGTAGTTTTCTGACGGAGGGCGAGTAAAAAGAAAATCAGTGTGTCACATTCGTAGCACTAATGACGGTGTGGGGCCTGCCAGGCACCAGCACCAATAAACAAAGTAGACACATTAATAGTTTGTGCTTGTTTTTGATGTTTCGCACAGGGACTTTAACATACACACCCACCCACGTTTTTTTTTTTTTGTGCGCCCCCAATCCTGGTTCTTCTTTTCCCATTTCTCACTTTTCTCTTTTGGGGTTTCCAGGCTTTGATATTTCTTATTTAGGTCATAGACTCCATAGCACTTTGAAGAGCTAGCTGGGTGTATACTAGGGTTTAATATTTTTCCCGAAAATGACATGAATCAAATCCCGGGAAATGACGAGCCATTTCCCGGGAATCCCGGGAAACAGTTTTTTTATTTTTTTATTTTAATTAGGCCTTCTGTAGCCTGTGTCGGCCTTAACCTATTGTGATATTGTAGAGGTAGCTTTCCAGCTATGTCCTGTTATGCCCAGTAGGGGGTAACGTCGGCTTGATTAACGCAATAAAACCTACATCTCGGCATTCGAGTGCTCGAGCTATGCGGTGTTGTATCGTTCCTCAACACTCCCTTAACAAATATAATTCGAATATTCCTCCATTGTACATGGAATTATACCAAGATATTTTACAACTGCTGGTACAAAACAATACGGTTCATCTCCACAGCATTGATAAAGGCTCAGCCACGCTGTCGTGGCGACATCTGTTGCGCTATATCTCCACCAGTGGAACGCTGTAATAGTCATTGAAAAGTTAACTACCGTACTACACTATAATATGGCATAACACAGGGCCTTGAGTAATGCACTACGACTTGGTCATTGCCATTCTGGCAACAGCAAATTTATACCACCGTGTCTGAGGGTTAAAGTAGGTTCGCTGTGAATCGTCTATTGAAAAACTGGCCAATCATTATAGCCTAAAAAATATACATTTTACTCAACTCCATTTTAAAAGCGAAATATGTTAAAGCAATCTATTTCATGATCATTTCTTCACCCATTAGGCCCGTATCCTAATTCATGATTGTTAGTAAGCGGCTGCAAACGAGGAAAAGAAACACTCGAAGTTAAACAGATATTTCTTTATTGTTCAGGGCAGGCATATTTTATAGGCTATATAATGCAATATAACAATATATAATAATATGAAATTATATAATACAAAATACCTTAGGGTAAACACATTGCCTACGATTTCAACAAATTAAAGAGGAAAAAAGTACAACTGTGTAATACCTCTATTAAAACGCTTGAGATGAAGGCTGAAGCCTTAAACGGAGGCTGAACGTGCCTGAAATGAAGAGTAATGCTTTTCGCATTAAACGAACCCTTCTCTCAATATTTCCTTAAATTTAACATTCTGAAGCTTTCTTTTCTTTCTGAAAGTCAAATCGACGCGCGCGACTTTTTTCCCGGTTTCCCGTCTAACGTTTCCCGGGAAACGGGAAATTGTTCTGATCGCATTTCCCGGGAATCCCGGATCCCGGGATTAAACCCTAGTGTATACGACTTTCACTTCTAGATGAAAATAAAGCTTTGAACAAGAAAATCCTATGATAAATTTAATTTGTTATTAATCTTTATCTAAAATTAATTGACTGTAATGAGTTGAGTGCAGATGGGTGTAGAAGTTGACTTGGGTTTGATTTTATAGGACAAAATACATCTTTTTTTTTTTAAATCAAGCTCAGGCTACAATATAGTTACTTTTTGAAAGGTACCACAAGAAGGAGCATGAAAGAGAAATTATTTTGAGGCACTGAACTAAGGAGAGAAACATACATTTGGTAAAACACAAAGATTTTAGAGCATGGAACATAAATGTTGTGAGGGTGAAATCAGCTGAATGTTTTCAGGATATGTTTAAAAACATTTTGGGATCATTTATTACTTTTGCAAAATGTTTGAACTTGAGAGATGCTGAAGTGTAAACTTTATTTTATTGTCAAATTGCATTTGGTTTATTAAGAATTACTAATGTCTGAAAAGAACTGCAGCATTTTATTTATTTTCGGGTTTTTTTGTATTTATAGTTGTGGTCAAAAGTTTACAGCCTCTCATCATGGGCATGACTGTCACGGTAATTTGGGGCTTTTAATGATTTATTTGAATGATTCTTTTTCAAGGGTGGAATGACTGTACAGCATACATCTTTAATGACTTCAAAAAACAAGAACTGGGTGAACAAGTTTGAATCTATTTTAGAGTTTCTCTAATCAAAACAGGGTCAGACGTATGCATACATGCTCAAATATATACAAACACCCCCACTAATATTTAGTTAAATGTCGCTTAGCAAGTTACACCTCAACCACATGCTTTTGGTAGTCATCAGCAAGCTTCTGGCATAATTCTAGCTTTATACCACTCTTCTTGGCACAATTGGTAGAGTTCATTTAAATTGATTAATTTTTCTGGCACAGACCCAGATTAAAGTGTAGTCCACAGATTTTCAATAGGGCTAAGGTCGGGGCTTTGGGAAGGCCATTTCAGCAGCTTAATGTTAGCCTGCGTCATCCATTCCAAAACCATTTCTGATGGATGTTTGGGATTATTGTCCTGCTGGAACACTCAATTGTGTCCCAGTTTGAAGTTGAAGAATTTGGAGGCAGTCCAAATGTGCAATCTACCAGTACCATTGGCAGCGAAACAGCCACAGAGCACGATGCTACCACCAAGCTTGACAGCTGGTACAGTGTTTTTAGGTTTGAAAGCCTCACCTTTGCTCCTCCAGACATACCTTTTGTCATTGTGGCCAAATAGCTCAATCTTCATCTCGTCTGAGCATAAAACGTTTGGCTGAAAATTTCAGTCGATACTGAAGTTGTTGATTTTGGAGCAGGGACTTCTTCCTTGGTCTGCACCCTCTCAGTCCATGGCAATGTAAAACTGGCTCCATTGTGAACAGTGATGCTGATGTTCTAGCAGTTGTTGGGACTTATTGTATGTACATGTGAACTGATGATCTTGAAATCTGCAATTGTTTCGAAATGGCTCAATTAAGCTTCTGGAATGGCTTTCCCAAAAAGTTTTTTAAAGTCATTACAGATGTATGCCGTACAATCATTCATGACCATATTTTTACATTGCATTACATGTAGCCAGAAAGACTTTATAAGCCCCCAAAAGACTGCTGTTACCCCATTCACCTTCATCTCCTTTCGATTTTTTCCCCTAATATAAGGACAGTTTAGAATCATGGAACCCAAAAAATTTATGTCGGAAATGGGCTTCTCTAAGGCATTAGGAAGATCTTTTGAAACAATATCAAAAACAAGGGCGGACTAGCCGAGCAATTGAACATCAAAGAGAACCCAGCTCCATTACAAGCCATTAAAACCATAACGGCTGCTTGGAAAGAGTGAAGCGTAGAGGATCGATAAAGGGCAGTTTAAATGTCTGACACAGCTCACTAATATCTGAAGCATCAACTCCCATTCAGAGAGAGACAGAAGGAGAGAGAAACAAAAAGAAGGAGAGAGAAAAAATAAAGAGAAGTTAGTGGATAAGGGAGCGGAAATGGAAAGACTCTTATTACAGAGTGCTTTCCATCCTCTATTGCTCCCCTGTCTTCCTTCCTCACCCATCCCTGATGTACAGTATTCTTATACAGTGATGATATAACCTTATTTTACAGTAGAGTGGCCATAAGGATAATTCCAAACCTAGACACACAGCACACATTAGCACAGACATGCCATCTAACTAGATGATGAGCATCACATTCTGAAATTATGACAGAAAAAAACGGTTTCACTTGCAATTTTTATATTTTCCTGCATTTAATTTTGAAGAAAGCAACATGTACAGAAAACTACTGCACAATAAACAGCTGTGTATGTGGTGGTTGCATTAACCTTTATAATACTAACTACACTAAAACCACTATGTTGCTCGGCACATCAAATTGCATCCATCTGAAAACTGATCAAAGTGGTTTGTGTGACAAACACCAGATCCAGGCAGAGAGGCTTAAAGATTCTCTCCACCTCCTTACTTGATTAAATTCCTTTTCCCTTTTTGTCACTTTATTCTGTCGTTCTTTCCTCCCACACGATCCTCTTTCTTTTTATCGGGGCATCAGAATGCGGAAGCGTTAAGCCTCCTTGAGACTGATACTGAGCTCAATGCTATTTTTATTCCCTACTGGTGCAGTCATTGAATACCTCTCTTTTTCACCTGCAGCTACAAATTGAATCCAATATGATAAGTCATGATAAATGATAATGTCTTTCTAGCTTCAGGCCACTTTAACTCAGTTTCCAAAGACAAACACCAAACAAAATTATGTAAACACTATTTTCTGGCTATATTTACATATAAAACTTACACAGGTCATTCATATCTTTGAGTATTTTTCATCCAAGCTATTATTTTTTTTTTTGCCATCTTAAATGATTCTGTATAGATTCCATTCTACCTCATTTGTCTGAATTGTGGTCAGTAAGTAACTTTGGTTGTGGTGATGGTGAAGATGCATTTCTCTTTAGGCTAACAATTTCTCTCGAATCCCACTGCCAGTTGGTGTCCTCTTTGAACAGCTGTGGCACTCAGGCTTAGATTCAGGCAGACAAACAATTGTTCAGATGAATAAATAAACTAGCCCCTACTTGCACAGATGCAGGAGCAGATATGTGCATGTGCAGTTTGCATGTAGACTGGCTTGCACATGTTTCCCTAATGCCACACCATATCCCTCCCTCCCTCCTTCCCTCCCTCCCTCCCGCCCTCTATCACATTTTCTTTCTAACCCCCCTCCCCATCTTGATCTTTCCTGTAACAAAAGGGGTTTTCCTTTTCAAAGGGCCTCAGAAACCCTTGGGCACAAAAAGCAGGAATTGCTATAATTGGCAAAGACGTGGTAAAGCGTTTGGCACGAAGAACTCTCATATTCCCATTATGCTGGCAGAAATATGGGCTTGCACCATTTCAGGATGCAGACAAACATGGCAAGGAAACTACTCACTACTCATGAATAGTCATAACATGCTCTCTGCTGCATTATGGTGTGTTTAAGTGTCACATTTGTCAAAAGATTTATCTTTGTTTTGTAGCCACAGCATCACATTCACATGCAAATTGGTAGCATGATGTGCATGCTGAAAATGACAGGGCGGTTTCTTTGTGTAATATGAAGACAGACATTTTTAAATGGCAACCTTTAGGGTTTTCTTTGTGGTTTCTACCTGATACCATTATATCGTTTTACAGCAGGCAATTTCCTTAGGATTCTGTCCTCCACAGCATGCATACAGGACTGAAAATATAACACATCTACCAGTATGTTTTTTTTTTACCCTACATACAGAATGTTTTAGGTTATTTGAAGCACAGCAGCTGCTCAAAACACATAATTATCTAATCTGATAATAAATAGAACATTTGAATTGAATGTTATAAACATGCTGATTAGCACTATGTACTCTTAACAGTCAATTTGCTGCACTACAGTTGGTTTAAGTCTTTTTTCTTTTCTTTTGTTGTTTAAACAAAGTGCAGACATTGCAGTATTGGACATCTGATTCTGGAATTCGTTAACCTGTTAGAAGATGAGCTGTCTAAACAGCTGCAAGAACACAGCGAGGGTTTTCTACAAGCTCTATAACTCCCTTTGCTTTGGGGTATGTGAAGTGTGTTTTATATAAATATCCTGAGATGCTGGCAGCACTGCACAGTGCACTGTTTAAAATTTTAATTCAAACCTTTTAGTGGTTTGCAAGCAGGAGGGCCTGGGAGACAAAGCAGGGAGAGCGGCACAGCCAGCTCATTAGTACACAGTAGAGTTTGTCTGTCTTTGAACCTCTCTTTCACACTCACATGTGTGCACCTACAATAAACTTACATATGGATATATGCACACCAAAAAAAAAAAATCATGCAGGTGCATAGACAATTCCCTGCATAGACAAAAACATATGTACTACATATATATGTATGTATATATGTATGTTGCACTTCTCATACATTTACTTCTGCATAATTATGCAAGCACAAAACCAGCACACGAGTACACACATATGCCCTGTTATATATTTGCGTGTCTGACGACTGCTGAACTCCACAGGTTGGCTGAAGAAAAATGGGAAAGTGGGGCAGAATGTTCTTAAACACTGAGCTCAAAATGTCCATATGGTTGGGTCTCCTTGAACAACAACGCATATACACACACTCACAGACACACTGTCTAGGTAGATGCATTCTCAGTTTGTACCACCCTTTAAATTTATAAATACCCCTGTGGTATTAAAAGCAAGTTTGTGTTTGATGTGGAGCTCTGAGCATTCCTACATCCAAATGCATCAGAACTGTTTCTTGTCATACTGTCTTCTCTTGGCTGCTGTTTTTTAGCTACTGCTGTCTTTTTTTTTTTTTTTATAAAGTGACTTAGAACTGGAGAAATGGAGATTGGCAGCTGCTGTTTGGCCCAGTGGTGCTGAAGGTCATTGCTATATTCATGTATGAATAACTATCTGCATCTGTTTATTCATTTTTCAGATTTAGCCAAAAACATAAATACATCTTAAGGCTGCAGACAATATAAGACTCATAACCAATTGTGAATGATTGATATGCTATTTAATTAGTTTTATTTTGCTTTGTTTTGTTTTTTTCATAGGACGCTTCACATTCAGTCATCCTGGTCCAACATTAAATGCTGTCTCCTGCAGTTAAGGAGGTCATACTTTATTTTCAGTTCAAAGGTGTCCTGTGGTGCTTCCCGCAACATCAGTGCTAATAGTTTTGCGCTGATGATAGCGCTTTCAGCCTTCAGTTATATGTAATCAAGCATTAAATACTGTTGAACTAGAATGTGATCACAGTAAAAACTTGAGTAATTATACAAAGTCCTAAATGATGATACAGTGTCAAACTCCCCTCAGCACTTGGACTTTTCAAACCACTTCCTGTTGTGGGTACTTCGCAGTTGAAACAAGATCCACCACAATGAACTCTTCTGGATTAGCATTATGATATATATATAGCATGCCAAGGGTCAGATCTTGCACGCATATGGAAAGGAAATCAATACAATGCACCAGTTTTTCAATAGTACAAAATGGATTTCTTTCATTAAATAACACACTTGTATTTTTTCCCAAGGAACACTATAAAAGGTTGCAAGGGAAGATGTGAGACGTGGAATTTCATTGGCTGTGTTACTTGATATTTACCACTCAGTAGGTTAACGCCAAGGGGGGTCACCGCTCCCTGTGGCGTAGCGCTGTGCATTTTTAAAGAGACAGCACACACTAACCAGCAGGATCCCAGCTTCCTCTCCCAGCAATAGGAAATGCTCATAACACACCATCACTGACCTTTACCTCCAATAAACACCATTAAATATGAAAAAGGACATAATTGAAAGTAACCACACTGTCGCTTTCTTCTTTTTTACACACACACACACACACACACACACGCACACACACACACACACACACACACACACACACACACACACACACACACACACACACACACACACACACACACACACACACAAAGCCAAAGCCTTACACACATTATGTGGCTTGCTACTTGCCGGATAATAATAATAATAATCTTGACATTTTCCGTCGTCTCATTAGGGCACACTGCAAACATCACACACAGGGACGAGTCTTTGATGGGGCCTAAAAATATGAGAATACCTAATGCAAACTTTACATGGTAAACTGACCGCCCAAACCGAGCGGGTTTTATGACCCGTCTTGCCTCCTCTCAGCCAATTCAGTCCAGAGGGAATTTTACAGGAAGACGTGTGTGCGGCTAATCATAGACAATTTGAGTAAGAGAATTCATAGAGGCAATCAAAAGAAACAATGACTCACTGGTGAGTGTGAAATATTTATTTTGTCCATTGATTTGTTTTCTGAACAACTCTGTTTCCCCCATCATCCACATGAACCAGATCCTCCTTAAATTCTCCAACTTGCTTTCATTGATCTGACAGGAAGTGAGTGTGACAGAATGAGTCTGCGTGGGGCTGGAACAGAAATTTCATTTGGGCTGGGTGTTTATCCTACAGAGGTAAACTTTGATTTCAGGCTCTGTTGTGGCATTACTTCCTTTTCCCCCACTGGCAGAAAACAGTGAGAGTAATCAGCTTAATTGGCATAATTATGGGGTAAGCAGTGAACCCTTGAACACACGCCTCTGCTTTCCTAGACGGATATTGCAGATTATGGGGGTAAAGTTCTCTTCATCAGCGTTTAGCTGGGTCTCCTTTGTCTATGAATGGGGATTATGTGGAACACATTTATAATAGAGAACACAGATGATCCAACACAGTGACCAGTATTTTTGTGAAAATTACTAAGGCCTTGTTTTCCACAGTCACAATGCCATCAGAATTACATAACTACAGTTTATTCCCCCCAGAAAAGCTTTGTGCTGAGCTGTATTAGAACTTAGTTTGCATAAATAATGTTTTACCATCTCGCCATGTGTAAACAACGTCTTAAAAGATAGATGAACCTCCACATGGTCTGCAGAAAAGCAGGTGTAAAATATGCAATATTTAAAACTCACCTCAACTGTTCCAATATCACACCACTCATTTAACAATATCTCATTAGACACACTTGAAATGCTGCCCTATTCTGTCTTTGGTGTCATCATATTCAAGGGTATTTCATGTTACTGAATGTTCCACCGCAAGCCCACCTCACACCTTGACCATCTCTCTCTCTCTCTCTTGCAACCCAGGAGATGGAATTTTAAAACTTGACAGTCCTCTTTGAGCCAGCCTTTTGGCCCCTGCAGGTCTCTGTAAATTGAAAAGTCAGAGAGAGTAAAGAAGTGAGCAAAGGTAAGATAGAGAGAGGAATGCCATGAAAGAGAGGGAGAGAGTTTTCTATATAGCTGGATGGCCTTTGTATTCCACCTATAGTAAGATCTTGGCCACTTTGCTCTTTCTTCTCTCTCTCTCTCTCTCTCTCTCTCTCGCTGCTCAATGAAGTGACCCTGTGCTGCAGAAGCCAAATGCTATCAGATGCCCTCAATGAAGAATTCTACCTGTGTTGGAGGCAGGTCTTTGAAAATGAAATGAATCCCCAGACCAGTTCCTGTTTTTTTCAGACCTCTCAAAAGCATATTTCACAGCTAAAGCTGCTTCATGGCCACCATTCGAAGAGTAATTGAAAATCCATGGCTGATTGACTCAGACCCTTGGTAATTAATTTTCCTTTAGTTGCAGGGCTCCAAGACCAACTCTCACATCTGTTCTATGTAGTGGTTCTTTTGCTGCGCTGGTACTATTAACATGCAGTAGTTTAGGTCAGCTTTGATAAATGGATGGCTAATATGTAGCAATTAACTGTTCCAGATATTACACATTTTACATAGTGAAGAGCAGAGTTTTAGCTACATTAGTGGACTTGTTCTAGGAATAGCCTTTTGGTTGTCAGGTGTTGGTAAGCCAGTTTGTTTATTGGTCCAGACAGACATCTGTGGTGCCTAGAAATGTATCATTATGATTTCTGAGATCCCCTGACTTTTCTTGTGTTATCACGACTCATTTGTTATCAGTTATACTACAACGTGGTATTTCTGTTTAGTAGCAAGTGTTTAATATCAAATTGTTAGCATGTTAACACAAGTGCAAGTGCAACATCTCGTTCTTGCAAAATGATGGCATTAGCTATGACACAAATCACATAAAGCCTCACAGGGTCTTGGTTTAAGTAAGAGCCTGTGTATTTGAATTTTACATGTTAAAGTTTTCTTTCTTCCCCTCTTTCCTTTCCTCTTCCGCTTGATGCGTGAGAATGAATAATTTGAAATTCTGTAGGCAGAAACTCACAATGTAAAGGTCTTAACCGTGGCTCATTTCCAGTCCTTTTGTTTAGTCCTCTTAACTTGACTCTTTTCAAGTGCTTAATACCTCAGTGACTTATAGCTTTGTACTCAAGGTGCCTTCTGCTCTACAGCCTCTCCTTATGGCAACCGAACTGTTCTTCAAACCATTTTGGAGGGCTGGCAAACATCCACCTGTTTAGAGGCAAGGCAACAAGCACGAGTGAAGGACATCTAGGTGAATACATTATTGGAGCATTTAAATGTGAAAGTCATAGTCTATAGCTTCTCTGATGATTACTAGACATAAAGAATTTGCAGTTTAGGTATAAGATGAGATACCCCACAGTAGCAGAATATTGTGATTTTTAAATGGAAGATTGCACCCGGACGTTTTGGTGTAATATGACTGATACAGGCAGCATGTAGGCCACCAAATCCACCTTTATGTTCTCCACAAAAACAAGATCAAAGGAAATGACATCTACACAGAAAACCAAAAAGGAGTTACAGCAATGATATCTGAGAGTTCAGCAAAAGGGGGCGAGAGAGAAACCTAACGGCATGTCTCACATTGATCGACCTTGGAGCCTGTGTCTTCGAGATGAGTTGCTGATATACGCAGCATGCTGAGTATGGGAATGGTCAGCATCCAAGTCACGTTTACAACTGAGTGTTGTATGGCACTATAATCATGGTCGGACTATAGAAGAAAGGGACAAAGGAGGAGAGAGCAGAGATACGCGGCGGGCATCTCTACTGAAGGTCTTCTTCAGAACAATTCTGTTAGAATAAGAAAGACATTTTCCTGACTAGATCCATGGAGTGGCTGACATTTGATTTTCTCAATAAAGACAGCATGTAGATATAACTGTCATGTAATGGTATTGGTGTATTTTCACTCATTATCTGCCACAGGAGTTTAGCCGCTCATTACAGTATATGTTTACATGGAAGATGTACAGGCAGAGTGTTGGACTTGTTTTGAGTGTCGCAAGGACTCAGTACACTGGTGATAGTAATGCTTGTACAACACAGGAAATTTGATTTGAAGGTTTAAATATGACTGGAAGTGCATTTAGGGGCATATATCACACATAACATGGATGGATGGATGGATGGATGGATTGATGAATGGATGGAAGGAAGGAATTTTCTTATAAATGTTTAGCAGATTCCAGTTTATTGTCCTTGCCAATAAGTGCAGGGCTTCATTATATTTACAGCTCAGGGTGCAGAAAAAAAAAACTGCAGTCCACCTTTACCAGAAAGCTCAGAGATCATAATAAGAATCAGATTTAAGTCACTCACTAAATCATAATTGAAATATCTGCTTTTTTATCATGCTTTTGAAAATTAGTTTCATCATCTTCTGTATGCTAAATATATCTGTGCTACTCCTGTGAGTTTCAACTTTTTTTTCATGCTTCCATCTTTTTGAGGGTGGTTTGTTTGGGGTGTCAGTGACTGAACCTGCCTTTTTAGCTGCTTAGAAAAGCCACTTATCAAAAAGATGAGAAGCCTTAGATAGTAATTTGCGTCATTAACTCTTTTCTGAGGTATTTAGACTCTTTTTCCTTTACTTAGTATAATATAGGAGGAACAAAGTTGTTGCAAGTGGATCAGGAAAAAGTCTGTTAATTAAGCGCTCTCTTCCACCTCTTCCTCCTTCTGTCTTTAGTACAGTTTCTTCTCTGCCAAGCTAGAGTTTTTCAACTAGATCTTGAGGGCTAAAAAATCAAACATCTAAAAATAAAGGTCATTTTTTAAAACCTTTTTATTTAATGCTACCAGATGAATTTCTATTGCCTGCTGTTCCATAGCTGGTAGACTGAGAATAGGAAACACCTTTCAACAGTGACTCTCAGTTTTAGCTACTGTATCTTTGTGGCCCAGGCAACCCCGGTATTGCATGATCTTATTGATTTCAGGCTCACTTCTGTCAATCCACATTGAATTGTGGATTGACAGAGGTGAGTATCCATTTGCTTTTAGTATGTGCGTTGCAAAGGGAAGGTGCCCACCAGCCTCCAGACATGCTCCGGGGAGGCGGATGGTGCTTCCACACCTTCAAAGATCAGTCAAATAGAATAGAAGTAAGATGAAGAGATGAACTTAAGCTTATTGTTCACATCTCTAACAGAGAAATGCAAGCTGAGAGAAAGAATTCATCTATAAATACTTAAAATTTATGCCACATGCATGTCTTTGTGGACATGTGTGTGTTTGATGATGCAATTCAAGGAGGAATTTAGAGAAAGTAACACTGTGTAACTGTAAAAATAGCCTAAGACTCTCCCAAAGGACCATTATTTTTTTACTGAAAAACAACAAAACCGACACTTACTGATAGTATACCCAATATCAGACATATGTACAGAAATCAATAACCTTGTAAAGTATGATAAAACAGCATAGTTGACATCCTACTACTACTGCTAGTTTTATTCCCAAGCTGCACCCATTCATTCACTTCTTTCAGTTATACAGAGCCTGACCCACATCCACAACAAAAAGCCCCCAAATGGAAAACACAACCTTTTGACCTATAATCATAATTGAACCAGTAAACAGCCAAAAGGTGAATTTATCTTTTTTTTTCTCATTCCAAACTATCTTTCTCTAAAACAGGATGCTTGGGGAGAGCAAACAATCCCAAACCAAATAAATAAAAAATAAAAATGACAATAAGAAATTAATAAAAAAATTTGAAAAATACAGTTTGCATGGCAAACACGTGTTCTGATAAGCAGAGCTGTTGCCCGAAGGAATGGACAGCTTTGGAGCTGAGGAGATAATCTGAAATTCCTTCTTTTCTCTGGAGAAACCAGCAAGTGTAGCTTCCCCTGAGGGCGAGTGAGGTTGCATAGCAGTGTAATGCATTTTGTGAATATCAAATAAAGCTACTAAAATAGTCAGACAGCAGAAAGAAATGAGGAAAGGAGATGCTACACTGCAATATCATATTAAAATGCATGCATGTGTGCTGTGTTGGTTGGTAATTTCATGTGTCAGTGAGGTGTTGTCAGTTAGAACAATGCTGAAAGGCACTTTTATTAGCCCGTTCCTTTGTGAAGCTGCTGTTGGACACACACACGCAAAATCCAAGGAATGAGGATGGATTCCTGAACATGGCTATTTTTTATTTTTTTTTTTAAAGGTACTATGTTATGTGAAGTGTGTAGGTGGCACTCATCAGATGATTATCAAATGCCAATGAGTGATCTAGGATAGTGCAGATGTGACCGATGGAAGAGCAGGAGGCGGATGCTCTTAAGTTTGCAAACCAACGCATGTTCTTTCTTGTGCTCTCTAGAGGTTCATGCCTGAGGATTAAAACAGAGGCAGTGTAGGAACACGCTAAACGTGGAGAGGGGAGATTAAGCGATTTAAATGAAATTTAGCTAAATGCTTTAAGCTAAAAGACATCGTGCTAACTGGGCAATCAGCTGATGATCAGTGGTTTTTGAGAGCTGTCCATTCACTGTGGCTCTAAGATGTTTTTAGGCTATGTGTAAAAAAAAAAAAACAAACAAATAAAAAAAAACAGCAAGGCTTTTGAGAGCCACAGTGTGCACCAGACATGGGCTGAGAAGGATGTGGAGGAAGAGATGGAAAAAGCAAAGCAGAGGAGGTGGAGAGGAATGCAGAAGGTACTTTCTCTGAGTTTCTTGATGGGCCAAGATTTGACACAAAGCATATACTACAACAAAGTGAAACCACAATCAGTCAGCTAAAGAAGATAACTGCATTTAATGCTATATCAGGCTCAGTCTCAGTGGCTTAGTGTAAACAGACTTTGTCAAGGTAGTTATTCTTTCACTGTGTCTTAATTTTGGGTAGCCACAGCTTTTCTCTTTTGTATGCAACCACCAGCAATTTCTGTATATTGCAGGGATGCTTCTTTATGATACTGACCCTGCTATATGTAATCTTGATATATTTCTAAACTACAGGACGAGGAGAAAATGAACTGTGAATGTTGATAAGAGTGTGATATACTTTAGGTTACTTTAGGTTGGCAGACAGCTATGAAGCAAGGATGAAATGTTGTATGTCAGTATACTGTAGGTGTGGTAAACTCATCAGAAAAAGATATCCTGATTAAAAAAAAATGCATGTGTATGTTTGTGTCTTGGCAAGACAAGGAAGGAAACGTGTTGTGAAATTTAGATCCTTTAGTAGAAATAGTAATGAATGAAACTTTCAATGATGGCAGTCACAGTCAGCTCACAGTGAGCATTCAATGAAGCTCCATGTCTGACCCAAATTTAAAGAGGAAGGACTTTGTCATTTAGAAAGGCGTATCCATCCATCCATTTTCTGGTGCTTATCCAATTCAGGGTTGTGGGGGAGCTGGAGTCTATCCCTACGGTGATTGGGCAAGTTTTGGGGGACACCTGGACAAGTTGTCGGTCCTTCTGTCTAATATTGTGTAGATATCTCTGACCTCTGTTGTCTGGCAAAAAGCACTGGCAGCACTCAGCGGATGCTTGACTGGATTGGGATCTGGGGAGTCTGAACACCGGGTCAACACCTTGGGCTCTTGTAGGGAGAGGCCGCTGTGTTGGCGCAGAGGGGTCCACTTGGTCTGCAGTAATGTTGAGGATGGCAACATCCACGTGAATGCCAGGACACAAGATTTCCTAGCACTCTAATGAGATGACCAGTGTTACTCACTTCACCTGTCGATGATTTTAATGGTATGGCTAAACAGTGTATATTTCACAGTCCTCGTGCCGTACTTGAATTTGCTACACTGAAACCCTGAAAACCAGGACACTACCCAGCCTCAGGAGAGTGTTGTCCCTGACTGAGCGAAGCCGCAGGGCACAGATCCCCTCCAGCTCTAGAGGAATAATCTGTTAACAATAACCCAGCATGCCCACGTTGGACCACATTTCATTATTCTGTTCCCCTGGTTTTATTCAACAACAGTGTTTTTCTGGGCCAATGTGACCACACTCATAGACTGTGCTGCTGATAGAGTCAGGCTGAAACGTAAGGGGATCAGAGATATCGACTCTATTAGCAGTTTCATTTTTGTAGAGGCTTTTTTCACTAGTCAAAGATGCGTGTTTGTGTCTATGCTTCTTTTCCATGTGAATAATGTGCTGCGGATGAATATTTTTCACATATTTCAGCACTGAGTCACTACAGAATCTGTGCACACAAGAATAGCTTTCAGGTCTTTAGAGTGGATAGTGTGCTGTCAAAAGAACCCTGTTATTGCGTGTGATGCCTTTTCTACATTTTCCTCCCAACTCTTCAAATCTCTGCATGCTATCCACGGCTGTTTGTGTCTGTTTATTTATTTATTTGTTTACTCTTGTTAATCATTTAAGTCCTATCATATTATACATACTGCTGATGAAAACACAACCTTTCCTGGTGTTGTTGCTGTTTCTCCACTGGCAAACATGTGGGCTGTTTTTATTGCTTATTTATTGTGAGGAAATACCATATGGTGTGCCCATCACAGAGCTCGTGGAGATGCATTAGTGCTAGCTCAGGTAAAATACTTTACCCGGCGTATCTGTGTTAAACTAACCTCTCACAGCAGCTCTTCAGCCTTCTTCTCTCCTCATATTATGATAAATGGGATGTGATGGAGGCAGTATGTGGTAAAACTCCATTCCTCACTCGAGGTAAAGTCATACTGTTGAGAATCAACTCCCACATACTGAATTTTACATTTTCACACAATTTCTCCCATTATGGTAAAAATCTTTCAAAGGTGTTTTTCATGTCAGTGTCATAAATCTTGAAAATGAATATTTGTTATTGCTATTTATCCAGGTAAAAAAAGTCTCTTTTTCAAGAGACACCTGGCCAAGAGGGCAGCAGAAATGACAAAAAAATATAGTACAAATAAAGAAACAAATGCAACTGACATTCAGTACAGACAAGTGACAACAAATCATATGCAATAACATGTGTAGAACAAGAGCAATTCCAAAAGCAGTCACATTGACCAAGAGAACTAGTCTCTGAATCCTTTAAAATGGACTTAAACTCCCCCTATCATAACCAATTCTGACAGTTTCAGGTCCTTCTGTAAATGATTCCAGGAAACAGGGGCACTGTATTTAAAAGCCCACAGATTAGAAGGAACCAGCCCAAGCAGAGATTTATATATAAAGCCAAAATAATGGGAACCAATTATAGAGATTATGAAACGTCTTTAGGTACTGGCCATTTGCATTCATAAAGAGCAGATCACCTTAATCCTGTAAAGGTAAAAAAAAAAAAAGCTGCAGGAATCAAGTGTTTCCTCACCTGGAGAGAGAAACAAGCTTTATTCCTAAAAATAAACTTAATTTAAGTTTAAGCTCAGACACAAGCTTTTCATTGAGTTTTAAATGACACATTCTGATCTGTAACAATACCTAAATACTCATAAGTTGTAATTATTTCAATTTCAGCCTGTTGAGTGGTTTCGATATTAGGAATTTTAGATGACATCTCGTTGCCATTTGCCATTATATTTAATCATGGAGTTTTATGTGGCTGTCCAAAAAAACAGAGTTAAACTACTGGTATTAAGCTAACTGGCATGAGCTTCATAGGACTATTTTCTAATAGAAAAAATTTTCTAATAAAATACGTGCCACATAAGAGATCATGAACATATCCCTAAAAATGGCAACATAACTGTATTTGGGCATGTGACTATCAAACCTTGAACAATAATGTAATATTACATGTAATGATAGTGAAAAGCAAAACTGCAAAACTGGCAGAGATGGATGAAGCCTCTTCAGTGGAAATTTGTACTTTAAATGGTAAACCATAGGTATATTGTTTTAAAAAAATAAACAGATTCACCTGTTAAAATAATGTGTCATTGATACCAGAGGGTGCACAAGTGGACTCAAAGACCAGCAACAGATTGGAGTAAATTGAAGACTGTGAGTAAACTCAAATTATACAAACATGAAACAGCATTAATAATTATCAATTACCAGTTAAAAGATGACTCGTGACAGAAGTGAATCTTTCAGCAGAATAATCACGCAAAGCCTACCAGCTGCCAACTGAAAAAAAAAAACACTATATTGCCAAAAGTATTCACTAACTCATCCTAATCATTGAATTCAGGTGTTCCAATCACTTCCATGACCACAGGTGTATAAAACCAAGCACCTAGGCATGCAGACAGCTTCCACAAACGTTGGTGAAAGAATGGGTTGCTCTCAGGGGGTCAGTGAATTCCAGCCTGGTACTGTGATAGGATGCCACCTGTGCAAGTCCAGTCATAAAATGTCCCCACTATTAAATATAACAGTCAACTGTTAGTGGTATTATAACAACATGAAAGTGATTGTGAATGACAGTAACTCAGCCATGAAGTGGTAGGCCATGTAAAATCACAGAGCGGGGGGGTCAGGTGCATAATGCTCTAAGGTCACCAACTTACATCAGAGTCAATTGCTGCAGATCTCCAAACATCATGTGGATTTCAGATTAGTTCAAGAACAGTGTGTAGAGAACTTCATGGAATGGGTTTCCATGGATGAGCAGCTGCATCCAAGCCTTACATCACCAAACACAAGGCAAAGCGTGGGATGCAGTGGTGTAAAGCACGCCACCACTGGACTCTAGAGCAGTGGAGATGTGTTTTCTGGAGGGATGAATCACATTTATCCATTTGGCAATCTGATGGATGAGTCTGGGTTTGGCAGCTGCCAAGAGAACGATACTTGTCTGACTGCACTGTGCCAAGTGTAAAGTTTGGTGGAGGGGAGATTATGATGTGGGGTTGTTTTTCAGGAGCTGGGCTGGGCCCCTTAGTTCCAGTGAAAGGAACTCACAATGCTTCAGCATACCAAGATGTTTTGGACAATTTCATACTCCCAACTTTGTGGGAACAGTTTGGGGATGGCACCTTCCTGTTCCAAACGACTAGTGGACCAGTGGAGAAAGCAAGGTCCATAAAGAGATAGATGAGTCAGTTTGATGTGGAAGAACTTGACTGGCCTGCACAGAGTCCTGACCTCAACCCGATATAACACCTTTGGGATGAATTAGAGTGGAGACTGTGAACCAGGCCTTCTTGTCCTACATCAGTGCCTGACTTCACAAATGTGTTTCTGGAAGAATGGTCAAAAATTCCCATAAACATATTTCTAAACCATGTGGAAAGCCTTCCCAGAACAGTTGAAGCTGTTAATAGGCTGCAAAGTGTGGACCGACATCATATTAAACCCTAAGCATTGAGAATGGGTTGTCACTCAAGTTCATACGCATGTGAAGGCAGATGAGCAAATACTTTTGGAAATATAGTGTAGTCTAAGAATTCTCAGTCTGAAACATTCTGCATCATCCAAACATTTTTAGCAGCATAAGTCTTTCCCTCCTGCACAGCTTAAAACACATTCAAAGGAAACTGTCTCTCATGTTTTTCTGTTTTTACCTGTTCATATGCACAGCAGTCACTTTAATAAGAGTCAACTACCACTCATCTAAGCAATATAGCCCTGACCTTCTGACCTGCGTAGAGATTTTCAAGAATTATTAACAACATGAAGCTATAATCACATGTCAGTAGTACCAGGTCGTTGCCATAGGGATGCACTGATATGTAAAGTCATCTCTTCCCTAGCTTTAAGCAGAGAAAGGCTAGCCCTGCAAATTAAATTAGCTGTCTAATGGAGGGAGATGAAGAGAAGGAAGGCTGAGGGAAGGAACAGGAGGGGGTAAGAGTTGTGATCCATCTGCAGGATTATGCTGTTGTCCCTTTTTTTTTTTGTGAATGGAGGTAGAGAGTGAAAGGGGAAAACAGCTTGGTGGTCTGAGTAATTTTAACTTCTGGCTGATTTTTTTTTTTCACAATATATAAACAAATTACACTGATCCTCTCAGCACAAGGCTCAGGACAATCAATGGAACTCCAGCAGAGCGGCAGCACTGTAATAGACTTCATGTTGCCTTACCTCTCTAATGGAATCCTTTGCATGAGCAAACACATCGGAAGTCTGGTACTGACACCCACACATACACAGAAATACAGTACAGGCAAATGAGCACACACACACACGCACACGCACGCACGCACGCACACACACACACAAGTGTGTTTTGCTATCTTTGTGGGAAATTTCCATTGACTTCCATTCATTTCTACAGGTAAACCTTACCTTTACCCTTTTCCTAACCCTAACCATCACATATCTAACCCTAACCCTAACCTAAACTCAATTCATACCTTAGCCCTAACTCTGACCCCTGACCCAAAAACAGGTTTTCCCCTTGTGGGGACAAGGTTCCAGTCCCCACAAGGAGCAATTGGTCCCCACAACGTAGTATATGTCAGGAAAATTGTCCCCACAAGGTATTATAAACATACGCACACACACACACACACACACACACACACACACACACACAGTTGAACCAGAACAATAATTGATTTATCACGCTGATTTTGATATCTGAAAGTTAAAACGATATCCAGAAAACGTGGTTGAAACCTTGATCTCATCTCCTGAGTCAAAACTGGAGCCGTACACGTACAGATGTTGATGTTGTTTGTCCTCCATAGACTAGAAGTCTAGGTTATGAACAGACAGCCACACAACAGCTTCTCAGTGTGTGGTCACGAGCTGGTGTTGCCACTGAAGTGTATATTTTTACCAGTGAGAATGTTTAATTTTATTCTAACACCCCCCCCCCCCCCCCCCCCCAAAAAAAAAAAAAAAGGAAAAAAGATTGCAGTTCTCATACACAAAATTTCTCTTGCTAGAAAGTCTAACAAACACATCCCGGTGATATTCATGAAGCATTAAACTGATGTTGAGGTAAAGTCCACAACTTACAGTACGTCAACCTATTTGCTTTATGAATTCTTTAAATCTGCCTACCAAAACCTTCATCTGTACCATAGCAGCCTACCTTTTTAACTTTTATCATCTTGTTGGTCAGAAAATTACTCAACCAGGAATTCTAACCAAGACATTTTTGGTGTGAGGCATTTTACAGATAACAGTGAAACTGTGATAATATCATAACAGACATGCAACAATGAAGTGTCAAGACTTATGACACAGATAATCTTTATGGAAAATAGAAGAAAAAAGTTACAAGTGATATAAAGCACCTCATTGTTTAACGGAACAGAAAGCATCTGTCTGTCTCATTCAAAGCATTTGGATCAATTCTGAGCTGAGTAATCAGCACCACCTTATATTCTTATCCTGTTTTGCATGAAAACATCTTTTGTGTCCTTGAAGAGTGGTTGGGGGGGGGGGGGGGGGGGGGGGGGGTATGAACCTATCTTGGAATTTCCAGTGTTATCCTTTGGCTTTGGTTGTGTTTTCTTTTCTATTCTCTCCTACATGTTTTGTCTGTTGTGTCCATTTCATTTATTTGTGGCCATCATCAACAACTGAACCAAAAAGCAAGGGTAAGAGTCACATCTGAATATTATTCAGCTAAATGGCCACGTTAGATTCCTGTAAATATGGGCTGTAAAAGCTTTCTTTAGAGAGAGGGAGAGAGAGAGAGAGAGAGAGAGAGAGAGAGACTCAATGTCTGGCAACTTAAAATATAGTAATTTGCAAATGCTGGCTGTCTCCAGTGAAATGTTTGCCCACTCACAACATAACATAAATTGCCTCTGTGTGGGCTTCCCATGCACTGCCCATACATAACCTGCTATAGAATGAAAATTACATGGTGCAATTTATTGGTTCTTCTAACAAATATTTTTAATAGTTTACTGAGCATCAGTAAAGATGTAGGTTTCCCCTCAGGGGAAAGGGTGTTTCTTTTTACCCCAGTGAGCAATTTTCATGCCATTTCACCCATTTTACTTCCTTATGCAGGAAAACACATCATGTAAGAGTACAGTTGGACATAGAAAATAATGAGCATGCCCATTACTACCAATACTACATAATACTAATAATATAGAGTTTTGTATAATGCTTTGCTAAGAATGATACACTGGGATATTACATGGCACTACAAACAAAGGCAAGAAGCTAATAAAATGCTTTAACGGGCACCCAGTTTATGAGTGGTGAAAACTAACTGGAAGAACAACCAACACCACCACCTGGAGAATTGCAATATTCATCTAATAAACCTCAATTATATTACCAGCTGGTAGCAAAAGCACACATACTTGTTACTGGCAAGGCAAAGGCATGACAGGTTATTTTTAATAGTTTGACACATCAGTAAATCAAAAATAAGACTGGAGCTGCGACAAAAAGAAATCCAAGCAAAACCCACAGAATTAGTTAAAATATTACTTTATTAGAATATTTCTAAAAAAAAAGAGATCTATAATTACAGCACTAAATTAGTTAAAATAGCAGCCCTACCAAACTAACAAATTAATACAACTAGCTGGGGGCCACTTGGGGAAGCAATCTACACTGAGGAGTTCCCAGGAGTGTTACCCACAACTCATTGAATGCGTCTCACTGCAGACATAATTGGTGTCCTTTATATTTGTGTCTGAGTGCATTTACTCACATGTGTAAGTGTGGGGAGGGGACCTCACCAAAGGTTAGGTATATGTCAAGCTGCCATTGCTGCCTAGTAATGCTTTGGCAGGAACCTCATTTTTGGATTTCACCAAGTGGGACGGTACTCACTAAACATCCACATCTTGGTATCATTGGAAAGGGCTTCTTAAGAGCATTCTAATGATATTCCATTAAAATTTATTGTCTTTGACACATACCTACAAAGGTGCCTAGCCTCCCAATATGATAGCCTTCTGCCTTACTGAAAGGAAAACTAAAAAAAAACTAAAAAAAAATTAATAACTCAAAAGAAACCAAATAAAACAAGATAGGGCAACTCAGTTAAAATGCAAAACACTTGTTAAAATATACAATCAAGCTAAAATAGAGTAAAAATTCCTAAA
This sequence comes from Archocentrus centrarchus, assembly GCF_007364275.1. NCBI lineage: Eukaryota > Metazoa > Chordata > Actinopteri > Cichliformes > Cichlidae > Archocentrus > Archocentrus centrarchus. The sequence continues at coordinate 19,967,189 of NC_044356.1, forward strand.
ATGTAGAGCAGCAGGGGAGACCTGCTGCTCTACAGTGTTTGTTATGATTTAAACTATTTCAGAGCTTTGTAACATTTAGTGCTGTAAAGATTGGCCAAAAATCACTCGATTTTTTTGTTTGAAAAACAAAACAAAAAAAAGCCCACAAAGAATCAAATATGCATTTTGTCCTTTGTTCAAATGTATTTTTAAGGCATTTTTTGACATACTGTAAATTACAGCCATAAAACTGTCTGCTGAAAATAATTTGCTTACTGTTACCATTAATAATTATTTACACATATAAAAACTGCCCAAAAGAGTAAGTGCAGCCTATGGAACTTTAAAAATAAGGCCAGTGGGAGCCACTATAGCTTGCCTGGTTAGGCAGACGACCCGTGTAATTGCTGCAGGCGCCTGGGTTTGAATCAGCCTTACACCACTTCCTGTGTGTCATTCTCCCCCTCACTCTCCTTCCTGTCTAATCGTACTGTCCTGTCAAATAAAGGCTAACAGCTACAGCTGTTCTTACTTTGACAAACACAGTTTCCAGTATTGCGGGGAGATACTGCTCCGTGAATCCTCTAATGACACCGGGTTTTTTGGGTATTAATCTTTGCACTATGTGCTGCACTGGAGAAAGAGCACTGCTGTTATTATTTTTTCCACATAATATTCACTATTATTTGCCTTTTTTTAAAAATATTCAATTATAATTAATCCATCCATTTTCTTCCACTTATCCTTTTCAGGGTCGTGGTGGGGCTGGAGCCTATCCCAGCTGTCATAGGGCGAGAGGCAGGGTACACCCTGGACAGGTCACTAGCCTGTCACAGGGCTAACATAGAGAGACAGACAACCATTCACAATCACATTCACACCTATGATTTTTTTTTAGAATCACCAATTAACCTGAGTGCATGTCTTTGGACTGTGGAAGGAAACTGGAGTAAAACCCACACAAGGTCTGAGAAAAGGTGAAGTCAAACCCAGGACCTTCTTGGTGTGAGGCAACCATGCTAATCAGTTAACAGCCTTAATGCCATGCATTTACTTTAACCCAAACCAAATCAAACCAACGCTAATCAACTACAAAAGTAAAGGTAAAACTTACAAGAGGCTCCAGACAAGACTTGAACCCCCTGTTTCCTTGTTGACAGGTTGATGGAGGACTTTATGTTGACTACATATTTCTCCTTACAGATATGAGAGTGGGATGTATTTAATTCCCACATTAATTTTCTTGAAAATAAATCTGCTTTATAAGGTCTGTATGAATGTGGTTTGATCAGTTTCAGATTGTGAGTCTGATGTTACTGAATCCTGACTGGTGCACCAAAGATGGAGACCTTCATCAAAGCAGTGAAGTGAGAGTGGAGTAGAGTGAGGTGGGGTGCAAATGCAAAACAACAAAAACTGTTTGAAGTTTGGCAGAAACAAGTCTGTTCTTTACAATCCCATCATTCCTAATTGAAAAGCTGATTCAATAGGTTTTATTGATTTTCAATCTGGCCAAAGCTGAAATTCTAAACTGCAAATTTCAAACTAGGTTGATACTCTTTTTTTACTGTGTGTTCACTACAACTTGGCCATGCTCATGCAATGTAATCCCCTTCCTCAGAGAAGGAACTGGTGTAGAGAGCAATGGATAGAAAGAGGAGGGAGGACAGGAAAGAACAATAATGGTCTCTGCAGTTTGGCATCAGCTCATTAATCATTCATTGGCAGCCAAGTGGCAGCAGCAGGGAACACAGTGAGATTTCAGGTTACGGTATCAAATCTCAGTTTATAAATAGAAAAGTTATGGCGCAAGTTGGCAGAATATCATCAGTCAAAGCCCCCTCCTCCCACATGTCCCTGAGTATTCACAGATTTTTCTGTGTCTAGGGTTTGGCTAGCATGTAGTAATACTGTCTAATGATACAGTGTGAGTTTTACATTTAAAAAAATATATACATCTATCAGATATGATGAGTACAAAAATGTTCTCTCTCTTAGAGCTTCATGAAGTGTCAGATAGCCATTTTAACTTATAAACCGACCCTGTTAACTAACTTTTCCAGCACTAGCTTAAATGAACATCCTCTCCCTTCATTTCACACCAATTCTTGTCAACGTCTGCCGTATACGCAACACCTCGATTGATAAGAAAATGCTGTCCCCAGTCTTGTTTGTGATAGCGATGCTTCCATGCCACTCATCGTTCAAGGACAGCCTGTCGGCTGATGAAGAATGGCAGAGTCCTAGAGTATAAGCTCATCTCATGGCAGAGGTGATGAGAGGGGGATGTTCGATCTTTCCTGCCTCTCACTCCCAGAGACACGGTGGTGACAAGTGACACCTTCTATTGATTAATGCTCCATGGAATTGCCATATCTAATATACGACGCAGATACTACACGTACAACAAAAAGGCCCTTATGAATTATTTGTTGAATTGACACGGGACTGCTTCCCGCTCGTCTGTCACATTTCACTTGCAGCTTGACTTAATGACTTAATATCTCTACTTGGCAAATTTGATCATGTTCAGAAAGCCAAGTACTGAGGTTAGAATTAAGTCACCAGGTTTACTCCACTATGCAGCTTGTGACAGTGATGTAGCTTTAAGTGGGCAGCTTTAGGGATGAGCATTAACACCTTAACCTGAACTCAGACTTCTGTACAACACACCGGTAAGTGTGATGAGCAACCATCAGCCTGTTGATGATTAACTGGGGCATTTGAGCCTTGCATTTTCAATTATCTTGTTGAAAATTGACTTTGGGTAGTACAGTACAAGGTACTTGGTCCTCTTGCTCTTTTCCTTTTTCTCTTCTCAGCCCTTTCAATTTCTCTTTGAACATGTTGTTCTTTCCACTATAACACTTGTCTTTGATGTCTGGTTTTGGTAAAAGGGAAGTTAGAAAAGGGGTATTTCATGCACAGGTGAGATGTCTGTACATGGCAGTCTGAAATACCTCCCACAAGTACAGGAATGCTTTTCTCAGATGTATTTCTTTGGCAGTGCATGTGTGATTGAATGCGTGAACAAGGCAATTCAAGCAGAAGGCTGAATGCGTGCACAAGACAGGTTTATGGCCAATGCACATGTGTGCAAGATCAATCCAAATCTTAAACATTAAAGTAGAAATATTTTTAATCACACCACAGCTCTGGCACTTTTCTTCACAAAGGTGCTTTGCATTTGACAGTCCAATGTCTTGGTGACTCTCAGCCAGTTAAAGATATGCCAAGGGAAAGCATAGCGGCTGTAAATGACAGTCAGAGAGAAGACAAGAAAAGAATGAAAGCCACTGACCTCAGATAAGAGCACTTTGGCTGGGTGGTGCAGAGGGCCAGCAAGCATAAGCGGGACATCAGTCAATCAGTGTGTGTGGGTGGATGTACATGTTGGCATTAGCTACAACATGATTGACATGTTAGAGCAGGTCATGCAGCAGGCCATAAGCGGTTAGAAAAGAGGCGACCACCACATCACTCAGCTGTCAAGGAGGTAGTTATTGGGTAAAGTATGTGATGTACAGTATCTTGCTACACACTATGGTAGGGTCTGTGTCACAGTCTTGTCTAAGCTGACAGTGTGATTTTTTTTTTGTTTAAAATCCAGGAACAGTCCTCCAGTCACGGCGTCGGCATTCTACACTGAGCACAACAGTTTTTATTGAAACACGGTCAAAGTCCAAGATCACTGTGACCACCCAGAAATACATTTTAGGCCACAACTTAAGAATTTATGAATTAATTATGTCAAAATTTTAACACAAATGACTAATAGGCTAAAATGATCATATGATGAAATCTTATATTCATGAGATTCGAAAGCCAAGTGTGGACAGACAGCGATCCAGTTTTAACTTGAAAGGTACAAAGACATACAACCAAAAGGTATTAACTCTAGTTGTCAAATATAGTGCATAGCAGTGGAAGACAGTTCATAGTTCATGCCTATTATTATTATTATTATTATTATTAGTAGTAGTAGTAGTAGTAGTAGTAGTAGTAGTAGTAGTAGTAGTAGCAGCCATTATGGTATTAAGTAGTAGTGCTATTGACATTGGTAAAACATTCTCATTAATATCATGAATGTGATTTCACCCATGTGGCCCAGCCCTATTTGTAGCGAAGTGAAGTGAAAATCAATATCCTGTCAATTATAATAGCCTTAATTAACATGTAGACTGTTTGTACATGCTGTGTACCTGAGTGACTATGTACTGACACAAACTTGTCCAAGCCTGTGTAGGGAGCTAATGTTTGTGTGGATTTGCACTTTGCTTATTGTTATCTTCCTTGGTATCCAAGCAGCAGTTATGTTTTCCATTGCACTCACATTGCAGAGCTAATTTGCAGTGAAGTCGAGCCGATTGACTCTTTTCCATTAAACATCTAACTTACCCAACCAAAATGAGATGACTTCACTGAGCTGCCGCCCGTCCCTTTTTATAACTGGAGGAAATGGGTTGCTGTTTTTCTCTTGACTGAGCTATATGATGATCTGAGATGACGTGATCATATGCATGTGTGCATATAATGCAGGGTGAACACGAAGTACTTGGCATTTGCGCAATAGTCTTTTCTTTTCCCCTTGTTCACATTCCATGTTTGTCTTTCATTCCTTACATTTCTCTCCACCTTCATACCTGATTCTTTAATTACCACCGGGCTTCTCTCTAAATGTCTTCACTATCTACCTACAGTATTCTTCTCTTTCTCCCTCCTCCATAATATCTACAGTATAATGAATTGGGTCTGTGGTCTGTGTGGGGTCCAAAGCCTCTTCTTACTGCTGCCTCCCCAACTGGGTGCTCCCACTGTGCACCAAATACCTCTCTTGAATATTGAATAAACCCCACGACCACCTCCGTGCTTCCTAATCAACATCGCCACTATTTCCTAGCTATTACTCTACACGGGGGCCTGGGGCTCTGGGAGGATGGATGAGCTTTGAATCTGTTGTGTTCTGAGTGAAGATACAGAAAAAAGGCTCAGGCAGGTTGAGCATTTGAGGTTGTTTGATACTTTTCCATTTTGATTACAAAACCTTCCCTCTCAGTTTTAAGCTTTCTAAATGTTGTGTCAAAGAACTTCTCAGAAATGTGTTATTTTGGGATGTACCTAATCACTGTCTTATACTCAGGTAACTTGATTGCATGTGTGTAAAATTCATTGTGACCCCAGAAATATGAGTTCTATTATGTGGGAAATTTATACATTTTTTTCTTTTTGCAAGATCATTATCGTTGCAAAACATGCCTATATTCAAGTCATAAACTATCTTGTCCAGTGTTGCTTCCTTCAGCACATTGTTGAATTGGCTTAAAGCTGGTTAATGGACTGAATATGAGTAACGTTAGTGTAGCTCATTCATCATCTTAAGTATGACTTTGCAGTACTTTCTAATTATATCTTATTGATGTACAGTACATGTAAGGGAAAGACAATATAGTCAGAAGTTTTTAAATTCAATGCAGTGGGATTTTTTTTTTTTTAATGTGTGCTCTATGTTGAAGTATTGATCATTGGTTTTCCCCCAACACTTGGACTTATTGATATTTTAACTTAGTTATTAGATCAAAGAGTAACTGCTTGTTTTACTGGATAAGCGTTAAACATTGATCAGATAACATACATTTTCTGGAAGTATGTGGATAAATTATTAAAATGTGAGGCATATACTCAGGTTTTCTTGCAAGTCTGCATCTTTTTGTGTATCGTATTCATCGTTGATGCTGTCACATTACAAATCCACTGTTTCTGATTAGTTACTGATGTAACACTTTTGGTAGGAAAAAAAAAGAACACGAAAGGTATGACCACTGCGAAGTGGTCATACCTATGTAGTCAATGCTACTGGACCTGCCAATATGATCAGTTACACTCATGCATTTTCATTACTTCTTATGATTGTACTGCTATAACTGGGCTTTAATTTATACATCATTGATAACCAATTGCATGACAAATCAGCCGAATGCACTGCAAAAGATGCAAAGAGTTTAACAACTAGCCTGGCTGATTTGCCCTTTAGCCTGCATTTTTGAGACATGCTGATTTTAGACAGTAAAAGACACAAAATAAGTTACAATTGATTAACTTTCCAGCACTGTATTTTCCAAACTAGTTACCTTCCGGTTTTCATATTGCAACATATACAACAATGGTGCTACAGCTGTAATAGGCCAGCACTGGCCAATGATATTGCCTGACTGATCTATTGACCTGGCTCTATTAGTATGTGCTCATTAGCTGTAAAGTTCAGTGGCTGTGTTATTGCATGGTCATAGACATAACATAAGAACCTACCATAAGAATCCATCCACTTTGCTGAGCTGACTGGTTCCAGAAAATCGGGGGGAGTAGCAGTGATTAAATAGTCAGCTGGACTTTTCATTGCAGTCACTGTTGTTAAGCTGTGTGCAGGAGCACTGGTCTCTGGTGATTTTTGAATGGTGATTTCTCCCCCCAGGGAAATCAGTTAGGGTGCAGGCAATGTATGATTGAAGATGGAAACAGAGTGTAACTTGTTGACACTTTGGTCTGATATCAGGCCACAGAGAAACAACTGGTGACAGGCTAAGAAGTTGAAATGCATCCCTTTCACTGAGTGGAATTAGATGCAGAAGCCCTTATTCACTGAACTATACCTAATGAATAAGCAGTAAAAATCCTATCTTGCTACCTTTTATTTTCTATTCTGGGCCCCTCTCTCATTTTTTCATTCACACATGAACATAAACTAGCTTGATTGTGCCTTGAATAACTTCAAACTGAGAAGCAGCAAACCTTTTGTATTCACTTCAAATAGATTGCGATAAGCAGCCGTGTGTTCCGAATGTCTAAATAGAGATCCACTGCGATGGTATCCATGATTCACTTCAAGTCTTCAGAATAACCTTATTTCTCACTAGGGCCAGACGGGTGCCCAGTTGTATTACTGAGAGCATGTGACCTTGTAGGGAGATGAGAGGAATAACCTGCTGGGAGCCTGTTGCCACAGTTTTAATTATTACTGTTATAGGAGGGTTGCTGTGGGTTTTGTTAGCTCTGAAAGAAAGATGTCACTTGTGTGTGCGTGAATGCATGTGCCTTAACTTGTGCATGATCTGTGTGTACATGCGCACTGCAGTGTAAATCTGACATGAGAGCGCTCCACCAAAAACTCTTCTATTTGGGACAGTCCTCTTTTAAACCTCTTACATAACCCACTACTGTCAGATGTGTGATATCATAGAACTATTTTTGGTTTTTCCTTTAAAAAAAAAAAGCTATTCAGAGTTAAACAAAGACTTGTCTGTTTTTTAAATAATTTGCTGGATATCCCTCTCATCTTTACACTTTTAATGCACTGTCCTAAATTGTTCTAGCTCTAGCTGGCTGCAGCACTGTCCCTAAATAATGCTTGTACTATAAATAAGTAAATTTAAATTTTGCCTTGACGTGGGATTCAAGCCCTGCTCTTGTTTGGATGTGGACTTTTTGACTGTTTCTGTTTCTAAAAGGACATGTGATTGGCAAAGGTTTCTTGTCTTGGGCTAGATTTTCAAAAGCCTCAGCAACAAGCCTTTTGTATGTACCTGCTGACCTGGATTTGCTGTGGAAACATGCTTTGTTTCTAAGCGAGAGGGAGTTTGTTTTGTTTCTTTTAATATGCTTGATGACATGGTTATACCTTGAAATTATTTATTTTTCGTGTTTTTTTTGTTTTTTTTTATTTACACTAAATGGTCTGAATGATTCTGTGCCCTCACTGAGTTTATTTAATGAAAATATATTACACCTTTATATCACAAGGTCTTTATGCAAATGGTTGCATATTTATGAATTCTGAAGGATTGCTGCAAGTTTTTTAAATGGATTACTTATATTGCACTAAAACGCTGCATTTTTTCTGTGTGTAAAAATTAGCTGAATAAGCACTTATTCTGTGAACAGTGCAAGTAGTGAAAAAAAAAAACATTTTACCCCAAATCTTGTTCTCCAATACATTTGTGACACCAAGCACATGCTGACAGAATGATGTTGCATTGTTGATTTTTATTTTTTTTATGATTGATTTCATGTTTTGCAAAGCCTTTTCTCAGCCCTCAACTGACCTCATAAACTGGTAATACCAGAGGGGTCAGTGGTTACAATTGCTCGCGACCCTCTGAAATTTACCACTTATGTTATTTTCTCTCCAAACAAAAATCTGTTGGTTGACCGGCAACACCTACATGGGTTTATTGGTCTTTCTGTCATTCTCCTGAGATTTTCTGTTAAGTGTTAGAACAGATAAAACGAAAAATAAAACTGTACAAAAAGCAGGAACAACTCCTGCAAAAGAGAATAACCCAGGTGAACCTAAAACACCGAAGGGGGAAAATGATGCGGCTGTGCTCTTTTGGCCAAAGAAGCAGTCATAAAAGGACTCGTTTAAAAATACCATTAGCTCTTATTGTAGATCCATGGAAGTATCTCCCAGTGTGGGTGTACCAAATAGCCTTAGCTAAATGGAGATTAAGGCAATGCTGGAAAGACCCCTTGAAGCCCTTTAAGACTGGTGTGTAATTTTGGATTTAGCAGTGGTTGCAAGATAAAGGCCTTTCTTTCTGCCTAATTGATGGCTGTAATCCATGTGTTGTTTTAAAAACCTGTCTCACTGATGTGCGAACACAAACCCCTGTGGCTCTGTGCAGAAAGTGGTGATTTAGTGGGCCAAACTGAGGGTCTCCCACTGGTTGGAGGAAGATTTTTATGTTTGGGGAGCTGCTGAAATGGCAGCCCTGCAATTTGGGTACATTTACTTTTAATATAGAAACAGTACTGTAAATGGGCAAATTGAAAGATGTTTTAATTTTTATCTGCTTTTAAGAAGCACATACCTTATTTTCCCACTGTAATACTGTTTAACCATACTATTAGGATACCCAGTCTTCTTTTAACATTGCTTGAATTTTGAATTATATTTGAATTATGAATGCCCCTCGATCTCTTAGGAAGGTTCTCACATTTGTGCTATTCTTAATCAGCTACTTGCCTTTTAACAATACTAAAGAACATTTCCAGTAATAACAAGTTATCAGGACGCGTACCATTATAACAGCAGCACAGCTATTAATGAAGAGTGAAGATGTCTAGAAGTGTATGGAGGCTTAATGAGAAGATCACATTCATCACTAAAGTTAGGAGGTGCTTGAACTCCTCGAGGCTTTAGTACACTTTTCGGAAATCTACCGATGCACCTTTTGGTCTCAGTCAGAATAATATCCTTGTGTTGATCACTATCATGAATCACAAGTTCTGCTTAATCTCTACAAAGTATGTAATTAACCCTGCACTGATTCATATCGCTCATTAAATTAACACAAATTGGACATTGAAAATAGAGCACAGGGTCTTATTATCTCAGCTCAGCTGCTGGTGCCTAAATATTAAAGTACCTTTCAAACCTCTACTCGGAGAGTATGTACAATATCAAAGACATACTCGTGTCCATCATTTAAATGCATGAAATACGGTGGCTACAGTGCTGTAATTCTATGAATGTAATAGCATAAATCTTCTTGTAAGGTAGTACCATACATTCAGACGAAATGTGAAAAGCTAAATCAAACGATAAAGTGATAGATCTCTGTCTGTGTGGCTGCATGCTGACTCTTATCTTAACCTCTATTCTTAATGCAAAAATTAATTACAGCTATCTTTGCCTTTGAAAGAAATTTATGACCTGTTGTTGAAAATGTGCTACAGTGTGGGAGAGAGAGAATAAAACTTGATTAGCATAGAAATGACAAATGAAGGTGGGGTGGGTGGAGAGTTGTGACTTTTGTTGGTAAATAGCTTGTTTCAGACAGAGAGGAGGCTTTATTTCGATACACTTGTATTTTAGAGTGGCAGCTGTGCAGGGGAAATGCAGCAAACCGTGAACGTGGTTTCACAAAATAAATGACTAAATAACTTTTTTAATTAGATCACATCACCTTTAGTTATACACCCAGCTATACTGCCGTATGGGTTTATGCTTGCATGCTGCAACACGTTTTCATTTTATTAGCTGAGGAAAAATACTTCACTGTTGGCTTTTCAAAGTTGGGTCCACTTCCTCTTTGTGAACAATTGATTTACTAGAGATGTGCCTCAAAACTGCTTAGACGGCATTTGTTGAACTGCATAAAACTTGTCTGTAAAAAGGCAATTAGTGTGTGATGTTCAGCACATTTGATTCATATTTAGGTGTGTGTGTGTGTGTGTGTGTGTGTGTGTGTGTGTGTGTGTGCGTGTGTGTGTGTGTGTGTGTGTGTGTGTGTGTGTGTGTGTGTGTGTGTGTGTCAGTGCTGATTCAAAATGCTTACATTTGAAGAACAGAAATGCTTTTAACTTCAACCAACACAGAAATGAATTAAATTGCTAAGCTGCTTTTCTCTTGTCATCAAAACATACATAAACACACAGGAACAAGCACCCACAAACCCAAACCTACCAGATTCACATGCTCACTCTTCCTTGTGGTCCAGAATGCTTGAAAATGACTGTCAACATCTACTGCCGAAACCCTCAGGAGATTCTGGGTGTTTTCCTGCAACCCACTTCTCCTGCAGAGACCTGATAACCCATTGTGGGAAAAAAAAAAAAAAGAGCATAAACACCATTCTGATGCATAGATGATGGTGATAGCTTGGCCGTGTCACCAGGCATCTCTACATTCAACACCAGAAGGGAAACACAGGAAAAGGGTGACCTAAAAACACAGGATGGCAGAGCTGGAGGCTATAACTAGAACACCATCAAGAACACAGACCAAAGTGAAGATCCTTTGTACAGTACTGTGCAAACGTCTTGAGCCCCCCACTTATTTCTTCATATTTTGCTGGGAAGATGGGAAATTGGTGTTGCAGTTCATTGAAACATGTGCATGCATGTTTCAGTAAATGACATGGAAATACAGTTTATAAGGCAAAACAGAGTTTGAGAATTCTAAAGTGCTTGAAAGCCAAGTTTTCTTCTAATTTCTTTAACTAGTCTTCAGGAATAGTTCTCCAGGCTTTTTGAAAGCTCTTCTTTGGATCTCTGTCAAAATAATCCAGATTCTAGGGAGCCCACTCTATGACTAATAGCACTCTGCTGTGTGTTTTTCTATCCAGGTATGCTTTTATTGCATTGCTTTCCAGATGGTATTGCATAGTGGATCAAAATCTGGCCATACTTTTCTCTATTTATAATTCCATCAATTTTGACAAGATCCCCAACACCACTGGCTGAAATGCAGCCCCAAACCATCACAGAGCTTCCACTGTGTTTTACTCACTCACTGTTGTGCCTCTCTCCTGATGTCCTCTATACATATCTATGCCATTTAAACCAAAAATTTCTCATTTGGATTCATCACACCATAAAGCCAGTTGCCACTAATTTCCAGTCCAGTTCTTGTGTAATGCCTCAGCCTTTTCTCCACGCTTCCATGGAAGGATGGCTTCTTGACAGCCATCCTTACACTGAGACCATTTCTCATGAGGCTTCGGTGAACAGTAGGGCCAGATATATTTCTCAGGTTCTGTGTCAGATCTTTGTGCCTTGAGGACATGACTTTCAGATATTGTTCATCTGCTGTAGATCATTTATTTATTTTTGTTTATTTGTAAATTATTATTATTCATTTAAGACTGACTCTTCTTTTGTGTCCTCCACTTGTCCAGTTTCCTCAAAACCTTTAAGGACACAGTCCACACAGTGCCAAGAAATGCCAAGTTTTCATCTAATGGGTCTTTGAAAATCACCTTGTTGATGCAAATGTACTATTTTATGCCTATCAAACTGTGCTATCTTTGGCATTTTTAATAGATTAAACTAAAGAAATGGGAGCAAATTATTAGTTTTTGCAACAGGCCGCTAATAACAAGATGCCTAACTATAAAGAAATGATGGGTGGATCAAGAGCTTTGCACAGTACTGAACCTGTCCTACATACCAGTCAAGCAGAATGCTGAACAGTAGAAGGCACACACACAGATATGCACTCACAGTATGAAAGGGCATGCATACATGGTTCATCAGTTCATTATGAATGAGTTGTCACATTCCCATGATTTAATCCCTGAGCTGACAGAGGCCACTGACCATAGGAATGGAGATTTGAGTTCTGCCATCCAGTGCATTAGAGTCATTGACACATTCCTAAACAGTGCCGCTAACAACAATAGCTCAAGTGAAACCAACACAATCTGACAATTTGCTGTTGGGATTATTTATGGTTGCTGTGGTTAGCCCTAACTGATGGACGCCATGCTCACTGCATTTCTCCTTTTTTTTCCTTTTTTTTTTTTTTACATTACAGCTATCCTTCGCAGCGACAACCCCTGTTCTAGCAGACAAGAAAAAATACCCCAACTTCTTCCGCACTGTCCCATCAGACAATGCCGTGAACCCAGCAGTAGTGAAGTTCCTCAACTACTACAACTGGAGCCGTGTGGGAACCCTCACACAGGATGTTCAGAGGTTCTCAGAGGTTAGTTGTTCTGTTTCATAAATTGATTTTTCTATTTTATTTCAATACTGTTAATGCTCTCTGTTTAATGTTGTTTGACCAGCAGTTCAAGCAATTCTAATATCATTTACATTAATACATGAGTAGAATAAACTGCAAAACGGAGTGAATTAAAGTGTCGATTCATAGTGAAAATTGTTTGAAGAAAACCTTTTTCTCATTATATTTCTCCTTATCGTGGTTGAAACATACATAGATCAGGTGCACTAGTAGTTAAAATCTCCCACTGGTCAAAGGATATGTAAATAATTAATAACATATCTTTGCATTATCACCTTCACCACACTCAGTCCCAACAGTGATCCTTGTTTAGCAAGCAGTTGTGTTTTTCTAAGTTTGTGAGATAACAGTGCTGTTAACCAATGTGTGCCATCCCCATATCTCCTCTCTATGGGAGAAATGTTAAATCACAAAACAGCGACTATATTGGAGATTTTCATCTTAGCATATGCAGATGCTAGTAGAAACAACACTACTACTGCTACTACATTAAAATCACCATCCAGATGTGGATGGACAGGCTGGAAAAATGATTTAGGTTTTGTGCATTTTCATAGTTTCACAGTCAGTACTGAGGACATGTTTTCCAATCACATGAAAGCATGCACGCTGGATTATTAGGAAATGAAAAGGTTATCAAAACCATGGAAAAAATATTTCCAATCACTTCTATATCGAGGAACAGATGAGAGCAGAACAACTGTACTGTATGGAAGTGATGCTCTTTGCAACTCTTTTTTTTCTTTCTATATATCTGCAGTACTTTCTGTGTATGTGTAACAAAGACCAACATTATTAATGTCTCCTTGCTTGAAAATGTCCACCCCTATCCCCTATCCTCCTTAGCCTTCAGTTGCTGCCATTCAAAACAAATATAAATTCACTTTATTGCTTTACTGTATACAGAGTTAGTTCTCACTGAACATAAACCGGCCCTTAACATCAAAGACAGTGATGCATTAGGAAACAACATCTAAAATATGTCCTGTATAGCCTCCAAAGCAGAATTCCTGCTCCAGCTGGAAGCAAATTCAGAATACTGCATGACATTTAGTTCCTTTTATATTTACTACGTTCCATCTGCTCTTTTTGATGTTCCTCTCCCATTAAATAAGCAGAATGCTCAATTCAGCCTACATTACTAGAGCTGGCAGAAGTAATACGTGGATAGATGAAGAACATTATCTGTGTTGACTCAGCACTTGTAACTAACTCTCTTATGACAATGTTGGACCCGAAATATATCTCAAAGCTAGAGTACATATTTTGGAAGCTGTGCTAAGTTGGATTTCAACTCAGGAACAGGAGGCACACAAACGTTTGCACACCATGCAAAAATGCTCACTGTTATTAAAAAGCAGCTAGCAGCTTTTTAATACAAGAGAAATAGGAGGAACGGCATTCAAATTGATCTACAGATGCAGCCACTGAAAATTTCCGGCCGATCCGTGACGCGACCTTGGCCGGTCCTTGGCCGATTCGTGGCCGAACCTCGGCCTAAACGCGATCCCCCGCTAATGACGTAGGAATTCCGGCCACTGGTGGGAACGCCCCTAAGCAGCATTTGGGGAAAATGGTGGTAATGTCTTGTTTATCCACCAGGAGGAGCAGTAATAGTGGAAGCGCATTCATTTGCAGCCCGCTGTATACTGTACCAAGGATCCTCACATCATTGAACTGTAATTGTAAGCGGAACTGTCCATTAAAAACAATAGAAAGATGAGAGTAAAGCGGTCATTATAGTGGAGCGGTGAGTATTGTCTGGAGGGACGGGCTGGGCTTGAAGTTCAGCCCGGGACCTCGGACAGGCTGTGAGCGCTGCACCGCCAGCGAAACTGGGTAAAAAAATAATTAAAATAATTCTGATCACCAGCCGGTTTGGCCTGGCAATGACCTGGGAAGCCTTATCCTCTCATCAGTGTCACATTGTTCTTCCAAGTCTTCACAATGTTAAGCTTTTTGTTTGTTTATATTTTCCCTTTTATTTTATAATCAAAACTGCGACCAAAATGGCTATAAAAGGCCTTTTCTTAAAGGATAAAGTGGTGTTTGAGCCACAGTTACGACGGAGCGGCGGCTCTTTGAAATGGGACGCAGCCTTCCTGCGGCAGACAGCTAGCAGCAGGAACCGGACGCGCCAGGTTAGCCTAAGAAGCTACTGAGGCGTCCGTGACAACCACCATAGAAACAGCCTTTTAAGACCGTTTTAAAAACATCCTCAGAGTTCAAACGAGCAAAAATATATGATTTGAAACAGTTACAGCCGCAGAGCTGTGGCGGCTTCTTTAAACGTTGTTTACATAGATGATCATGAATGATACGATGTAGCTAGCAGTGTAGCTAGCAGTGAATGAGGTGACGTCATTGTGTGCGCATTTCACAGCTGTCTGTCTCAGTCTGTTGTTGTTATTATTCTAATTAACATGCGTTTACTTTCTCTGGACCATCTCAGGTCCACCGTTACAATTTCAGCCTACAAAATAATTTAAATATGAACACACACTCTAACATCAGTGCGCTTTATGAAGTCCAATCCTTAAAATAAATATTATGTTTGTAAACATTCATGTCTCTGAAATAAGTACAGATGTTCATGTTTGTCATTACCATTTTATTTGTTTAGAGAATTGTGAACTTCACATTGTGTATCTAATCAGAGTCTCAGCAACCTTCAGTCAGAGACTGAGACTGGATCACAGCTTTAACCTCTGCAGAGTCACAGACAGACACAAACCTTCCAAATCACACACAAGCAGCCCAGTCTCATCATTTTTGGATGCCTCTACGGTACACTACACTGTGATCAATATATTAAAAATTATAAATGAAAAGATAACATTCACATAAAGCTGTTTGAAAGTAAAATTAATAGGTACTTTCCAATAATATTTTTAAGGATCTCTGTCAGAGACCAGACAGAGCCATGACTCTCAAGAACCAGAGACTGAAATATGGAAAGAAAAAAAAAATCCCTATGAGAAATAAATGTGCAACAGTAAATATTTTGTGCAGTGGAAAATAAACGTTTTGAATCAAAAGCTTTGGATATCATCAAACCAGAAATATAGAACTCATTTTTTTCTTTAATAACACACCTTAGCATGCAGTAATATGACACGTTTCCAAACAACAATACATAGATTTTATTCAATGTTTTGATTGTGGCAGTGAAAACACATGTTGCTGTGCACTGAGACCATGAAGCCCACTTCTCTGAAGCAGCTTCTTCTTCTTCTTGGCATCAAAACAGAGGTGGGAGAAATCTACCAAAAGGAGAAAGAACATCTGAGGTGAAACCAGTCAGGACAAATGATTAAATTATATATAGTAGTTCAATACAGCCTCTCAGGTAGCTTTGTGCTGATTTCAGCTCACTGCTCCTGTCTGTGGACCCGTGGTTTTTATGTTTGTAACCACTTAACTTCCATTCATCTATTTAACTCAGGGAGGAGAAATGTCAGGTTGGTGCAGGCTGGTGAGTTTAGGAGGGAGGTGCGTTTGGTTCTCTGTTGTCATTATCTGAAAGATTTGGTTCACCCTGTGGCTGGGCTGTATCTGGGGTTACGTTGGACCTGTCACACTTAGCAAGTTTCCCAGGTTGGTGTTTATGGTTTAGAACTTCTAGCTCTGGAGCAGCATCTGTGGCTGTGTAGGGTCCCGTTGGTTTTTGCTGTTTCTCCAGATCTGCGTTGGAAATTAGGTTATTGATCTCAGTGCATTCCTAAACAGGCTGAACAAGGTTATCTATCGTCACCCTCCTAAAAAAATGGTCAAAGACATTTTTAAAATTTTATTTTTGTCTAAATTAAATTTTCAACATTCGGTTCAGTTTTTTGTGTTTTCTGAAAAGCCTGAAAAAAATCAAGGGAGGGTGACGACATGTTTCATGGCTAAATAACATAACTGCTGCAGTCTGATGGTGACAGCAAGATCTGAAGCAGTGGGTGACGAGGAAGAGGAGGAATACAACAATTTGAAGAGATCCCTCAGTCTACAGTCAGCACAACGGCTACATTAGTGGCTGTTTGAGTTTCCTTCCATCTGCTGTGAACCTGAAGCACGGAGAACACAAAACATCTCTTCCAAATCTGGGATCTCAATTACAAATTTGTTCTTATTAAAGGTGAAATATGTGTTGTGACCTGGCTTTTTATACACCTGGCGACCCTGGGTCATCAGTGGTAACCCATCCCCACCCCCACACCCATCCCACACACATTCCGATCTACTGGCCCCGTGTACATAACAAAAGGTGGCCTGATGAGATGTAAACTGCCATTTGGAGGCGCTTGGTAGAAAAAGGAGTAGTGTGAAAATGCTGGTAGTTCTAGTGGTCCAAGTTGTTCACCCACTCTACTCTAAGTCTCAGAGTGGGCTTGCTTTGTGGCCTGAACTTGAGTTCAAGCTTCTCCAAACTCCACTGGTGTTGCTCTGCAGTAGCTGGTCCTCCATCTTCTTTCTGTAGGTGTTTTTTCCATCCCTGATTTTCCTTCTGAGATCCTTCTGCACAGCTCTCAGCTCCTCCTTATTTCCTGATCTAAAGGTTCTCTTCTTCTCCTTCAGGAGAGCCTTTGTTTCAGAGCCACAGTTATGTATAACAAGTAATACTCAAGTGAATGTTAAACATGTATTAAAAGAAAAATGATTCAGCTCAGCTCACAAGAAACTGCTGGATACTATTCTGGAAATGCCTAATGAATACAAGGCCACTGTGAGCAATGACAAACCTTTAAACATGATAATCAAAAAGTACACATTAAGTATCATTGCTCACCTTTATTTATGAGAGTGTCACTTCTCAAAATGATTGCATGCTGTCAGCTCTCATGGGTGAAGTTTGGCTTTGAGGGTTGGAGAAGAAGCTTTGCAGCACCTTTGGATTTCCAATTCAGAACTGAAAGAGCAAAGACACAAACTACAATGATGTATGAAGTGGAAATGTTTGATTGTTGCTGCAGCACTAAACAGGTTTATAAACTGAATCAGTAACAAAATTATGGTGTTGAAAGTAAGTAGCCTGATGCTTCTAGATTAGTGACTCCAAAGCAGGCTGAGTCAAAACCTGAGATGGAGACTGGGTTTGTTTAAAGCTGAGGACAGTGAATCAGTCCCTGCTCACTGACAGGATTCCCAGAGTCTGGAAGCTTCTCCATGATGGGAATGTAATACACTGCAAGTTTCAGCTCATTCTCAGGTGCTGGCAGGTTTCATGGATCCTCGTGTTTGTCACAGAGGATTAAAGGCAGCCAGACTTTCAGTTTTATGTGTATAGCGCCAAATCACAACAGTCACCTCAAGGCTCTTTCCACAGAAGAGCTGAAGGCTCTGCATCCCATTCTACTCTTAAGTATCATAGGAACCACAAGTAAGCCAGCAGTCTGAAGTATAAACAGACTGCTCTTTGTTTAAATAGTGAATATAAGAAACTTGCTAATATAAGGTTTGTTTACAGTGAATATAAAGAAATCACGGGAACCTCCCCAGCAGTCTAGGCCTATAGCAGCATAACTAAGAGAGGCTTCAGGGTCACCTGATCCAGCAACTGTGTTCAGACCAGTATCATTTTATTTTACATTGTGATAACCCTGGGTCAGTTCAGTGCAGATTAAATGAAGCACTGTACTCGCAGATATTGAATATGGATGCACTGAAGCTCATCAGGATATTTATTTGGAATCTGTGGCTGAAAATAATCATTTTACTTAACTAGTAAGTCCAGAAGCTCATATTTCTGTCATAACATTGTTTAAATAGTGAACGCTTTCCTACGATATCCGCTAACATTTGCACAGAAAATTTAAGCTAGCGTCTCAAAGACGGCAAAACCCGCAATAATCTCTACAAATGCATCTCAGAGTTGGGATATCAGCGCTCTCTTACACCACATTAATCTAATTTCAAGTGCTTATTGAACTCACTGCCGTAATAATATCACTATATAAATGCTGTCCATTGAAATCCTCTTACCTGAACACTGCAGCATCCGCCGGAAGTCAGCGAGCATGGCTTCTGTAGTCCTTCTTCTGTAGTCCTTCGTCTGTAGTCCTTCTTTGTCAGTGATCCTCCGTTAGAACGATAACTACCTTCTCGACTGACTACGAGGTGCAGACGGCCCTTGCTGGCCCATATTTACAGGCCTGAAAACCGCTAATAAAGTCAGTAATTACCTGATAACACCCGAAGCGGGTGAACTAATGCAATTAGCTGGACAGCAACGGGAATACGCGTGACCATGGTTACGGCCGATGGGGTGATGGGTACTGTAGTTCATTTATTTATTCATCGTTAGTTCATGGATTTAACACAGAGGAAAAACGGCTTCAGACCACGGAACTCACAGAAAAAATTGGACACCGAATATAGCACTAACCATAAACACGTAAATATAAATTTAGACATAAAAAGCCCCACAAATGTCATCGTTACAACCATAAGCAGCACCCCACATTAAATAAAACAAGGAGAAATTCATGTCAAAAGGAAAAGTGGCGCTTAAGGATCGCAATTAAAGGCATAATTCAGCTTCTGAGCTTCCAGTTCAAAAGAAAAGGGGGGAAAAAAGGGGGACAGGGGCAAAACAAAAAAAAAAAACTATACTGCAGCTTAGAAGCCGTGCTCAGAGGCACGAACTTTATCCCCCTGCATTTCAGGCAGGTTAGAAGTCGTGCCGAGTAACACGAAAAAAAGAGGGAATTCGTGTTCATGAGCACGAATCAATAGATTAAATTTCGTGACTACTGCACGAACTGCCGTGAGACCGGGTTGGCTCAGCGCAGCACCGCTTCTTTTTTAACCTACTGTATTTATTTACTTATTTAGTTAAAAGATGAAGTGAAACAAAGGAATCTTTTGGTGATTCGCAATGGAAATGTGTGAAAGGTCATACTGACAAAAATTTTAGGCATCTATTTTAGGTTTTCAAAACTTGATACTTCACCAAAACTTTTTTGAATCACAGAACTCAACGTTTTTGTTAAGAAGGCGCCACCTTTTGGTGACAGTCTACAATTGAGGGAAAGGGGTGTGTTCATGCTGGAAAGTAGATACGCCCAGGAGAAGGAGGGGGACTTCCAGCCCGACGACAGCCGGACGTCGGCCAGCTGGGAGCTGGACTTCAGCTGGCCGACGTCTGGCTGGATGCGGCAACATTAGGTGGCTGCATCTGTACACCATTAGCGAAAGATATTAAAAGCTTAAAATCACATTTTACCAAAATGGATGGTAACTAGCAAGACAAACATATTCCTGCTTGTAGGAGGGTTGAACATTAGGAAACACACCGATTTATCACGCGTTTGGATAACGACACAAACTCGTGGCACAAGCGTATCACATCGGCAGCACAGGAACATTCTGCTAAAAGAGCCTTGTCAGAGGTATTGAAAGCATGAATTTGAGAAACATATTGTGAGCTCTTGCCTCCAGGCACTGGTTGAAAACAAAGTGCTCAGCAGCTAAAGGGTGGGTGGTGAAAGTGGGGGTGTGTATAAGAAGTCTCACTGCAAATCTCAGAGAGACCAAATCCCTTTATCGCTCCCCTCCTGAAAGCACCAAGGGGCTTAGGACGGGAGGAAGACAGACGGCACGATTCAATCAACCTGCCACGAGATTGGCCTCTAATCCCGATTTACAAATATGCACGCATTGCTTCCGTACTTTGTGATTCACGCAATCCTCTGTCGAGTTCAGAGCGTGCCATTCTTTGGTTCATCAAGTAATGATGCCAGCTTGTGGCAAGACAAATGAGATATAGAAGTAAATGTTATTTGATTCATGCAAATAGAAATAAATATTAAAGCTCTGAACTTCATTCTCACATGCTAATAACACTATTCCAGTGTGACATTAGGCAGTGTTACATTACATTTGTATAGTGGTAATTATGTTGTTGATGTGTTATACTCTTAATTTTCATGATGGTTTTAGTGTCACTTGTCAGTTATCCATTTATATAGTGTTCTCCTAGTATCTGAAAATACAGTATTTTTATAGAAAGCCAATGTCCTCCCACTTCTTGAATGTGAAAGTACACAAATAGACAGAATCAGCACAACAGTGGGCAGAGGTAGTCAGAAATATTTCTTGTGCAAATACTTTTTTTTTTAAAAAAGAGGTTTTAATTCATTAAATCTGCACATGTATAATTTAAAAAACCTGCAAACTACCTTAAAGAAAGAACATACTTGTTTTTATGTTAGCTGCTGCAATGTTAAATAAATATGGGGAAAAGAACTATTTATTAGTGCTGTATTATATTTGCATACATTTGGAAGTATTTGACTGTACTGAATATACCATGTGGTATGCATGTGTGTACAGAGGCATTGTCATCTATGTAATGAGCATACTATTGACTTTATGGTAATTTCCATCACCTCTACACCTGCCTCATTCACCCTGTGACATACTCTCTCCCCCTACTGATCTACAGTGCACTTTCCCTGAAAGACTGCTCACAAGGTTAATGTTATGTAACACTTTTTAAAGATGCAGTCAGTGGCCTACACATCACAGGCACAAACATACAGTACAGTGTCCCCTGAGACTGTAACCTGTAAGCAAAAGCCAGCTCGTCACTTCTATTTTTAGGCACCACCGAAACAAGCGCCCACAGACACACACACTCACACACACACATATCAAGTTTATGGATGGACACTGATTTTCTGTTATGGTTTGTGGTTCATTGTATTGAGAAATTGAGAAAGAATGAGTAACAGCTAGGTATTTGGGAACGTGAAGATGACTATCTACACACACACACACACACACACACACACACACACACTCACACACACACACACACACACACACACACACACACACACACACACACACACACACACACACACACACACACACACACACACACACACACACACAGAGCAATCAACATTATTGAGATTGCCAGACAAACAGGTCTCACCCAGGAACAGAGCAGCAATCACCTGTGGGTCAGATGACAGACCTGACTGAGAGCAGGATTAGGACTCTGTCCTCTGTCTGCAGCCTTTAGAGCTTAAATGTTTAAATACACTATGATCACTGATAATTCTAGCATAAGTTACTATCCTAGCACCCACTGTGACTCAGTTCCTCTTTCTTTTATGTTTCATTCCTAGAAATTTTGTTTCCAAAATACAGTGTCAGGATTAGGGTTTGGGGTCATCACTGATGATGATTTAGATCTCAGAGGGTTAACTACCATAGGCTGTTTCTCTCACAACCAATACTATCAGAATAGTCAAGACATATGCTCTTGTTTGCATCAAGGCATGCATGTTAGTTTGTATAAAATTGCTTGAAGCATGGGATTTCGGTCCTGAACAGCTTGCCATCATAGAGTGGAAAATGAATTCCCAAGATAATCCCACAGGTCAGTGTTAGAGTGACTGGCTGCCAGGTGAAGCTCAGCAGAAGCTGGGTGATGCTGGGAGACAGTCAACCTAAATGCTGAAGTATATCTAACACAGAATAAGTTCATAAGAAGAAAATCTAAATTTGCAGCTACCAATAAGAATATAAAAACAGGTAAATTAAAAGCAAATAGAATTGAAATAATTAAATATGATCATTAGGAAGAGATGGTGAAACATAAAAAACAACATACAATAACCCAAAGTGGAGGCACAGAGAAAGCCGGCCTATAAAAATATGTCTTGAAGAGGGATTTCAAGACAGTAAGGAGCTCGCCAATCCAAGCTCCTCAGGGAGGACACAGAAAAATCCTGGGCACCCTTGGTCCCCAGACAAGGTTGTGGGTTGGCCAGCAGAGCGTTGACTGGGCATGAACAGAGTCAGAAGAGATATACTGCAGTGTGAGCCCAGAGCAGGCCATAAAAGTCACCAAAGTCTTAAAATCAATTTTAAAATTAATGGGTAACCAATGAAGAGAAACTAAAATAGGAGTAATGGGACCTCTTTTTTTTGTTTTTGGTAAGGAGTCTGGGTGCTGCATTTTGAACAAGCTGTAGTTTATGTAGACTTTGTTGTCTTGGACATTTGAGCAATGAGTTAAATGGACTAGTTCTTATATAGCGCTTTTCTACTCTATCTGAGCACTCAAAGCGCTTACACAGCATGTTTGCATTCATCCATTCACACCCCATTCATACAAGAACTTCCATGTGTAACTAAGCTAAGTGCTTATTGTTTAACATTCACACATATTCATACTCCAATGCTTGCATCGGAGAGCAACTTAGGGTTCGGTATCTTGCCCAAGGATACTTTGGCATGCAGCCCGGAGCAGGAATCGAGCCGCCAACCTTCCGATTAGTAGGTGACCTGCTCTACCTCCTGAGCTACAGCCACCCCTACGGTGGTCTTGCCATGAGGGAATAAATGCATGAATGTCCATCTTTTGGATAAAATCAAGCAGAACTTACTGAGTCTCCTAAACTGCATAAACAACTGCACTGATGTGCTTATTGAAGTGTGTGAGCTAGTCTTGTTCATGTTTATGCTGTTGTTGTTTAGGGAGGTCTGTCTTTGCAGTGAAGTAAAACCATAGCCTAAAAGATGAATGTAGCTTCTAGGTCCGAGGCTACACCTGTGGTTTCAAAAAGACTTCCGGTCTATGGGAAAATGACCTTCAGGCTTGACCTCTGTGAGCTCATTCCCGATGGGTTTATGGTCAGTCACCATAGTCTGTCTTCTAAATATAGGTCATACTACATGCCACAAAACACTGAGATGGTCACGGCAAAAATGCTCAGACTTCAGAAGCCAACAGGCAACATGATGTTAGCTGCATTCATCTTTTATACTGTCTATGTTTGAAAAGCAATAAAACTGTCTTGTTCTTGCTTTTCAACCCTTGTTTTTAGTCTTTACTCAAGACAACTTGGCATTTGGCATTCCAACTTTGCATAGTGTGACTTTCCATAGGTTCCTGTCCTTTGGGAGGATTGCACAGAGGTGTGTCTCTGTAGCACCTACATTTGCAGAATTGATTGCAAATGGATACAAATGTAGATGCCATAAATCCTGCTTTAGATGATAAATCAGTTTTGATCTGATGTAGAAAGCAATGTAATTCCAAAGGGTAATCAGTACGTGTTTTTCTCTCTGTATTTATTCAATAAAGCTTTGTCAAGTACAGTGCAAAACATTTAACGGTGCTTTAGTGCAAAATACTGTAAGGGTTCAACCATGTGCTCCTCTGCTTAAAGTATACTTTCAGTACAAAACACTCAGCAGCATGGCTGTTTTAAATTTATGTTTCTCTTTGACGACGTAGCAATTTGTCATGTGTCTCCCAGAAAGCGTACCAGGGATTTTCTCAACATCCTCTGCTCCCAAAGTCACCTTCATTTAGTTTCTAAACTCTAGTACTTTACACACATCTGAGTGCATGGGACACTCATTTTTTTATATAATGTGTAGGTCTGCGCTTACTTGTAGTGTGTGTGTATGTGTGTGTGTGCGTGCGTGCGTGTGCATACGCATGCTCAGAAGTGCAATAGGATTACAGCTCTTCTGTATTTGCTGTCGGGGATTCCCAGGCTGCCCCCAAACAATGGTGCATGCTTTTGTTACACAGGAAAGCTGCTCACTTTTCCCCCTCCTACCAGCTTTCAATCCATCTGTCCCCTCCGTCTCTCTCGCTTTGTCTAACTGACTCAGTCCAGCAGAACACAGATGCATTTTTTCCTTTTTCCATCTCAGTGGAAGAAACACAAAAATCAAACCAATAAAATCCTTTTGTGACAAGGGTTTTACTCCTGGAAGTAAATGCCTTTGTGTGTCAGCCTCTGTGTTCCTTGTGAATATATTTTGTATTACAGCAGAAATTTTGCATCTCTCCATATCTTGTGTGTCTGTGGTTGGTACATATTATTCCATAAACTCATGTATTGCTCCCACACACCTTTCACAAGCACCAGGTTGACCAGCTGCAATCCTTCATGTTGAAGTTAGTTTCCTTTTAGAATTAAAGCAGCCAGGCCTTTAAGATCAACACTCAACACAACACAACAGGACATTGTTCCTCGTCCAGACCACCAAGCCAGTTGTTACTCAAGAGCAAAACCTGGTTGTATTGATTCACATCGGCCTCCCTGTTGTTTCAGCTCAGCGAGCAGTACATTGGAGGGAATGTTTGTACAGCAGTGAGTGATGTACAGAGTGATTTAGAGCTTCCTCCAGGGTACCAGAGGAGAAGGCGATTATGAAAACAGACATTTAGAGACATGAGGGAAATAAAGTTGAGGTTGTTCAGAGTTATTGATTTTTAGATGTCAGAAATCTTAGTTAATGCAGAATTGTTGTAATAACTAATTTTAAGCTGCAGTTGACTAATTTTAAACAGGACTATAAATAGCAATAGTACTAATAGTGCTGTAGTAGATGTTATGGTTTAAACACACCACTTTGAGGTGCTTTGCAGGTGCAATGCAAGCTAAAATCTATATTGTGAGAAGGAAGGGTGAAAGCTTATTTCTTCAGGCTTTTAAGTAGAATACAAGAGTTTGTTCAGCTTGAATGTGTAGTTGATTCACGAGCACAACCACAGCAGATTTTAACTCATACAATCAGGATGGGATTAATGTGCAGACATTTCAGCTTTAGTTTAAGGGGTTTCATGAATCTTTTGCAAAAACTGTTTAGGAATTACATCTATTTTTGGCCACAGTCCCCCCATTTTTAGAGGCTCAAAGGCAATTGGAAAACCTTGCATACTTTTCAATATGAAGCTTGTTTTTAATACTTGAATGAAAATCTTTTGCAGTCACCAAAGCTGCCCCCCCCCCCCCCTTCAGATGCTCTACCAAGCCTTTACTGCAGTTGCCTTCATTTGTTGCTTGTTTGTGGGTCTCTCTGGCTCCAGTTTTGTATTTAAATAACTGAAAAGCTGCTCTGTTGGGTTGACCATTGTTGCTGGCCATTAAAGAATACCACATTTCTTTGCCTTGAAAAAACTCTTGGGTTGCTTTTGCAATATGCTTTGGGTCATTGTCCATTTGTACTGTGAAACACTGTTCAATCGGTTTTTGTAGCATTTGGCTGAGTCTGAGCAAAGAGTAGAGCCCCGCACACCTCACAATTCATCCTGCTGCCTAAAGTAAGGCAACTCTGCAAGCAGACAGTACACTGGAAGTAAAAAAAATAAGACCTCCACAGGCAAAACTGTCAACAAGGCTCCGTAAGCAAACCTCCGCAGGCAAGACATCAGATCTCGGAGAACAGCCCCCCACAATGGTGGCTGCTGCAGGATATACAATCTTAACTTTAAATATGGCCGGAATTCCAGGAGGCATGAAATGCTTTAGTTTATATTCATCAGTTGATGAGTGATAAGCATATTGTCTCAAAAGTCACTCACCTGGGTGAAAGGGCACTGTAATGCTGCAAGTGAAGATAATTATATCGCTGTGTTTGCAGCAACAGCTGGGATTTAAGAGCCGGTGTTGTGCCAAAAAGTGATGTCCAGTATTTGCCAAAAATTATTGCCTGTATTTAAACTGATGTTAATGATTTATTGGCCAATAATCTGTCATAGCTCTCATGAATCATAGAGTCATTTTCAGCCAGAAAGAGCATTCCTATCACAAAGTAGAAGCTGCAGTCAATTTTTGGCAAAGTGACTTTTATATATCCCTTTTTATTTGGGTAAAAAGTCTCATTGACGGTAAAAATTTGACATCACAGTTCTATCAAGATGTTTTAAGTGGCCCAAAAGGACTGGATTTATTATAATGTAGGTACAATAAACCAGAATCATAAAAATACTTGCAAAACAGATCATTTCTTTTTTTGTATATAACACCTTCATAAATTCTGTTGACTACAGTCTATTTACCAATATGAGAAAACATATTAGACATAAAAAAAAACAAAAAACAAACAACAACAAAAACCCCCCCAGAAGCTTTGGAGGTCACTTTTTGCCCATTAATCCCTTTTTGGCACAACACCCAGCAATACCATAAACAAAAGTGTGGATAAGTGGAAAAAAAAAAGAAACACAGAGCCAAAGGGGACAGACATGCAGCCTACCTGTAGCTGTTACAAAACATGATCCAAATCACTTGGGTTAACTTTACAAGTCACTACCAGTCAGATATCACGCACCGGGGGAAGACAAAGGAATAACGAGTGAGAGGAGAAGCCTGAGTGGCTTTATGCTGAGGGAGATGCCGCCTTGCAATTAAATTGCAGGTGTATCTCCCCTCAGCACAGCAACAATGGAGAGAGAGAGACATCTTGATGGTTTGATTTAAAATCCACTGTGGTGGTGTGCAGAGGCAACATGGCAAAAATTTGGGGGGTTTTTTTGGTCCAAATATTTAACTGTATCGCTGAAACACTACAGTATATTCTGTAGGAATTAGTATAAATTGAATTCAAGATACAGTAACTTTGGAATGTGTCCTTTGTATAGAAATGTGTGTATCCAGCCACCATGTAGTTGAAGCAATTTAGAACACATAAATATGGGTAGAAAAAAATTAAACACATATAGGGGAAACACACAGGACTTCTGTTTGCTGTTATACTGTATGTTGTCACTGCCAACTCTCTGATGTGTCAACATGTCCCAGCCTAATGTCATGCTCTCGGGTTGGGGTGGAGAGGCTGATGGCTGCAGGGCATGGCCCAAGGACATACAAAATATTTTGTCATCAGTGACACCCAGCATGAAAACCACGGGGCTTTTTTTTTTTTTTATGATATTTTGACTTCTTTAACACAGGTGAAACTGCATTCCATGTCAGAGCCATGGTGTTGTGCATGATGTCTCACTGTGTTGCCTTACTGGAACAGAGCCATTATTAATGGTATTAGTTACACCTGTGGTTTTCCTGCTACGAGAAGTCAAAATGTCAGCTGTGAAAAAGGGCTTCTCTAAAATTCTGGATTAAGGGAGGGAAGCAAGAGGGACGACTTATAGCATGTGTGTGTATGTGATGGTCGAGAAAAAGTGAGAGGCAGTATGATAAAACACCTCAAGCTCGCCATCCCAGTGGGGTACCTGCTCCATTCTCCATCTTCTCAGATTGAATTACCCACCATTCTACTGGTTCAATACATCACAGCAGACATACAGCTGCTGCAGATACATCTACAGTGCTGCACATTTGTCTACTTTTTGTCAAGCCTCAGATAACCAGCCAAGATTATTTGAAGCGTACATTTGCTCTTTTGGATCTTATTTAGTGGAAAAACAAACTCATATCACTGTGACAAATGCATTCTGGGTATATTGTGAAAATTACAACTCCTCATTGAACAGGCTGAGACAAATCAGGAGGATGACAGTTTTGATGCATGTTTCTGCCGTGCTGAAATGACAAGCTGCTTGTCTTTCTGTCTTTTCATTCACAGTTTATGGTAGAATATGCACGCACCATTTCAGAACATTAGATGGCCTGCATCCATCTCGCTTTATTGCTTTATAATACTGCGCACAGAATACTATATGTATATTGCAACATGATTTCATCTGCTTTAAGCCAGCAGAAATATATTCACACACTCATTTTGTATTAGCTTTGACCACAGCGTCGAGCTAAGTGATTGATTTTCTCTCAATGATTTGTGCATATATGATTTTAAAAAATGTAATGTTTATTATCATTTATAGTCTATAGCAGATCCCTCACGCGCCACAGTATTAGGCTACAGTATGTGATTTACAGTAGATACTTCTGTTAGTACACTGTCATGCAGTTTATTGTGTGGGCCTACACTAACTAATGTGATTACATGTGCAGTGAGTCAATGATGGCATTTGAAATGTTTTCTATGTTCTATTGTGAATTTAAAAAATGGGTTTATGGGATCTGCAAATCATCGCATCCTTTTTTTTAATTTACATTTTACACGGTGTCCCAGCTTTTTTGGAAATGTTTGTAATTTATCAACAGTGCTCATGTCTTCTTTCTTTCTAACCTGCTTCCTCCTGTCCATTTCTCAGGTGAGGAATGATCTTACCAACGAGCTGGAAAAAGCAGACATTCAGATTGCAGATACAGAAAGTTTCTCTAATGATCCCTGTGGCAATGTCAAAAAGCTCAAGGTAAGTGCCTGGGAACTTAAGGAAATTATCCATGGCCAGTTCAACCTGTATAATTATCAGCTAAAACAAAATGAGAATATGTCCTTTCGGGATTCATGTTATGTATTATTTTTCTACAGGAGTTCATGCTGTCTGAAGTAAATCCTTTAATATTTTGTCCAATGAATGTCTCCATCTGTGACTGGGCAGAGTAATTCCAGTGAGTCTGGATGGTGACCTCAGTAATCTACTCTGTGTAATGATGGTTGATGGGCATTTAAGCATATACATACAGACAGACACACATGCATGCATGGAAGATTTATTATTTTAACACTTAAAACATGTGTGGTTACAAATGACGCAAATCACATAATTAAGATTAAATGAAAAGGTGCATAAAATTCAGATTTTATTCAAACTATTTAACATCTCGTGAATGGTTACATACAAGGTGCCAGTTTAAAGATGCCTACATGTATTTTTAGTAGAGAGTGGTACAGTAAAAAAAAAAAAAAAAAAAAACTCGAAGTGAAGAGAGTGGAGTGGGTGAAATCCTTTGTTTCCCCCTCCTGATATGTTGGTGGAAGATGTGATGTATACAAGATGGAGCAGGTTGAAAGTAACATGAGATGATGATGAAGAGGAACAGAGAAGGAACAGGAAGCATGAGCTGTCATTCCTAAAATATGTGTGTAAGTCTGCATGTTAAGCGCTGACATTTTAAGCTGACATCACCCTTCCTTGATCAACTCTAAATATGCAATCCACAGTGCAGCCCTGAAATCTTTAGAGAGCATTTGGATCGGGTGGGTGCGTGGTTAGGTGGATGGGGGGGGCTTCTGACACTCTGTTTTTTGTTTTTTATTTTTTCCCCCATCCATCACGCAACAGTGGTTTGCTGTCTCCCCAGCAGCTACATAATATGATGGAGTAGCGAGCGACACCGTTTTCATTGTCAAGGCTGGATTTTTTTAAATTTTATTTTTAAGTTTATTTTATGGGGACACTGTTGTGAATGTGACGTGTGTGCGACAAGGGGTGGTGGGGGTGCAGGCCCATGGCGTCACTTTGTGATCCACAAATAGAGCACTCACATCTGCGATATTCTATTTGAAATATTCAAAAAGGAGACAGACTCCGCTGCTGCTGGGCCTTGTAACAGCCCTCTCTGTCGCTTTCTGCTTTTTCTTTCATTCTTTTTTTTTTTATATCTTCATCCCTTTTTCTCTGTCCCAAGTTCCCAGTTTATTGCTGGACAGGCATCAGAACATAAAGGCAGACACGTACATAACACTTCTAATTTTAGTAATGTTTACGATTATTCCTCTTCAGTTTGAACATGACATATTACAGCCACGAGCTGTTTTATAGACAAGAGCTTTTTTTTTTTTTTTTTTTTTTTTTGTGACTGAGAGCCAATTTAGGCAGCTTGCATCCAATAGAAAGCCACATGAGAAAAAATGTCCTGAAATCTAAATTAAGACCAAAACAATTTATTATTTATCATGACTTAATTATTTATCATACATTCAGAACTCTTCCCCCTCAAGTATGAGACACCAAGGGATGGTTCATTTTTTGCTACACATTACTTTTTTCCTCACTAAGGCAGCAGGGTTTTTTTGTTGTTGTTGTTGTTTTAATAACATTTTTATTTATATCAGCTTTCCCAGGTTGTAAAGTCATTTTCATTTAAAGCTCAGACATCTGACATCCACTAACCTTATATTAGAAATGCCATATACACTAAAACTAATACCATGGCACAGATCAAGACGAATGGTTCGCACTGATAGTGTAATTATAAGTTTACCTATTTCGTAAGCTCTCTTATCGATAATCTTGAAACTGATGAAGCACCTCTGCCGGTCCACATCCCCAAACAGCACAGAGCTCCAACAATAGCCTCACGCTGCACACACCAAACACTCAAGCCTCTTCACATTCAGCTTTTAAGACTTTTATTTTGAAATCCTCAGACTGTTAGTTGTAGTTCAGTTATTAGTGCAAAACTGTGAATGATAACCCTATGTTCACCTTGGATTAATTAGTGATCAGACACACATAAATCCCTGCAGGAGTTTATATTTCATCGTGGATGCACACTACAGCACACTCACTGCACAGTAATCAAACAGATGGGGGTATGGTTTTAGTAGGTAGAAACAGCACGTTGCCCAGTCTACAAATCACATCTCCCACAAGCTCATAAAGGACCATCGTTAGCACAGTGTTTATATGTGTGTGTGGTGCCTAATAAGCCTTAAAAGTGCCTGATTGGGATTATGAGTTACAATATTACTCAAATCATTATCACATATAAATTACCATTGTAAAGTTGCAAACAACCCTGCCACAGATAAAGCAGTCAAGGCTGCCCTTAACACTAACCTCTTTGAGAACAATTATTGTAACAGTTACGTAAAAGCTTAAGCAGTGAGGGTAATTTGGGGCTCTGTAGTGCCCCAGTCCATCTGCAGTGCAACACAACACAATACACTCACTCATGCCCTTGCCCACAACTACACAGCATTTTCATGTTGTTGCCAGGCAGGCTAGAATTTATACTGAGGCTGTGGCCCTCGGCCATAGTTGGAGTCATTCGGGTTAAGTGTCTTTTCTTCAGGGAAGAGCAGCGTTATTGAGCAGCCGCTGGCACGTGTCTCCTTCTCTCTCTCTTTCTCTTTCTCTTTTTCTCTCTTTCTCTCTCTCTCTCTCTCTCTCTCTCTCTCTCTCTCTCTCACACACACACACACACACACACACACTATCTATCTATCTATCTATCTATCTATCTATCTATCTATCTATCTATCTATCTATCTATCTATCTATCTATCTATCTATCTATCTATCTATCTATCTATCTATCTATCTATCTATCTATCTATCTATCTATCTATCTATCTATCTATCCTCAGGGCCTTGGTGGTAGGATATCAGTGACTGGCTGCTCCTTCTGATCTTAGGATGCATGACATATGGTAGCGA
This sequence comes from Archocentrus centrarchus, assembly GCF_007364275.1. Classification (NCBI taxonomy): domain Eukaryota; kingdom Metazoa; phylum Chordata; class Actinopteri; order Cichliformes; family Cichlidae; genus Archocentrus; species Archocentrus centrarchus. Next base: position 19,998,688 of record NC_044356.1, read on the forward strand.
CTGCCTAAGGGGTGACTTAATGAACTGTATTTGTGGGTTCCCAGAGCAATGGCAGCCTAACACAGGTTGTGTGTGTGAAAATATAGCTTGTGTTAGTCACATTCTTCATTACGCTTCAACCAAGACCATAAAACAGTTTTATATATCCTGAAATGTATTGATATAATATTATTTGCCATTTTGAGCATCTTAATCTAGTCAGTATTAGACAGATACATTTCAGAACTGCTTATAGTGCTTAAAGTAGCTACCAACATTCAATATTAACTGTATTTTCTTAAGAGTGAGATCCTGTTATTACATGGTAACTGTTGGTGGCTAACACAGTTGGTCTTCCATTCAGTGTAATATTCAGTAACACAATCGATTCCTACCAGTTAGGCTTGCATGAGTATGGTCAAAATGCTAATCTCGACTATTTTGATCAATATCAGTATCACAAATATTTAAGGTGATTATCCATTGGCATCTAAGCAGAACCCTGCTTTCACATCTTTTAACATCATCTGTACAAATCTTTGTGTGATGGCAACACACAAGCTGGGATTGGCTTGTGCATGCATGTGGTCAGGCACTGATGTAAACATTGCGCCGGAATGGTGATCGAGATCAAAATTCAGTTAACTGTGCAGCCGTGTTACCAGTCTTTAGACTCAAATCTGTTGCTCAAAACTGACAGACTGTTTTTCAATGCATCACATTATACAATCAAGCATTATGCACATTGGGTTAATCTATATCAGTATTAACTGATTTGTTTTGGGACAATTTTGTTTTGTGTGTGTATTCTTAGTGCTTATGACCTACTGTCTGTGGACACAGAGTGGAGGCCTGTGCTTGTGGTTAGGACTACACATATGTCTGTGCTCACTAAATGGCAGAGCCTGATATTTTTTTCCCCACCATGAAACATGCTGAATTTCCACCCGGGAAATCTGAATTATTTACAGAGTCAATTACCAGGCCATGTGCCTCGAATACTCAAGCAAGTTCAGCCTGGTTGGCGAGCAGTTCTGCCTGCTGACATTGTCTCTGTTCTAATGGAGGGACTTTGCAATTTGATAATGGTTTAGCCGCTCAACAACTGGTTTGTGGCTCCAAGCCCACATACCTTGTAGCTACTGATGAGCGGATTACACATAGTGAACAGAACATACAGTGCAGTACGTGCAACATCCCTGATTCTGTGTGTTTGTTAGCTGTTTGAAGTGATGGTAGACTCACGCACAAGAACACTGATCCTAAAGCAGACAGACCCATTTAGTTTCACCCACAGAAATGCCTCTCATGTTTTGCAACATTGAAGCCAGAGAGTCACAAGGCCACAATAAAAAGCTTGCATGGTCATAACCCTGATTTTTTTATATACATATATTGTATCATAGCATAGCACACTGCACTATGATTTCTCGTTATCAGTCTTTGTGTTTGCTGAAAGGTAAATGTTTCCATTTAAGTAAATACATCTTTGTTTTTTTCAGGACAATGATGTGAGAATCATCATTGGTCAGTTTGATGAGAACCTGGCCTCCAAAGTCTTCTGCTGCGTAAGTCCTCAGTTATATCTGAAAGTTTCTTTATGGTGTGGTGGTGTCCTGGCGCTTTATTTTAAATAAGGGAATTTTTTTGATAATAAATATATCACTCAATTAATAGAGTTGGGACTTTGCTTTTATCGAGACTATCAAGAAAATTGCCGGGTATCATAAGAGTAATTAGACAGTAGTTGTTAATCAGCATCTCCCTGCTTTTACATTACTCCAACCTCTGTTTTTTTGTGCCCTTCCCAGGCGTATAACCTGAACATGTTCGGCAGTAAATACCAGTGGATTATCCCTGGCTGGTATCAGGGCAACTGGTGGGAACAGGCCAACAGCACCAACTGCACCACCAAGAAGCTTCTCACTGCCATGGAGGGATACATTAGTGTGGACTTTGAGCCACTCAGCGCTCGCCAAATCAAGGGCATCTCTGGCAGGGTGAGTGACAGCCATTTCAGATACACAGTGGTACTTTGTTAACAACTCTGTGGCACCGAAGATAGATGTGGGTATTTTATACTGTAGACTTTAGAAGCGTGAGGCGAATAGAAGGTTTTTGTCTGAAGGTCTTCATTCTTAAACTTATTTTGATCTTAACGCTTAATCATCATTTAAAGTTTTTGTACTTTTGTCTATTTGTGAGATTTGATTCTTACACTGCAGCAGCATTTTGAAGCTCTTTTGATTGTAGCCTCCTTTTAAAGTGTTCCTGTTTAAAAGATTCTTTTGAGACATCAGAGAGCTTTATTTCAAAAAAACATCCTGAATGCATGTTTTTAAACTAGAGATCTCAGCTTAAATCAATCATGGGGTCATTTCCCACTATTTTTGTACTGTAAATTGTGTGACGAATGAATTATTTACTTTGGGCCATGCTACAACTATTATGATGTGTTTGAAATAATATGTGTTTTTCCACCAAAAAGAAATATGATCACATAAAGTCAGGAGATGGACTTTTTCTCTGTTTAATCTCTTCTTTTTTTTTACTTGTCTTCCAGACCCCTAAAGAGTATGAGAGGGAGTATAGCAGAGAACTTCAACAGAAAGGTGTGGAGGCAAGCAAGTTTCATGGTTTTGCTTACGATGGGATCTGGGTCATTGCCAAAACCTTGACAAGAGTGATGGAACTGCTGCGGATAAAACAGCGGCAAAACATGTACCACAACTTCACCGTGGATGACCGGGAAGTCGGAAAAATGGTGCTGGACGTCATGAATGAGACTAACTTCTTTGGTGTTACGGTAAGTTGTGAAACAGGCTGTTGTTTATTACGTGAAATTGTGGCACAGTACAATAATAGTCTGACATGTTTCGAGGTGAAATTGGGTTCTTTTACCTCACTTTCATACGATGGAGCTAGCTGAGCCACTGGATAAGCTGGCATACTCAAGGACACATAAATACAATGCACTGTGTGAGAACAATAATACTGGTTAAGCCCAGTGGAGAATATAAAGATCTTCATGTATAAATAGCGCATATGCCGACACTAACAGCAACCCAGTCAAACACACACACATACACACACACACACACACACACAGTATGTTTCTGCTGATGAAGAAGTCTTTCTGAAGTAATTCAGACATCGGCCATTTCAGTTTTTCTTACAACATTTTTAAAGGTCTCGGCTCTGAAGATGATTTCCCATTCAGCAAAACACTAAACAAATACCCTGACATTTAATTAATTTGTGACAATTAAGTTTTTGCATTAATAAATAAATAATCCAAACAAAAAAGGACAAATTCCTTTCGTAGAGTGTAGCTGTATAGAGATTTCCTGCTTGACTTCATCAGGAGTTGTCTGCCATATCTGATGCGATGCAGCCACTGGTCATGAGGGAAAAATGTATATTCCCCAACAGGCTGGTGAGTGGTTTCTGGAGGTTGATAGCATTCGCTGGGTGAAATTAGGTGCAAAGAGCGTGCTGCACCAGAAACCTCCTTTTGATTACTTTAGTGGCTGGCAGATTGCCACAGTCACCCATAATTTGCAGGGATGATGCCAACTTGCAGACAAGTTGCAAAGTTTTACTTTGAAGACAAAGTAAAAGTTGAAGACAAAGTAAGTTGCAAAGCAAAAGACACAAACTCTGCCTCCAGATTGTGTTGCACTTTCACAGTTTCACTACTGCTTGGAGAGCAGCTGATGAGTGTTTGCAGATAAGTCGGTGTCTTCCACGCAAGGTACAGGAATATTTTTTCCTCCAGTGGTCTCACAATACAGTAAACTAACTATAGTAACAGATAAACATAGATTTAGTTTAGATTCAGTATATTACAGTAACAAAACAAAACAATTCCAGGAATGGCTGAACATCACTCTGTCTTCTGTCTTCTTCTTGTAAGCCCCCCCCCCCCCCCCCCCCCCCCCCCCACACACACACACACACATCTTTACTCCTGCCTGTTGCCCCATAAAGTGTTTATTTGAGCAGGCTCCTCCATTTTTCCAAACTCTTGTAACTCTGTTGTGCTCAAGTTCTAAAAATATGTTACAATACTGATACTCATAAGTTGCACCTGTGGGATAGATGGAAGCTAATTAGACACAATAAAATAATGCTAACATACTGTTCTTTTAAATGGTGTTAAAAACTTGAACCGTGATTGGAAAATTGAGCCAAAAGTATAAGTGTTCATGCACAGAGGTAATACAACACAATGTTCTGTAATACTAGATGCTTGTTTGCAGAGAAGTTTCTTTAGCCGTCCTTGCCTCTGAATGAAGCCCAAAGTGGGGTCATTTGGTGCTGCAGAAACACTCCACTGCATTCAGGATTGATGCTGGTGGCTATGCTAGCTTCAAGTTGTGTATGTACAGTACTGCATGTGCGTGCTTGCATGCGTGACTGTGCTCGCTCACTTGTTCTTCCTATTTAGCTGTTACAGGATATATCCTGTTCCCTTGTAAAGGCCACTCACTGCTCTCAGACTAGACAGCCAGTAGGCATGCAGGGCCTCACTATAATGAATATGAATATGATATAATTATTTGTATTATGTCATATTCATAACTGAGTTACATGTAAACTGCAACCAAAGATTTAAAGAAAAGAATGGACTATGCTGAAAAGAGGCACATTGGTTAGTAAATACTCAGCATTTTGCTCATAAACATCAATGAAGTCCAGATGGGACGTGAGAGAAAAAGCAGGATAGAATTAAAGATTCATGTGGCAGTGTAGATGCAGACAGAACACTATAGAAAGAAAAGAAGCAAAAATAGCCTCAGTCAAATTCAACGCAGGCTACTTACTTGTATTATTGTGAAGCCCTTTGTGACTGATGTGCCAGGGGGTATGTGTGTTGTAGCACTGTACGCAATTTATCATTCCTCATTCCTCCACTCGCACCTCTCTCAGTGCAGACCTACTCAGGGCTGCTGATCAGGAGCAGCCTGACATTGAGGCTTTCCTGAGAGAGTCAGGGAAGCAAAGCAAAGCAGGAATACCAATGGCCATGTAACATTTCACTCCCTTTTTATTCCAGGCACACAAACGAAGATGAGGTCCTAATGCTGTTTGATGTGACTAGCAACCTTATCTCCCCTTTCAAATGTGTATTGATTTATATTGATCTTGTATGTACCTATCCCCCGTGGAGCATGTACTTAGATTCTTTACTTTAGTAAATGTGATGATAACTAATTTAAAAAAAAAATGCTAAAAAGAATTTACATTTTAGAGTGTTTTTATCTTTAAGTAGTAAAAGACAAAGAAATGAAATTAAAGCACAGGTACACGAGGATTTGTACATTACATCTAATTTCAACATACTGTTTAAATATTCATTATTTAATAACTTTGGTCTTGAGGGAGCCATCATACTGCTGCTTTCTGACCCTGAGAGTTAGAGTGGCAGCTAGACAGTAATGTAAAAGAGTACACCATTTTTACATTACTAGTCTGCAAATAACATTAATGGAAAATAGACCCATTTAGAATTTAATTTCTGAGGGTAGACGCACTAAATCTGCATGGTCTCATTTTGTTGATGTCCTTGCGTATAGATTATTCTTTTACCAGCTAAATTCGTTTTATAATACCAACCGCAATCCCCAGAAGTCCGTAAATTCTGAGCGAGAATATTGTGCATATGGTAAACTGCGTTAAAAAGTGGCATTGCAGAATAATTAAATGCATCTGTCAACAATTATGGCTTTTCTTTTAAGGGATTACATGAAATTAGATCAAAGCGCTCCCTGTATGCAGCACACGCGTAGCACATAGAAACTTCCACCCACACATGACAAAGACTTAGGGAGGCAATTCTTCGCTAAATGCTCCTTTTATGTTATTTTCAAATACAGATTTCAAAAAGCAGCTGTTACACAACTTGTTCGATTTGCTTGTGAATTACAGTGACTTGTGCCAGGTTTACAAAAGAATTAATCCATAAGGAAGCACTGGTAAAAAGGCCAATTCCGTTTAAATGCTATGTGTGCATGTGTGCCTGATCCTATAGGATCACACCCTGACTTGAGCCTGTTGTCACGATTCTACGCTGTGTGTGTTTGCCGTGTACACACACGTCTCGAGGGACCAAACCATTCTGTGCGTGATCTTGGTCCTTCTGCTGAATCAGTAGCAGAGGCAACCGCGGCAGCAGGAGAGTGATCATCGAAGGCTCCATAGTATTGATCTGGAAAAGAAAGCTGACATTAGCTGGAAAAGACCTTCAGAGCGCGCAGGGTGCAGATAGCTGTAGAACCACTGAATGATCTACACTGGAATTCATGTGGGAGGGCTTCATTTGAAAGACACAGATAATTGTGATTGGTGGATGGCATGTCTGTGGATTTAGGTCTGTTACTCTGTATTTTTTTTTTTATCTGTGGTCAGTGGTCATAGTGTTGGTATCAGTGTCTTTCGAAGTAATGGTGAGTAGCACAGCCTGAGGCTTGACAGTCACCTCAAAGAGACATACTGAGAAAAGACAGCATGGGAGGGTTACGTGTATTTGTTTTTTCGCTCTTAATGTCCCTGTGTGTGTGTGTGTGTGTGTGTGTGTGTGTGTGTGTGTGTGTGTGTGTGTGTGTGTGTGTGTGTGTGTGTGTGTGTGTGTGTGTGTGTGTGTGTTGTGTGTGAGTGCATGCGTGCGTATATGCACATTCCCACCTCAAACCTCAAATTCCCACAGGATGTTACACCTGCAGCACACAGACTGACATCTCATTTGACCCTAGAACTCCTGTCACTGACAGTATTCTCACCTAAACAGACAAAGTGATACATGGCCGCCTCCACCATCTCACCTCAGAAAGACTTTTTTCACACATACACACACATCTCTGGACGCAGTGATTGCTCCATCCGCCACCACTGTGGTACTGGACTGAATTTCCTTTCAGCACTAGCCTAGAAATCCCTGGCTGAGTCAATACAGTCTAGTGAGGATGCCAAAGCTTCACGATAACATGATACACTGTAGAAAGACCCTAATACTAGGTTCATAATGCAGTCTTTGTAGCGGAGGCATTTACTGCATTTCCGATTAAGATTATTAAAGCCTTTGCCGTTCGTATGTTTGGAACACTTTGCATATTCTTCAGACCTTGCACACACTTGAGAGGTGACAAATTGGGGGCTTTTAAGACAACTACACACCATTTCAGTAAGGTTTGTGATAGCTCCACTTTTGCTGATATGAAGGGCAATTATGGTTGTTATGCTAATGTGGACTGGGAGCATGTGCAGCATGCAGCTACTCTAGAAACCTGGATACATACACTTAGAGTCATTATGGGTTCAAGTCAAGTTTCCATTGTTTTCAACTCACATTGTCTAACCCTGTTTACACACCACAGTTATCTCAGTGTAATGCCTAATGAGCTGAACTGTGGTACACTGTACAATCCTACTTAGACTTCAGAAATAGTTGCGTAGAGTCTTGTAGGAAAATGCTGTGTGTGACAAAAGGAACTTGTTAGCCGTGACAAGTCAGATTGACACTGTGGTGTAAAATTAGAAGAGGATCTGTTTTACATCACCAGGGTAAACATACTGCTGGAAACTGCATCCCAGGAGTAGTTCAGACATATACGTGTTATCGGGAGCACATGCTTGCACACTGGCATGATGTGGCAACATTGTAAGTGCACACACATAGACACGCATGGATATGCATGCACACACTCCTGCAAACATCAAAGATGCCACACAAAGACTGGGATTCAAACAGAGGGGTGGGATCCTGCACAGCTACTTCAAAGCTTTCCATCTTTTTGAGGCAAAATTGGCTTCCGTCCCCCACATTCCCCTTAGCTCTTTTTTAATCATCTATCTATCTATCTATCTATCTATCTATCTATCTATCTATCTATCTATCTATCTATCTATCTATCTATCTATCTATCTATCTATCTATCTATCTATCTATCTATCTATCTATCTATCTATCTATCTATCTATCTATCTATCTATCTATCTATCTATCTGTCTGTTTTTTGCTAGCAACTGCTAATATAAAACCCAGTTAACTGTGTAATTAAGGATCTCTGTAAGCAGATGGTGGGCTGAATTAATTGAACAGTCTTGATACAACAAGAGGGAGACAGAGATAAAGAAAGGATGGCGTGGGAAGGAGAATATAGAAAATATTTTATTTATTTTTTTTTTAAAAAGAAAAAACATGGGAGAAGATAAAGTCACAAAGGCACAGTTGATTTGAATATGTCTTATGATACTGCCAAAAGTTGAATTTTGCTCTAGCCTGTCTGAATTTGCCAGATGCCCCCTGGCCTGAAATTGCTTATTTTATTCCTTTGGAGTTTAAATCAGAGACTTTTCATTGTTATTTTTAGTCATTATAAAGTGGTTCTTTGACCAGTAAAAACGTACCTTTGTATCAGCATTGAAAAGTAAAACGAAGGACACATGGTGAGTTTCGGTGACCGACAGGTCCAAACTTTTTTAGCCACAAATGTGACGCACTTAAAGAATTGTTTTTTAAACTGCTGCCTGAGCTCAGATTTGTACTAATGCTCAGTGAGTAAACACAGTTAAATCATTCTGCTGTGCTGACCCAATCTCGTTCCAAAGATATTAGCAAATGAATTGGCTGAAGGATAATTTTGTTTACTTCTATAAACAGATCAATTTTGGCCAGTTCTAATCAAATGAGATGCAGAGTGCAGGAGCCGAGACTTTTCCTGCCAACACTCCAGTATCAGGAAAGCACTGAGCATAAATTTAGTTGTAAGCTGCTATTTCTTTTACTGCTTAGTTCAATTTACAGCTTAGGCTGCAACTTATTCAGCAGAGTATGTTTTAACCATTTAAAATATGGTTATGGTATATGTGGAATGACTGATGTGACATTAATGATAAATGTTACATTGTTCTTTTTGTGTTTCCCTTTTCTCAGGGCCAAGTCATGTTTCGTAATGGAGAGAGAATGGGCACAATAAAATTCAACCAGTTTCAAGGTATGTGTGACATTACTACCTGCCTCGATTTTTTTTCGTCTTCTTCTTTTTTTTTTGGTGTAAATTAGGATCCCCGGGTGTGTGGAGCCTATCAGCTAACATAGGGTACACTCTGGAAAGGGGGCCTGTCACAGGGCCAGCAGAGAGCGAGAGAAAGAGACAAAAACACACACTGTCACATCCAAACATAGATCCAATTTAGAAATATTCATATATGCGCTTCCACTGTGGGAGGAAGCTCAAGCACCCAGAGGAAACTTATGCGGGCATGGCAAGAGCATGCAAACTCAACACAGAAAAGTGCCCAGGCTGACCAGGGGGGTTCACAACAGTAACCTTCTTGCTGTGAAGCAGTGAGGGTGACTGTGGCTCGGTAGGAGTGCAAGTGACTCACTTGTTGCAGCATTTGTGGTTCCAATTTTTTGATTCCCTCCACATGCATGAACTTGTTGGTGGCTGAGAAAAAAAAACTTTGTACAACCACTAAGATTATAATGGTGCTATATCTAAGAGCAGAGCATAGCATACATAATTTTAGGTAAATTTAGGTAGTGCAAGAGTAATTTTAAGTATTAAATAACCTCAGGTATTTTACAGGAAAGAAGCAACAATTACATTGTATGTAATATTGTTACCTAAATTCTGGGTAGTATACTGTAAGTATTTTTAAGTACTACGTAAATAATTTTAAGTACTCTGTGATTTCTTGGTAAATTTTGTGGAACAATATTTCCCTATCTTACATTGTAAATAGAGTGTACTTCTCGGGCTATGGGCCGCATTATGGAGTGGCTCAGCTCCATCACATAGCCTTGCAAATTTTGATGGTATTTATTTTTTTGTGTGTAAGTTGGTAAGGGAGAATGGGCCTTATCATATTTATATTGGTAAAATGAAAGGAGAATTGAATAATAGAACATCCACCATGCACATCAACATAATGAAAATTAAATAAAGATGTAAAAAGGCCAGATTAATCTACTCCAAAATATGGCATGAGCTCTGAAAATTGCAGCATATTTATGGGGTAAATATTGTTTGATAGGTAAATATAATTACATTGTAATATCAAATAAATTATGCTGAAATTTCATTTAATTAATGGTGAATTACACTCTTAGTTGTGGGCTGTATTAAAAGTGCACCCCCTCAAAAAAAAGAAAGAAAACGAGACCTTCATGAGTAAATTATAATGTGAGATATATAAGTGGTATAAGACATACAGTACATTTTCACAAATAAAGATCTAGTATTGGATTTTTTTTCACATTGTCAATCTGTTTGGAGTGAAAAACACTGATTGATAGCAAACTGTGTGTTGCCAAATTGATGTATCTTTTATGCTCACTGCATTTACCATGTCACACCCTCCTGTAGCCATCCGTGCTTATTTTTAACATGACTCCACTGAGCGGCTGCTAGAATTATTGCTATAATTTGGTGAATACAAACTACTCACATTTCTGTTCAATAAGAACTGAAGTTGTTTTGCAGTATTATCACAGCCATCTGGTTCCAATTAGAAGGCTGCCATTGTTCATATGCCAGTGTCTATAATAGATCCTGACCAAGAGGGCTTAAGAAAAGCTGCAGCAGACACCTATTCAGAAGAAGGAGAGGCTGAAAATATTTGTACTTTTGAACTCAGATGCTTTGTGCACACATTTCTCTTGCTTTTCTGGAGAGAATGTTTTGCTGTAAGGACTGTTTTCCAGAAAAATAAGCATGAATTATTTAGACCGTTTGTATTTCTGGTGTAAGCCTATCTTTATGGGGTGTCACATAAGGTTGCAGGTTAGAGGAACTCTAAATTGCAAGGCCTTTTATTGTGTTTGATCTCCTCTGCGATTATAGGATTTGTATGTGGACATGTATATGAGAAACATGTCTCAGTAATCTCTGGCTGCACTTGGTATCATCCTGAGGTTGTTTTGAGCCAATGGGGCCTGTTGAGTGGAAGAATAACCCAAAGATTGCATCTTGATGCAGGGGATTCCCAGCTCCCAGGCTTCCCAGACTATATGTAGCACACTGTATGGTGCTGTTCAGTCCTCCTTGCTTCATCTTATCTTCCTGCCTGCAGAGGGGCTTGATGCTTCTGGCGGCTGGCGTCATACTATTTATGTGTGTGTGTTTCTCCCCCTGACAGCAGAAGAAATATAAAAGGCAGTGTATCACTGCTCAGGGACTTGCTGGTCTGTGTGCCTTTGTTGGTGACTGTGCGCAGACGGTTGTCTTAAAAAAAAAAATTAATAAAAAAAATATATGTATGACTAGTATGTAGGAGGAAAAAACTGAAAGAAAGTAAGTAAGTAGACTGTAAAATCCCCTTAGCACAGCCAGATTGACTTAAAAAACAAAAAAGTGTTTTAACCATAAAATTAAATATAATTTATTGTGTATCAATAAAAATCCACAATACTGATAAAATGCTTAAAAACCTATAAACATTAATAATAATAATAATAATAATAATAATAATTATATATATATATATATATATATATATATATATATATATATATATATATATATATATATACAGAGAGAGAGAGAGAGAGAGAGAGAGAGAGTACAACCAAGATATAGAAAGTGTTTTGAAATTAACAGGTTTGTTTAACCAAGTGTTTAACAAAGGGGAGATTCTAAAATGGTGTTAAAAATAAGAAGCAAGAAAAAACAGACAAAAACAAATAGCAGCAGTGGTAGTATATGATAATACAGCCTGTGACTCATGGACTAATTTCACCAACATTTACCATGTAATTTGTCTGAATTTAGAGTTTAGAGATGAGAAACAAATCATATGAGGAGAGTGTTTCTCCTTCTTGTACTGCAAAGTCACAGTAATCTTTGGGATGTGCGCTCTATTATAGAATAGTCTCCTCTTCTTACATTGTAATTACACAGGGTTTTATTTTTTGGGGGTGGGCGGGAGGGGGTGTCTGTAACACACTTCAATTATTGTATGGAAATAGCTTTCAATGGGTTTGGGAGCTTTAGCTTGCTCTTTGATTCAGAAAGGACATTGTTGATGCATATTCTTCAGACCTGAGTAGCATCATGCCAGTGTCTAAAGGACAGATGTGATGAAGCATTGTCCCTTCTGAATGAGAAGGCATGCCATAGCTCCGCCCTTTAGAACTTACCTCTCATGTAAACACAACTGAAAAATACTCAAATCCAGGTCTTGAGGTCCAGTGTCCTGCAGGTTTTAGATGTGTCCCTGATCCAACACACCTGAATCAAATGGCTGAATTACCTCCTCAGTATGCAGTCAAGTTCTCCAGAGTCCTGCTAATGACTTCTATATTTGACTCAGGTGTCTGGAAAATTACGCTATGAGTCATGGGCTACCTTGAGTATTGCACACAAAAAGTTAAAACCTTTTTTTCTGGAACAAAACAATTTAAAATGAAACACTGTACCAATAGAGCCACCTAGTAAGCAGGAGTTCCAATAACACAGCAGTACAGTAAAATCTAAAAGCACAATGAAAAACACTAATATGGATATTTTTAGAAATGTAAACCAAAAAAATACAAAACAAAGGGCGGGCCACATATTTTTTATTAAATTTTTCATGTGCAGAATTGTTAACCATTTTGTCTTTCTCTGTTTCCCCTTTAAGTGTTTTCCTCACCCTTCTCCCTCACCTTGTTTTCTGCTCTGTCTCCAGCTCAGTCTTTCCTCCATCATGTCCCCTCCTTATATCTGCATCTCTCACTATCTTCTCTTGGCCTTATAATACAGCATTTCCTCCAGCCCCACTTAACCTTCACCAATCACCTCTTCTTCACTTGCCAGGGTTCGTAAATGTGTCACCCTTTTGACACACCAGAGCCTGAGCTTGGTGGAGAGTAGAGAAGGGACAGCCCCAGCTTGAATATTTCAAAAGGGAGTGATCCTCAACATGACCCTATCATCTGCAGTCATCCTCTGATCCTCCATTTTACCCTGTCAGGCTTTCTTAGTCAGGGGCCTCGATGGCTTTTATTCCCACTGCCTCTCATGGGAATAAGAGATCCCTCACTACTAGAGGTCTTGATCTCACTTGCTGTGCTTCTGAGTACAGATGTTAAATCAACACACTATCTCTCTTCGCCTTATTCTATAAAAAAAAAAGTCTTCTGAATTACACTGGAGGGACTGAACACTGTTCTTTCAAAACATATTCCCTCATTTGGTGGTTTGATAATGGTGGTGGAGAGTGATGTCTAACATGTTGGTCCAAATTCTCCCACAGGTGTTCAACTAGCTTTAAATCTGATGGCTGTGGAAGCCATAGAGTATGATTTATTCATACTCGCCATAATCTTTAGTGACCTTTCTTTAGTGACAGATTGGCACATCCATCCTTACAGACTCAGGATAGAAGTGTTTTGTTGCAGGATAAAAGTGATCACTTGGAACAACTTTGTATTGATTTGGGGACAAATGGATTTAAACAAAACCAGGAAATGTCCCCCACAGTATAACAGAGCCACCATATCCCCTAAGCATAAGGGGAAGCATTTCGATTTTTCCTAAGAACTTCTTGTTTTTCCATCATGTTCTGTAGGAGTTTAAAAATAAGAACAATCCTGCTGCTGTCAGCGTACCTCCAGGCAATAGTGTTTTAACATGGCTTTCAACTAAAATAGCTCTTAAGAATATAATTGAACTGTACCACCAGTGTTTTAAAGGACGCAGGATTTTTTTTTTCTGTTCCTGTTAAGAATTTAACTCATCACACCTGACAAAAAATATAGTTAACTTGATTAAAGATGGTCTAATGTGAAACTCGCAGAAAAACAATCCCAAATAACCTTAATTACGTTTACAAAAACTGCTACAAAAAATTGGTCAGATTGTGTTGATAAAAAGAGGTCTGATCATTAAAGAGATTTATAGTAAAAGAGTACTGGCAATTTTAATTTTGTAATTTTCAAACCAGCACGAGGATCATCTGTGATTAAGTTGCTGGTACATCAGTGGGAGAAAAAAAATATGTTTTATAATGTTAAACTGAACCTTTTTTAGGATGTTTTAGGAAGTCTCTTAAAAAAATGTCAGTTATTAGGCCAGTTATATCTTAGACCTTCAGGCAATGAATTCCAGCAGAGAGGCCCTGACTCAAAAATGCTTTCAATTTGTTCAGCCTTTAAACCTTTAATGCTAATTGCCAGCTCGTTATTGATTCTTGGACTCTAGTAGAGCTACTTTACATAATTCACAGTTAATAATAATCTTTATTTATTTTACTGGGCTAGGTGCAGCCCCTCAGTTCATTCATTGTGTGAAACAAGCTGTTTTAGCTCCACTTTCTTTAAGGCCACTAATTTGTTAAAGCCCTTTGCAGACAGAAGGTTTGAACGGCGGGTGGGCGGGGCTACCCACAACATCAGAATATTTTATAAATTTTAGTGATTCCATTAGTTTGTACTCAACAATGATATAGATCAAGCTAAGGTAATTAAGCTAATTAAGTATTTAATTATAATATATTAATGTAATTACTGTACTGGGATATTCTACTCCATTTTCCTTTTTGTTCTTTTCTTTTCATTTCTTTTTTTTTTTTTATATAAACAACATGTCCTGTTGTGCCAAACACAGCTGCTTTTCCAAGATGAGCTCTATAATCTCTCTCTAGGTGCCTCTTGTTAGTGTTTTTTTTCTTTTTCTTTAATTTATTTATTCATCTTTATTATTATTCACATGTATACATGTGCAATACAGCAATACCAGAGCTGACAGGAAGGGGGGAAAGAAAGAGAGAGAGAAAAGAGGAAAAAATAAGAGAAAAGACAAGTCCATCATCAAATGCTGAACCTGCAAGAAAACACATATGAAAACAAACAGCACCTGAAAAAACAAAAACAAAAAACAAAAAGCAAAATGGATACACAAACCAACAAGCTTGTTGTAGTGTGTGTGTGTGTGTGTGTGTGTGTGTGTGTGTGTGTGTGTGATTGAGAGAGAGAGAGAGTGTGCGTGTGAATGTCTGTGTCTTTGCCACGAAATGTACTTGATAATGAGGGTGAGAAGCCACAACAACGCCCCCGGGGAGCGAGAGGCAGACAGAGAAAGACCCAGGAGACCCAGGCTGTCTGCAGCCCCCGAGGAGCACTGAAGACCCAAGGCCACACACGCGTGCACCCGCGTGCGCACCCCAGAAAAGGAAGTAGGGAGGCCCTGGATGGAAACCTCGCAGTCAAAGGACAAGAGCCCTAGAGAACCAGAAACACCCAGCACATACCAACCACACAAGGACACACACCCATCCACATTTTTATTTTTTAAAACACCTGTAAAGTTGCAGCTTGAATGACTGATTAAGCAATTTAAATATTTTTTAAATAGATTTCTCCAAAGTTGAATTGTGTTTTGCAACAATTTCCTATTCTGACATATTCAGAAGCAAATAGCATGATGGATAATAATGATATCGCTCTACTGAAAAAAAAAATGCAGAAATAAATGAATAATAATGATGCAGGTAATAATTTAATTTTCATTTATATTATCATCACATTTCTTCATCACATTTCTTCTACATGTCTCACATTGTAATGACAATTTCACTGAATTTACTGTTCTTTTATATTGACTATTAAAAGAAAAGGAGATCTCATTCCACAGACTGAGCGACAAGTTGAATTTAACATCCTGCTGCAGCCATCCGTATTCCTGTGGGGAGAGAGTGCTGCGATAGCATTACAGCATCTCAAAACAGGAACGCTGATATACAGATATACAGTTAGGATGAGAAATTAGAGGGTTGAGAAATCCAAATCCTTATTGCATATTTGTCATTTTCAACCTTCGCCGATGCTTTGATGTGAGAACTGTAGGTCACGTGAGGTCATTCACAGAGAGAAAAGAAGAAGAAGGGGACACAGTGCCCTGTGATGCTGCAGTAGCTGATGTCAAGGACGTTGCTGCATAAGAGTTCAATGAGCCTGTAAGTGTGATATCAGGGAGGCTCAGGGAGATTTGACATGCACGACACGAGAAATTGTTTGTTGAATTTACAAAAAAAGAATCAGAATAATCTGTCCGCTCTTCCTATCCCTGTCTTCTATCTTCCCTGGTGTACTGTGAGCAATCTTTATGAGTGAGTGCCCAGGTTTGTCTGACAAGGTCACGCTTCCTCCTCTATTACACCTGAGAGACTCATCGTTGTTTCTAAAAGAGAACACTGTAAACCCTGAAAGAGATGTTTGAGCAGAACTCCAGAGAGGCGATGGTGTTTACTGCAGCTTACTAGCCCTTCAGTGTAACCAGAAAAGACTAAAGCCAACTGATACTGTAATATAAAAATATATTTGAATCCTAGCTGGATTCTAATATATCTGCTTTCCATTAAACTCTAGGTTTCACTGGTGTAAGGTAGCACGCAAGGAATTAAGACTATATAAAACAGTAAGATCGCTTTCTAGCCATTTTAGGGTGCTACTGAAAGCTACCATTTGAGTATTGTAGGTAATCATGCTGAGTGTCTTAAAATTCAGTGTTATGGATATTTTGTTAAATCTCCAATGGGCCTTGAAAAATTGCGGGATTTAAAGCACTCTTTGAGGTTGTATTACTGCGTGTAATGATACAGCTTAAAGCTGGGTTATTCACTATGTCAGATTAATGCGTGAATTTTATTTGTTCCTCTATCTCATTTTCTTCAAATGTGAAACATTTTGCCCAACATTTCATAAACCCAGCAAGCTGCTTCGTTTAACTAAAGAGCCCATGGAGACATCTACAAAGATCTATAAAATACTTTATTTGGATTAATAATTTGCGTCTCCTTTTTTCCTCATAAATGAGTCTGATTAGAAAAATGAAATGTTCTCGTACCTTTTTAAAAGATCTAGTTTGCAGTGAATACAGAAATACTGTGCTGTACAGTCTCAGTATATGTACAATGCACGATTCAAGTTTCCATATCATACTTGACAAAGTTGTCTATTGAAGCAGGACTGACTTCCTCACTACTACTTTCTACTTTCAGGCACAATAAATCAGAGACACAGAGACATGGCGCTCAAAGAATGCTGAATCGAAATGTGTGGGAGAATTCTGCAGCAGCAAAGACTGCAGTTTTGTGCTCTGCTGACGATTGAAAATACAGTTACAGTTACTTTAACTAATGCTTCAAAATAGCTGCCCAAAAAAGTGGCATTTCAGGATGGTGCCAAGTGGCGTGACCAAGTGCTTTGGAAAGGACTCCAAGCTTACATCTTTTGGCACAGTGAAGGTCAAACATCAAACAAAAGTAAAATTGGCCAAAAGACAATTCAGAATGGCGGGGGGACTTTAACATTACTACCTATTACTACACATTAATTGATCTAACCAATTAATGTCATACTAGCAGTGTGGCTGTAGGGATGGCACTGTTAGATTGTCTGCTGGTCTGTGGAGTTAGTCAGAAGGTCATGGATGAATTGTCATGATCGCTAAATGTCCACTTGATGTATTGGAACAAAAAAAATATATAAAAAGATTCCCACAGAGCCTCAGTGACTTTGACCTCCAGATGACTTTTATTAGACCACAACAGTGAGACTAAAATTGATAGTGTCTAGTGAAATTTCTTTGCAACAGTTAAATGGATTGCCAGTGTTTAATACAAACATTCATCTTCTGTTTGGGGTCTGTGCAGTAGTGCGATCGCTCCTTTCCTCCAGCACCGTCATCTGGTCATGTAATGTTTTGGTTTTCTGCACAATTAATGACTTTCTTGACAGACTCAGCTGTGAAATCTACAGTGCTAAATGGCAAACCTTAGCACATTGTCTTGCTAATCTAGGATTGTTAACATGAGCAAAATTACTTGGTAAACATTAGCATACTGTCACTGAGAAACTGAAGTGTGTGAGCTTTTTCGACTAGATTTAACTGCACTGATATTGTATGATCGTTGGAGAGTTTAATTACAAATATTTATATTAATGTCTACATATCTGTGCGTTTGTTCTGTTTCAACAGAGGGCCAAGAAGTGAAGGTTGGTGAATACAATGCAATTGCTGACGTGCTGGACCTCATCAACAACTCCATCAGGTTCCAAGGTATGAAGAAGGTGTTTGTGTGAGGCTGTGCGAGCAATAACGGAGGAATCTGAAACTGAAAATGTGTTGATTATTCAGATTTTTTTTTTTTTACACAGTATATTTTAGTAAAGGGAAAAACTTAGCAGCTTAGCACTTTCCCTCTTTTGTTCACTTGCTGTCTTGAACCCAAATGCCTTCCAACACGCATAAATATACAGCCCTACACAGACAGCACCACCACTCAGTGGAGGAACTCACCACCTTAAACTGTTCTCTCTCAGCTAAATTATTTACCAGTACATTTTCAACCCCTCCAATGTTTTCCTGTGTTGACATACTTTGTAATTTGTTCGATGCGCCTGGCAATCCCCCCCACCCTTACTTTTCCTCCATTTTCGGAGCCTTTTTCCACATACAGAAACTCTAAGATTGTTCCTACTAAAAAGCTTGTTTCCACATCATTGACCACAGTAAGTGGAAATGTGTACAATGATGCTACTGTATTGCAATCGATTGGCATGGCGGAGATAGAAAAATGCAGCAAAAATGAATGAATAAATAAATAAAGAGCAGGACCTGAGAGCAATAACTTGACTGTGCAGCATAGAGATACTTAAGCAGTAGAAATCAGGGACCAGGAAATTATCTCCAAAAACAACAGATGTGTTTGCTGCTGCATCACTGTTTGGCGGAAGATTTGAAGGAAGTCATCTTGAGTTGTCGAGATGAAGAGAGAGAAAGTTAAAATGTCCGGACAGAATAATCTCCTGTAGTGCACGCTCTGCATTATTTTATGCTTTACTATGTGAACAAAATTATTTTTATTTTATTACAGGTGTAGAGCCTCCAAAGGATCGTACATTTGTGCGTCTGCAGCGGCGCCACATCAACGTGCCCCTTTACAGCATCCTGTCCACCATCACCATACTGGGCATGCTCATGGCTGGGGCCTTCCTGTTCTTCAACATCAAGAACCGAAATCACAGGTCAGCATGAATTTTATAGCTAGCCAATGAAGGTGAGATTTGTCAATATTCAGTGCAGGAAGAAGGTAAATTATGGGTTACTATGAAGAGAGAAGTAATCACTTTGTATAAGATTATGCCTTACTCTATCATAATTTAAATCTCATCTAATCTTTTATAATTTTCCTTCAGATTGATCAAGATGTCCAGTCCCTACATGAACAACCTGATCATCCTGGGAGGCATGCTTTCCTATGCCTCTATCTTCCTGTTTGGTCTGGATGGAGGTTTTGTTTCTGACAAAGAGTTTGAGACCCTCTGCACTGTGAGTCCCCTTAAGAATGCTCTCTGATAAATAGAATAATGAATAAAACCAATGCTCCTCAGTTCATGTTAAATGAATAACTTTCAACCCCCTAAACACTAATTGTTATGAATCTATAACATTTACATTTTAAATCCATTTATTTCTGTACATTATTGTAATCCCTTAGAAAACCCAATCATATTCTCTCAGTACTCTTCAGATCCAGTTGACTGGTTTAATCAGTGGCAAGAATTTACTGCATTCTCAGTAGTCTCAGAATACAAAAAAAAAACAGTGCACGCACAACATTGTCATTAATGTCATTGGCCACTGACTGTTTGCTGGGCTATTGGCATGTTGGCATGCATGTCCAAGCTGTTGATGCAGCCTTGCATGTCCGTGGGAGCACCCTCTCTGATCTGATACTTCTCGGTTAAAGTCTGAGTGAACATTCTTACAGCCCTGTGGCTGTTTCAGCACGACAGTGCCCACCCCCACACTGCCAGAGTAGTGCAAGACCTTTCTGGATCAGAAGCATATCCAGATGCTTTCTTGGCCAGTATTTAGTCCCAATATGTCTCCTATTGAACATGCCTGGGACATGCTGGTTCGATGTGTTCATCAGAGGCAGCCACTACCAGTGACCATTCATAGCTGCAGGCTGCACTTGTCCTCAACAACAAATCTTGTGATGCTTGTGCAGTCTTTGCACAGACGTGTGGCTGCCTGCATCCACCAGTGCCATTTGTGCCATGGAAGTAAGAGGTGTACATTTTATTTTTCATTCAAATGAAATGCCCTCAGGAGGATGTTGGTCAATAAAATGCATTTTAATTTTACTAATTTTCCTGCTTTATTCTCAGTAATAATAGTCAGTGTACCTATTCCGCATGAATATGTGTATACACTATATGAAAATCCCTTTCAGCCTTATTTGCTCTTGTCTTCAAGTAATTAAAAAGAAAATCTAAAATCATGTTCACTATGTGACCATGTGAAAACTGATTGAATCTCTCTGCAGGTCTTTTTCTTAGCATGGTGCACACTAAGTGTCTCCCCTCAGGTAGCATTACTCGGTGACTGTGCAGATACTAGATTAATTAAAGAGTTTTGATTACAGTGATAACTGGCTTCCACTGAGACTCCCACCTGTCCAGATGCACAGACACAAATATACACACGCTTACCAAAGAGATGTTAGGCAGAGCACATCTTGAACTTCTATCACCTGGTTGAAGCTCTGCCGCGGAGCCACAACAGTGCTTGTCACTTCAGACTTCAGGTTCTGCAGCAAAGGAGCACAAAGGTTGATCTGTTCACCACCACTAATCAATATTTGCTGGTCTCTTTGAGAACAGAAGGTGTAATTGTTTTTTTACTGTCTTCTTCTTCTTCTTCTTCTTCTTCTTTTTTTTACTGCTGTGCTATGCTTTGTTGCTTTTTTTTATGCGTATGTAGATGGAGAGCGTATGTGTTTGCACACGTAAAAACAAACTGTGTATCATATGTAGTAATCAAACACAAAGCACCCAATTGTGCTCACACAGACTCTGTGGCTGTATTAGGACTTTTTCAGTTATATTTGCATTCTAAGCTTTAAAAACACATCAGCGGTGCCATTTGTGCCATGGAAGTAAGAGGTCTACGTTTTGTTTTTCATTAAAATGAAATGCGCTCAGGAGTGTGACAGCATCATAGTCCAGGATGTTCTCCCAGAGCTCTCGGAGATGGGAAATAAATCTGACAGTGCCTTATTTTTAGAATGCTCCACAATGCTACTTTGAATGAACTTCTTGAGAAAAATGCAAATAGCTGTCAGATCAGATGTTGTTTTGAGCCTTGATCACCGGTTTACGACATGACACAATTTTATGTCTCCCTGTTGTTCTGATAGGTTCGGACGTGGATCCTCATTGTTGGATACACAACGGCTTTTGGAGCCATGTTTGCCAAGACCTGGAGGGTGCATGCCATCTTCAAAAATGTGAAGATGAAGAAAAAGGTATTGAAAAATGTTTTTTTGGTGTGTTTGGAATTTATTTATTTATGACAGTAACTCAGTGGGTTTAAAAGTTATTCCCATATCTTTCATATCTTTATTCACTCCATCCATTTTCTGCTTATCCAGCTTAGGGGTGCAGGGTGGGCTGGTGCCCCTCCCAGCTGTCACAGGGCAAAAGGCAGGGTGGATGCTGGACTGGTCACCAGTCTATCACAGGACATCTTTATTCC
Source organism: Archocentrus centrarchus (assembly GCF_007364275.1). NCBI lineage: Eukaryota > Metazoa > Chordata > Actinopteri > Cichliformes > Cichlidae > Archocentrus > Archocentrus centrarchus. Next base: position 20,020,200 of record NC_044356.1, read on the forward strand.
ATATCTTCCGATTTTGCTGATGTGATTGAAACATGGCTCCTCCTCAAAAGTGTGACTCAATTTTTCATTTATATTCAACTTTGTTTATATCAAATAAATCAGAGGCAGCTTTCCACTTAAATGGCCATATGCTTTCTCGCGGTTCTGAACCTTATATTTTTCATGGCATTATGTACATCTGTTGGTTAGCATAACTGTTAGTTAATACAACCACAAGCATCTCTATTGGCACATGACAGTCTTTTCCAGGAGGCACCACATGCCTTTTATAACCCCATCACTGGTGTGTGGGTGACTGTATTCAGACTTGTGCTTTTTACAAACTGAAAGACTGGCAGCCCCATGGCACCTGCTTTTAGAATCTTTTCTGTGAGAAAAAGGATCTAGAAATACAAATGGCTTTTTAAACATCTGACACAATCTGTTTCACTGGCCTAGTTATATAAAAGTGGTGCCGAGCTCACCAAGTGTTGCAACTGCGCTTGGCCTTTTTTGTATTTATAGACCTTGCTCTCTCTTCTGTTTCTCTCTCCCTTTCCCTCACCCTCTTGCATATTGGAGGACGTGTGGGTGGCCTGCCAGAGAGAAAGCAGGAAGAGAAGGAGGAAAGAGGAAGGATCGAAGAGTGGAAGAGGTTGGAGGGATGCAGGGAAATAGCGGCAGAAGGAAGAGACAGAGGGGGAAAGGCAAAGCATGGCAGAGAAAGGGACAAGACAAATAACCAGGCCCAAATGGCAAAAAAAGAAAAAAAAAATAGGTTGGACTCTATGAAAAGAAAAAAGAAAGCTGAGAAAAGAGGGCAAATGATAGATTAAGATAAATAGTATCCAGGAACTGAGCTCTAGTTTAGTTTGAGTTTCCACTGCAGTTCTGTCATTGGCTCATTGCAGTATCACAACACATTTAGAATCTTTTTTTTTTTTTCTGTGTGACATTGGCCCTGGCCTTTTATGTTTCTGTCTTTCACTGTCTTTTTCAAAGTGATCATTTAATGAAAACAAAAGAGTTTGTCCTCTCTGAGTTTTCCTGTCTGACCTTTCACAGCCAGTTGTTTCTGCTCAGTTCCTTTCCTCTCCTCTCATTCTCTTTCCCTTGCTAACAGAGACACAACAAATGTTTCTCCAGAAGTAGTATTCATCCCTACTGCGTACTTCAGCTCTTAACCCTCGGGGTGTGTTTTCTGATGGTTCAAGGTCTGGGTCTGTGTGTGCAGGACACACACTAACACCCACATCTCTCTTCATCCACACTGATTGAGTGCAGGTGCTTTGGCTTCACTAGAGTGATAGTTGCTGTTGGTGCCCTGAAATGTCTGCCAACTGCTGTCAGGGGAGGGACAAACACATCTTTTCTTCAAACTGTGGGATTGGAACTGCATCCCTCAGTCCTTACCCTATCCTCCCCTTCATCTTCTTTTTTCTCCGTAGGAGAGCAGAGATTGTAAATCAAAGATGAGCTCAATAAGGGTTCCACTTGGTGGGCTGCAGCCGGCACTTGTTCACTTCTTAAAAAGCTCAGAGACAGTGTAGAGAGAGTAGCCAATCATTGTCCTATTATTTCAAACACATAAACACAGATAAGCATACAGTGTATACTCACAAAATCTATCCTCTATACAATACACACACACACACACACACACACACACACACACACACACACACACACACACACACACACACACACACACACACACACACACACACACACACACACACACGTGCATGCAGTTAAACATTAAACCACATGTTGGACAATTTTTGTATTAGAAGCAAAATAAAAACGTCCAGACAACTGTGATGAAGCTTAACAATCAATCTGAGGATGGAAGCTGCGCAACAAATATTTTAATTGTAAAACTGTGACTTTGTGTATGACAAGCTCCTCTGTCATCATCATCAATCATGTGGGCAACCCTGGAAAATTTAATAAGCTCTGAGAGAAAACATGCTGCAGTCACACTCAGGAAAACAGTGATCGGAGGCTGCAGCACAAGCAAAAGTACTGCGGCTATGTGCAATTAGCTTGCAGTCTCGTTACCTTTGAAAAGGTTGCTCCATGGATGGGGACCAGATCTGCACCCACTCGCAGTCAGCTGCCATCTTCAAAGCAATTTTTGGTGTGTCAAGATGGCAAAAAATGGCAATAAGACGGATTCAGTCTGTTTACAACTGAATGGGGTCAAGGTGGCAATTGCATGCAATCTGTTTGCAATAATACAGCAACTGTATAATACTGTGATAAATCATCAAAAACTGCAAATCTGTTGCTGTTTATGCACAGATATCTGTCACTTTGTACACAGAAATTCATATTCAACAGAAATTCACATTAACTACTCACATTTAGAGCCCAGTCAGAACCTCAAATTCCCTCCACAAATAACAACATAGTTGCTGCAGGACAGCAATTTAACTGCAACCAAAGCGCTCAGCAAGCCTGACTTTAGAAAGGAATATAATCAGACTGCAGCCAGCTGGCAACTAGCTGAGTTGAGTCCCCAGTGCCAAGAGATGTGCTGTAGTTGTGCTGATTGATGCAGACGGAGTCAGCTTGATTGCAGCATGTTAGCAATCTGCACGCCAGTTATTTGCAAACCTTTGCCGAGCTGTTTGAGAGTGATTCCTGTCAGTCCGGCTCGGACCGTAATTGTTTGGAGACAGGTTGCCTCCCACCAGGCAACCTTTGCAATCACCTTGCGATCAAAAGTTGTCACCCAGAGACTGAGGATGTTGCACATTCAACCTTTGGTCACCTGCAGCTATTTGCAATCAGGTGCTGAATAAGGAAAATTGCAATGCAATCACCAGGTAACCACTAATGTTTTTTAGCTGCAAAGAGGTTGCCACCCTATTTTTACTGTAGTGTGACTGAGGCAACTTCTGCTCCTTTTCTGGTCAGCCTCTTACAGGTGGTGTGCATGGATCATGCTGTGGTAACGAGCATTATTTATTTCATCATGCTGTCAGATGTTGGTACTTTAAACCTGATTTTAAAAATTAATCAAACAAAATAAAATAAAAACCTTTTCTTTTGATATTGTTTTGCACTAAACAATCACCTACACCCCCAGTAGTAAGGACTCACACCTTCTGTAGCAGGAAGTACCAAAAATCTGTTTTCTCTGTTTCTCAACAAATTTTGTCAACGCGGTACCATCAAAACCTAGCAGCATACAGTCATGGAAGTGCTACAGAGGTAGTTTTCAGTACTGTGGTGCATGTTTATATATCCATATATATATATTGCAACAGTGCAAAGTAACATCAGAAAACATTACAGGTGTAGGTTGCATGAAAATGATCATGAAAATGAAGGCTCAGTTTGAGAGGTTTGTGAACAAACCACTGTTGTTGTGGCTTTAAATTATTTGGGCTTTTTCCCTCAGTCAAATGAGTAACTACAACCACACTGGACCCTTACTGGTGTGACTGGTGGAAAGAAAATAGACAACACTTCAGGTAATTTAGAGTCATTACTCAGTTGGCAGAGTAACATATCACGGTTTAGCAGATGGTGGGGTAGAGGACATTTCTCAGAAATTTCACGTGTCTAATTACTTGCTAGATTTATAGAATATTAATTAACTTACAAAATATCAATTTGTTTTTTATTGTTTTTTATTGCTCTCAGCTGGGATAGGCTCCAGCCCCCCCGTGACCCTGAATAGAATAAGTGGAAGTGAATGGATGGATGGATGGATTGTTTTTGTTGTTATCATTATCCTAAACTGTCCAAAGTAATGCAATAAACAATAACAGAATGCATACCTTGTTTTGCCTTGCCTACATATATCTGCTCAATGCCACACCATCACAATATGACAGATCAAAAAAACAGTCCCCTTATGTATCTCATCCTGGAGGCCTGTGCAACACTGCTGAGATGCATCTGGGCTATGTGATCCTCTCCAAACAGAGCCCAGCCTGTGTCCCCTGACCTTTCCTTTGATCTGCGGTTCCAGACAGTCAAACGCTATTATAAATAAAGATCACAAACAGGTCACGGCTTTCATCCCTCTAAAGTTCAGGGTACAAAAGAGGAGCTTTTGTGGTTGACAGCAGTGGCTCTTGTTTGGTGGATCTTTTCCACATTCAGGGTAACAAAATCATGGCTTGTTGGTGGCATAGTATTGACGAAACTGAATGTCCACTTGTGGTTGCCAGCTCCGGGACGATTACAGTCTGCTAAATGTACTACATGTGTCTCTATCAAATGTTGAACCAAGCCTTGGTCTTTTGGACTCCCAGGCCTGGCTGGAATCCGATCCTAGCAGGTGGTCATTTGCAGTTAAATACATTGTTACCAGTGCCTGATTAGATGGTTAGAAGGAAAACAGCAGGGGTTTGGGACCTCAGATGGGATGCAAATAACTCAGTTCACATAATTACTATGGTCAATAAGAAATGTTGTATGAAATGACACCACAGATATATGCATTATTACAAAACATTAGCAGGTGTGGGATATTTAGCTAATAAAAGCACCTCATTTTCTCTTCCCTCTCCAGATCATAAAGGACCAGAAGCTGTTGATTATCGTTGGCGGGATGCTGCTAATCGACTTATGCATCCTCATCTGCTGGCAGATTGTGGACCCACTTAGGAGGACTGTGGAGGAATACAGCTTGGAGGTCAGTCATGTCGTCCAAACTGGCTGTGCTTTTGGTAACAAAGCAACATAGCTCACCTTAGCTGGGGGGAAAATCTTGGTGATATAAATTCTTGCTAAAAATGCCTGCACATTTTGAGTTTAGGCACTAGCATCTTTGTTCTGCTTGTTATTTTTGGGTCAGGATGTTAGCCATTGCTGCCTCCTGTGCTCATCCCGTGGCCGGACATTTGCCAGCTTGAATGGGAAACTTTGGCAAGGTCCACTGGAAAACAGGCACTTGGCATCATTTCCTCTTTGCTGGAGAGGTGGCATGGTGGAGAGCAGAAATTAAAACTGCTACAGTGTACTGTGACTGTAAAGAGACTGAGATTCTCTGAGATTGGTGCAGGATTAGTCTAGCTTTGCACTCAATTGGCTCAAATGAACATACTGTAGCGTTGGCATTAGGGGTTGATGATGTGTGAAGTGTGTTTTCAGTTAGGCATAACATATTAGCACATAACTATCAGTGGTATTAAGGGAATCCACACATTAGCAAGGCACAACTGAATATTTCTCTACTCAGAAATACAGTATTAGTCACTTTGGTTGAATTGGCTGATTTCTCATATTTCTCTGTCATATTCCTGTGATGAGCAGACTGCCTGAAGTCAGTATGACTACACCATTTTTGTCATGGGTGCAGTGAGAGGCTGCTGGTGAAAGGATCTATGTATAATAGTGATTTATTAATGAAGTGTACAGCAGCTGTGGTTTTAGGAAAGCTAATTGTTTCAGAGCACATCTGCTCACTTTGCTCCACATGAAACTTCAGCCGGGGACATTTCAAGCTGTACACATTAAAGAATACTGTCTAGTCTTGTAGTTGTTGTTATTTTTTTGTTTGTTTATTTCTGCAAATATCCATGCCAATGTTCTTAAAATGGATGATAGATAGATACTTATTAGATGATTAAGAAATTCCCTGGTTTAACAGAGGCTATGGAACTCTTCTATCTATCAAGTTAAATTACGCCAAGGGAGAGTTCAAATGTATAATCATAATTTTATGTGTAGTGAAAACAAAAGTGGGTGCAGTTTCAAATGGGGCAGGTAAATTGTCAGTGAATTATTCTGTGAGTGCAGTGGATAGCAGCCGTAGTTTACTTAATCTAGAGGTGTCAAAGAAGAACTGCTCACTCAATGCAAAACAAAACAAAAATGCCAACCATGTAAGGAATCTAAAGAGAAGACTGGATATGACCAGCTCGCCAGAGGCCTGTACCACAATGCAGGATTTGAGGTTTAGCAGCGTGGCTTCAGGTTTGATCTTTACTTGCTCTCAGATTATTTACGCCACCAAGGCTGCAGCTGAAAGAATAAGGCTAAGAACTTTCAGACAACATAGCCTGTTTATTTAAAGGAACAAATGTCTCAATGATAGAGCTGACCAAAGTTCTTAAATCACATACACATTCATTCATCCCTTTATAAGGTTTATACATACTGTATAGTGCTTTTCCTGTCACATACACCGTTGCTGTGGCTACAGCAACTGTGTTGATGTAAAACTTGTATTATGTGTTTAAGCTCTTCTGTTTGATCATGTTCTTAAAATATGCCACTGGCTTTGCTGTTGCTGCTAACAAATGACAGACAGGAGACCATAGATAGTACTAAGAGGACAATTCACCTAATGAGTTGCCTTTTAAGTTCCCCAGACTTCTGTATGCAGGTCACAAGATGGCTAACTGCACCCCAAGAATCCTCAGAAACTGACAGCACTGGCTGCATACTCATTGACCCTCCTGCTAAATAGAGGGTGCCAGAAGGCTGGTGCAGTGAAAATCAGGGTCTGTTGTTGGAGACTTCTTTTGATCATACTGAATGGATTTTCTTCTTGTTTCCTTGCTTGTTGCCAAGGTCCTATGGGGGTGGAAAGGTACCTTGCACCCAATTTTGTCTTTCTTCAATTAGATGAAAATCTTGTGAAGTGATAAATAGCGCTTATCAAAGAGTAGCGGGTCAGAGAGCTGTTTTTCCCCTCTCTCTCTGTCTCTCTCTCTCGCTTTCTTAGTCCTTGATAAAAATAAAAAAAAAGATTCCAGTGGGCGATCTCTGAGGCAAAAAATGGACGTTATATAGACAGAATTATTCACATTCTTTAGCTACTTTGGATCTACTGTGAAGGTATTTATACAACTCTAGAGGAGGCTGTATTTCTTTTGTGATGATAGCTACTTATATATTTAAGCCTGCTTAAAGAGAGAAACAAACCCTTGCTTAACATTTGTAAATGTTGTCAGTATGGGCAGCTAACTCCTCAGACTCCTCAGTATTCTCAGACTTTATACCATAGCCAGGTGAGGGTTGTGAATATATATAAACCACTGAGTGTAGGAGTCTGCATTTCCCCTGGGTTCATGAATCTGCATGCCTGGGCTGAGGCATAGCCCACAAGCCTGCCTAGCCTGCCAGAATCAAGCACCAGCAGCAGTGGACCCTTGGGGCTTAGCTGAGGGAGAGACAGCCTGGAGCTCATCTGCACCCAGGGCCTCCAGGCCTATCACGTGGGACCAGAAACCAGAAGGCAACCCAAATAAACTGAAAGTAGATAAGAGGGAGAGAGAGAGGCTAGGAGATGTTATTATTATAATAATAATTTTAAAGAGAAACTAACCAAAATATTCCATTATAAACAGAGACAGAAGGTTTTCAAACCATGTACATGTTGGCATAAGCACTGCAATAAATAACAAGGGTTCAGTGAGGTGTTGGAACACTTGCTGTTGTGATCTACAAGTATCCAGTAAAAATAAAGTAAAATAATAATGATAAATAATTTATTTAATTTTATCCCCTACAAATGTAGCCAGGTGTGTGTGTGTGTGTGTGTGTGTGTGTGTGTGTGTGTGTGTGTGTGTGTGTGTGTGTGTGTGTGTGTGTGTGTGTGTGTGTGTGTGTGTGTGTGTGCGTCCTGTTTTTGATCTGGAACCTCAGGTAGACTTGGCCTGACTCTTTGAGGGGATGGAGAATATGGCCGTGGTAAATGGTCTCCATGGGGCTCAGGAGCCAGTGAGACTCGCTCTGACTGACTAACAGTAAATGGCGCAAAGAGAAGGACCATTAGTTACCCAGTTCCCTGTGAGCTACCGCACCATGCCAGACCAACATCCTGTTTTCTCTCTTTTTTTTTGTTACCTCTCTCTTTCTCACTCTGTCTTTGTCAGAAACTCCCCTACACACCCCTGTCACATTTCCCCTCTGTGGAGAATTGGAGTTGACCTTGGGTTCACTAAGCTGTACCTACCTGCTGTATCCAAGGATACACAGAATGATAGTGCAGTGTTATTGAACTGTCACAGTGCTATCTAGTTTACCTCTATTGCTGTTTGAACCACTTCACCAGAGGATTTCCTTATTGCCTCAAAAACAAGCATACTTTACTTAAAGTTAATTTTTTTTTTTTTTAATTTAATATACTCAGTGAAAGTGAGTGTGTGGTCAAAGACATGGATATATCTAAGTAAGTGGCTATTGGAGATTTTGGGTAAAATAGTTTTTCTCATGATGTACATAGGCAACATGGAAAAAGTCAATTCCGCAGGGGTAATCCCACTCCTCTGAATCTAGCAAGCTAAGCTTAATGAGCTACCATTCACAAAACTGGACCATTCCCCTTTGCATCCTTTATTAGCATTAATAAGAAGATGAAACTAAAGAGTCTGACAATAGATCCTTGTGGAATGCTTCATAAAACATGACTGATTTAATACCCTCCCAAATAAAAGTGAAGACGGGCCAAAGATTGTGTGGGGAGTTAAGTATTTAAGTCTTTCAAATGGGAGGACCCCCCCCCCCCCCCCCGTCATATTTTATGGCTCCACTTCAAGCCTGCAGTTTTAATTACACTATGTAGATGATGGTCCTTTCCCTAGAAATGATTTGCGACCTTGATATTGTTCCCAAATTCTTTAAGGTACGTCTTGCCTCTGCTCTGTTTTTCAGTATATACTGTATTATGAATGCATGACGAGAATGCTGAATTAAAAAAAAAAAAAATTGGAATGTAAATTGACTGAGTGACCCTTAAATCATGACAGCACAGAGAATATTATGCACATCACTGTTTCTTGCTCAGGGAGCTTACTGTACTGAAAGCAGGAATCCTTCTGACTTCTCCCCAAATATCCCAGGAATGCTGATGGAATTGTTAGACTGCAGTGAGCAATTAAAATCCCTTTTGTGGCTCATTAATAATTGTCCATTCATTAATGGCATGGATTTTTCAGCAGCTGCTGGCTGCTACAAATTAAGCTCTGCAGTACTGACACATGCTGTAGTGTCAGTGTACACACATGTGGAATGTGGCAACTCATGCACGGATATGTTTTTGTATGTGTGCCTGTGTTTACGGATGCATTAATATCCACTCCTGTGGTCCTGGGTATTGTCCCCTGCATAATGAAGGACAAACTGTCAAGAAAGGATGATTAGCATTCTGGTGGATCCTGCCGCAGACCCCCACTACTCTCGTCTCCTCTCTTTCTTCACCTCCCTCCTCTTTGGTTTTTTTTTTTTTTTTGCAGCTTGGAAGCTGCTGCAAGCATCAGCAGGCAGGAGAGCTGCAAAAGAATATTGCAGTGTGGCATCACCATGGCAACGGCCATGGTTCCTGACATCCATAACGCAGAGAGCAGCACTGTTGATTCATAAGACAAAAATAACGGGTTGAGGCACCCACCTCAGCATGACAACGCATGCTGGGAAAATTTAAGCATGCACATAGAAATACATCCCCAAGGCTGATAGATCATCAATGACTGATCGAAGCAGAAACGATTTATCAACACATACATATTCATGCGTGCGGAATTTCATCCCAAAGATCTCACAGAGTTTACCTTTGCCTCCCTGCCTCTGCTGCCCCCACCTGTATGCAGCTGGGCAAGGAGAGAGGGAGAGAGAAAGAGAGGGAGGGGGGAGTTTTATCCCAGCACGTTGGCATTGTACTCATCCGATCCCAATATCATATCATCGAAGTAGCAAGCCAAAGTATGACTCACCACTAGTATTTAATGTGGAAATATTCATCTTTATGTAGTGATGATATGATGGTGATTAGCTTGAATGGGAGCCCTCATTATCAGCAATGGGAATCGAGACAGGGCCGTCATTGTCAGTGTTAGACAACAAAGGTGTGCAACTAATCTGACCAGAGGTTAAAGGGTGCTGTTAAGGTCTTTATTATCTGCCCATAACATAAATCCTGCAGTCAGATATGCGTGCTGTTTTTTTTTTTATTATTATTTTTGTGCTATTAAAATACATCTTAAGTGACTGAATTCCTTAGATTACACAGTTATTTCTCTTGGTGGGAGGCTGTAAAAAGCCATCTGTTCTTGTAATACATGAAAACACTATTCTTAAAAGATGGAACAAAAAAAAAAAAAAGCATTGTTGTTAACATCATTTCCAAAACGAGGAAAAGTCATCGCAGACAACAGTCAAGCTGTGGGCAACAAATAAGAAGGCCAGTTTTTGCATCTGTTGTAATTTCTATTTATAATGACATCAGACCAGTTTGACAGCAGGCACCTGCTATCAATGTGACTCCACTCTTTAGAGTCACTGTGCAAAGCAGTCCTGGCAGTTTGTGCTGTGCTGTTTGCAGTGCTACTGCCTGCCACTTGTCCTGCTGAATCATTTCACTCTTCATTCTTGACATTTGTCCCCATTAATTCGCTTCGTTGCATTTGGCTGCATATGCTGTATTAATGTGGCATGTTGCATCCATAACCCCCCATGTGATAGTAATTCCATTAAATTATTCATTCATATGAATATCAAGCAGAGGGGTTAATACTTAATGCATTTATATCCGGAGTCATTATTTTTAAGCCGAGCGATAGAGCAAACTTTTCTTTGACCTGGCTGTTCTGTCCACCCACCCACTTGCATTGGTTACATTCACGAGAGTCCCTTTCACAGACTTAACTTGCAGACTCTTTCCTGCACCCACAGGTATGAGGTTTTCTCAGATTCAATCCCTTCTCTTTTATTCAGTGTTCTTTTTTCCGTCTCCATGTCTGTTTGCTTACTTTTGAACTGGCTCAATCTCTTGCCCTCTGCTGTTGTCATCTACCTATGCCGGACATTTCTCCATCCGAATCATGCCACGAGCTTCTATTCTATTTACCAGACTTGCTTATTTGTCCCATGATTTCTGCTCCATCTTCTATGCCTCACCTGCTTTTCTTTATTTGTCCATCTCCTACCCTCTGGGACTGTGCTGAAAAAGCAGAGGATAAAAGAAAATAGTGCTTTCTGACAGCAGTGCCAGTGGATGAAACTCTTTTTTTTCCCCTTCCACTTCTTTCCTCACTTCATCTCCCCTTTTCTCTGTCTCATTTTATTCTGGTGTTTCTTTTTCTCACACTGTTTTTTTTTTCTACTCTCAAATCAACGTCTTCTGTGTAGTTTCCCAATTCCACCTCTTCAAAGGGAGGGATCAACATCTGGCCCCAATTCCAGTCAGGATTTGGTGTTGATAGGGCGAGTTGGGGAAAGTAGCGAGTGTGGCCAGAGGGAGTGAAATGTGTGCCAGAAAATTTCCTTGAGCCAGAGAATGCGTGTCGTACTCCACTGGGAATCTGTGTGTCAAGGTCACTGAGGCTGTTTGAGGTTTTAATGAAGTAGCTTACGGGTATTTTGCAGTGTTATTCTCAAACCTTTTTGTAGCGTACTTTATTATTGAGTATTTACTCAATAAATAAAAAAAGATTATCTTTCATTTAGGCTTCTGATTGCAGATTATTTCATGTCCTGGCTACGGATCAGGTGAATGTCTTCATAATGTACTTGCAATGTAATTGCAACACCTTGATTCTTTTGTTTTTCAGCACTTTCTGTTGTAGATTTTCCGGTGCGCTAGGGATCATTGTCCTGTTAGATGGCTCAATTACAGCCAAGCTTTAGCTGTCAGACTCGCCATGTTCTTTTCATAAAGAAGAGGCTTTCTCCTGGGAAATAATTGCGCTATCACGGACTTTAACATTTAACATGCTAACTGAGGCCTGTAGAGGCCTGTAGAGGCCTGTAGAGTCTGCGATGTAACTCTTTTGCGGTTTCTCTGAGCACTCCAAGGTCTGACCTTGGATTGAATTTGCTGGGATGCTTTTATAGAGGTCCTCACACTTCCTGATGATCAATTAATGAAGTGCATTTTATTAGCAGCACCTGGCTGCTACATACCCTCTTAAATCCTATGGAAGCAGCAAGGGTGTATTTAGTTTTTCACATAACTGCACAGAGTCCTGCAAAGACTTTCTTTTTCACGTGATTCTATATTCCACTGAGCACTGGAATATGCCAAAATGGAAAATAGTTGAAAACAACCATTTAAATGTGCACTTTGTACACTTTGTATGGAAAGTATATTAATTCAGAACTAATTACTAGTCACAATTTAAGAATGTAAAAAGGTCCCATAACATTCAGTATTGGAAAAATTCATTAATAAATAAATATGAACACCTTTAGTGTGCTTTGAACAGCCATATGAATTTATCACAATTTATAACAATTCAGATGCTGACCTTTGATTCTTAACACTGTATTTATGCACCAACATATACACACTCACATCTCGCTGTGTTGTTCTTCCCCTTCCTCCTACACACTCACACACATTCTCCATTTCAGTCAACTGTCGATTATGTGACTGCCATCTGAAGGACACTATGCTCTCCTTTCACTATCAAAGCATGTTTTGCTAGCGCCTAAGTCAACTCCTTTTTGTATTTAATTTAATCCTGTTGGCTTGTTGGAATTTTTTTTAAAGAAAATTATACAGAGATTTACCCATGAGAGCTCAAACTGATGTCTCATGACAAGTAATGAGAGTCATAAAGTCTTCATTCAGACTGAAGGAGAACATCATGTGCATCATTATCCATGCAGCAGTAACAGTTCTAAGATGGTGCTAACATGGGTTTTGAAGCGCCTTTGTTAGCATTAAAGCTCTGGCTGAGATCAATGCCTTTTCAAAGTAAACTGGGTCATTAAGGGATAACCACCACCCACCTAGGCCTCTTCTCATCGACCCTCTCTAGAGGAAGGCAGGATGTGAGGGAGAGAGTAAAAGGGAAGGGTACACAGACCGCACGCGGTCTTGGTGCTTTGCATGGCTGCATAAGCATCCAGGAGCTTGCCTATCCCAAATGGATGGTTTGTGTTGTTGCATTTATAATAAGGTGCAGTTATTGTGTGTGCTGTAATATTTCACCTGTGTTCAGTTATTGTTTTGGGTGAAGGACAGCATGCTCTGATGTGGGTAGCTTCATTGTTAACTATTAAAATAAACCCAGTTGCAAATGACTCCCTGATGATCACATTTCTGTGTATGTATTTCTACATGTACTGTGTAGGTACTCTGCTGTACATTGTGTGGACTCCGGCACACCATGGTGCTTTTGACACTGGCCTGTTATACTCTAAGTAACTATGTGACATGTCTCACTTTAGGGATGGCCATTTCTATTTATAGTTATGCCTGTATTTGAATGTCCCAGCCAGCAGCAAGTTTAATCTTATCTCCACCTGGACAGGACAAATACCCCAACCTATATAAAGAGTGCTGCCATATAAATTCAATTTGTTTTTGGAGGCCAAATGTTTTGTGAACTGGATGAATTGTGAATGAACCAAAAAAGAAGAATGAAAAAGAAATAGAGGACAATTGAGCTAAAACAGCAAATATATTCAGAGACGTCAGAGTGCATCGGGGGGTGGCATCACTAATAGAAGGTGGAAACAGATTCTCCAGCTGTAGACTAACTGTTAGCTGTTAATGCAATGATTTATGCAGCAGAAAGCTACAGGAACAGACCATTCAGAAATGAAAGACCAGCGACAGAAAAAAAAAGAAAAGAAATCAATGCAGTTCCACCTCCATGTTTCTATATTTAAAGCTGCTTTAGCTGCATGTGTCTATTTTACCTCGTCAGTGGTTTACCGTGTACAAAGTTGTTTGAAGTTTGAAAGCATTTTCGTGTTTGTTATGTTTTTGATTTATTTCGTCTCTGCCTCAGTCTGTTTTGGGGAGGGGAGGAAGAGGGGAACCAGGACATCTAGCCAAGTCAACAGAGGTTTTGGTTTACACAGGATTTCATCATTTTGTGGAGAATATTTGCCCAATATGATTTTTTCATGGTTTGGCAATGCAGTGGTATTTGTCTTATGAGGGACAACAGTGTACTGTAGGTGTAAGCTGACAGCGTTATCGGTGAATCACACGGGAGAGCACTCTTAGGACTGTTTCGCAGGTGCAGTATTTGTTGACACTCTAGCTGGTAAATTGGACATGTGGTTGTGCATGACTGAGCCTGTTCAAATGAATCTGTCGAATATGGAATTGGTTGGCAGCATTTGCTTCCTTTTGCTTTCTCTTCCATCCGTATGTGCTGTGTGATTTTTCTCTCACTCTCTCTCTCTCTCTCTCTCCGTCTGTCCCTCCCTTTCTTCACTCACCTCTTTGTATAGCTGTCTTTCATTCTAGCAAAATAAGCACAAACAGTGAATTACCCCCGACCTCCACCATCACCTGCACCTCTTTTACTCGCCTCTCACTCTTTGCCCGGACCATTTTTTTCCCTGGCTCCTCTCTTCCTGCTCCCCGGACTGCAGTTGCTAGGCAACAGCTGATTGAGCATGAGGGGTATGCAATTGACCAATTAGAAGTCTTTTAAATGAAAAGTGGTGTCAAGAGTTTCCACACTTACAGCTAAGGCTTTAACCACTGCAGTGTGGACACTGGTTGTTGATATACTGTAGTTATATGTGAATTTGTATGAATTTATATATACTGTGTCTACACAATTTTACAGGTATGCATACAAAATAATATGTAGTGTACTGTAATAATATGTGCATGTGTGTGCCTGTAAATGTCACAATCTAGGTGATTATGTGTTTTTGAGGCTTTAGTCTATAATAATATGCTGCTTCTGCACTCTCACTTATACAAACACTCAGCTGTAATATCCAGCTTCCCTCCCTTGCATTTTTATCAATATTTTGTTGTCCATCTCTCATGTTCTTCTCTGTTTCTTTCTTTCCTTTGCCTCTTCTCCCTTCTATCCATACATTTGGCCTCACCCTCGTCTTTCCATCTTCCTGCCTCTCTGTCTTTCTCTCATACCAGAGACACCTTCTATCAATGACCAGACACATTCATCAATGCTCCTCGTCTGCCCTGAGGATTCCATTAAGGCTCAGTGGCTAGCACACACACACACACACACACACACACACACACACACACACACACACACACACACAGATTAGGGAAAGGCAGCGCTATCTCATCTGGCCACGGGCACAGATATGATTACTTATTAACTCCAGATAGAGATGCAGCTTTTGATGAGCCAGTGACTCGTTTTGTGTTGGTGATGATGATGATGACGACAGCGATGATGATGATGATGATAATCAGGATAGTAAAGATGATGATGATTGTGGTCCCAGAAACAGTCAGGTAATGATGAGGGGCACCTAGAGAGAAATGAAATGCCAATAGGGAATAATATCTCTGCAATTTGCAGTTATGCCAGGGATTAAATAAGAGTGCACAGGGCTGCCCTTTTAGTTGATTAGTTTAGTAAGGGATTGTGAGAGTGTTTGTTAAGTAAGAAATTAAGAAATTAATTTAGTTTTATTTGTTATTGTTTAGTTGTTTTTATGAGGAATAAGCTACCTGTCAAGTGGCATTGAGGCACCTCAGTAATACTCACCAATAACCTTTAATAAGAACTAGATTTTCTTGTTAGACATGCTTCTGTACACAGATATAATAGTAAAAGAAAGAAAAACTAGGTCATTTAGTTCAACAAGCTGCAATAGGACCACTTTTTAAAGAAATATTTAAAGAATTTTACTATATTTTGATCAGGACCACTACAGTTGACTGTTATTTCCATTGCCAGTAATTTTTGTCAGGTAGGATGGCTCAGGTCTGAGACCTTCACAACAGTGGTGGGTTGCAAAGCAGCTTGCAGAAAAGCTGTAAGTGTGGGCCAGCTAAAGCAGTTTGAATAGCTTGCTCTATGTGAGATTTGATAGTTTGGGTGTGCAAACAGGTATCAGGTGAGCCATCAGCTGATGTGGGCTGGGTTGGGATCGCCTGTTCTGCCAGGATTGTGACTGAGCTCAAGTTTGCTGCCTCTCTAAACTGAACAGTATGCTTGGCTATACAGAAATGCTACTGTTCATTTTCCTGAAAATAACCTAGCTAACTGCACTGTTAAAATTATATTGCTTGTGAGAATTTTTTTTTAAAGAAAATTATGTTATAAAGCTGAGAAAAGCAGTAACGTTTGACATCCAATGACCTAATGCTACGGTCTTTATAGGTGATAATCTCTACTCTTTGTCTAGACAGCATGAGACAGGATAGAAAGACCAACCAATAGTAGTCACTGTGACCTTTGCTGGCTTGCCACCCAGCCTTTGGCTAAGCTGCAAATACTGCTGCCAGGGATTGAATCAGGTAGAGGATTGCTTTTTTCTTTGCAACATCCCAGAGCCTCAATCAGTGTGGCACTTTTGCTGACTTTAGTGCAGGCTGACATGAAAGAATAATCTGATAACTAAATGATAATCTAAATCTTGATAAGTCAAAGGGATGGATTGAAATTGTAAATGAGACCAGTGCATTTCTGTATGTAATGTAGTTTAACTAGAATTCCCTGTAAGCTACAACATTAATTTATAAAGTAACAGCTGTGTGTGAGATGAGAACTCTGTTATGGCAAGATCTACTGGAGATTTATTTTTTCACTAATTACTTTTCATGTGAGACCACAAGCTGTTACACACTGCAGCGACACTGCACAGCCTTCACCGAGTTGTGTTTGCTTCAAGGACAAGGAGGCACCACTGAGAGACTCAGTAGCACAGTAAGAGGGAGGGGTCGATTACAGAAAGGTTAATCACTGACCCACCCAACCCTCCAAAATAAAAGCACTAAGCACATATATACCAATGCTCCTAGAAGTCAGGTGTAGGAGACGACCAAGGTCTGCCAGTGATGGGGAGATGAGAGTACTTCTCTGCCGCTCGAGCAAAGTACCGGTGCTACCTCAGCATTATAAGCCCAGGAATACAAACACATTCGACTAAGTGGAAGATTTCTACAATAACAGTATAGAGACCTGAAGATAGCAGGAAAGGGAAAGAGGGGCAGGGGACTCAAGGAGAGTGAAAGGAGACAAGAGCAGAGCAGAACCAAAATGAAAGGATGGGTAAACAGCATGCAAGATGGAGAGAAAGCTGAAGAGAGTGAAGGCTGATGATCTACAGGGGGCGAGTGAGCTAAAATGTGAGCATGCCAGCTAGAACTATGTGATAGAGACATTAGTGGAGAAGAGGTTGAAGATATGATGAGAGACCGAGTGTGAGAGAGAAGGTGGGGGGGGGGGGGGGGGGGGGGGGGGGATAAAGGGTGTCATGGCTACTTATCATCACACTGCCGAGGGTGACATTGATTAGCGCTTGCCATCGGCAGGGAGACTGTGTGCCAGTCGACGAGAAGGTCAGATAATTAAACCCAACACAGCTGCAGCAACCTGGCATTGTGCCCGTCCTGCTCCCCCCTATAAATCATCTGAGTTAGTTGTGACAAACTATTGTTGTTCACGTGCTTATGTTGAATATTATTTGTACATAAAGAATGTGGCGAGGTTTTGACTTGGTGCATATACGAAAAGTATAGATGGTACATCTACGCAAATCTACTCACATTGCAGGCACTGTAAATATTAAATGATACGACTGATAGAAGTGAGACCAAAAAATTCCTACTGTGTGCACAATTTGCGCAGCTGTAAAAGCCTTTGTTAAATGCCTGACTCATATACTGAGAGTTTTTTTTTTCTCTCAAGTTTCCAGGTTCACTCAGTCAGGATATACAATCCACCCAACTCGTATCTGTCTGTGATCTGTGGCAGATGTATTCTGGCCCAGTGCCCAGAGGGGACAACCCCCCCCCGCTTTTTTTTTTTTGGCATTATGGGAGTAGCATGGTTAAATTGGATTTGATCACTTACTTTGATCTTAACATGCATCTTTTTTTTTACAGCCAAGCCTGCACACACTGCTTTAACTGTCATTAATAACGCTCTTTACAGTAAAAAAGAAGGCTCGATGTAGGAGATAGGAATAAAACATTGAGGGGGGGAAATGGTTCCAATTAAGTGGTAATCTAATCTGAAGTATTTTAAATGGATAAAAGCTACACAAGGTTCCGTGTTAAGCTAACTGTGTCTTCATTTTACCAAAACTGAGTCAAATTTATCACTTAAGCCTGGCAACGTTTAGGGTGTATTTTACACCTGATTGCCTCCTGTCTTCTTTTAATACACTATTTCTGCCAAGATCTCTGCTCCCAACATCACTATACTGAAACTGAAAGTTATCCTTTTGTAATGTACCAATAAATATGTCCTATTTATTGTGGTCTTCTCACTTGAGTGAATGTGACAAGCTGTCCTTGGGCCTGGTTTCCCTCGCTTTATTTCTCTGTCCTCTGGTGTATGCAGCCACCTCTGCCATTGCAAACCTCCGGAAACACAAAGCGCAAAGAGCGATTATGAATGTCTTGGATCAATACACTCAGAAGGTGCATTGGGAGGGGAGGATATAAACCATATGGTGCAACTTGAACTATACCCCATCCACTTAAGTGTGCTGTTGCCACTTACAGTGCTTCAGGACATCCTTTTTTGCTCCTTTTGTTTTGTTTTGTTTTTTTTGCTCTTCAAAAAAATCATTTCTGTCAACATATTTTTATTGTTAGACACTACTAGTGAAGCTTTGTGTGATCCACTGTTTAAAATGATCTTATTTATTTTATACTAGGCCTTGGTGCAACCCCTCAGTTCAGCCACTATCTGAACAAAGCTCATCACTTTCTTCTGATTGCTTCCCCTTCCCAAACAGAATGTCTGAACAGCGTGTTGGGGGTTTCTTTGCTCATAGCCAGAGCTGTGTGGCTGAGATGATCGTATTAAGGATGTGCAAGAAATGTCTGAAACAGTGCATTTAGAGCAGTTTGAAGCCTGAGTTTTTGACCTATAGGGATTACCTTTACATATGCTGACCTCAATATTTCAGTTTTTGGCCATATTTCATGGCATTCAACATAGTAATTCTATGTATATTAGACAGAAAGTAAGGAAAAACTAGTTACACTTTAAAGACTCCAGTCCTTCACAAGATTAATGCTGTACATCAGGAGAAAGTTAGTGCCTAAAATCATTTAGCATCTTGCTGCAATTAGCATGAGATCTCCCAGTGCTATGCATCACAGATTGGTTAGCATAATTTCCCAGTTAAAATGAAGCACATCGTCCTATCACTGCTTCATTTAACATTATATTATAATATAGCTTAAGCCCATATGCTTCAGGCTTTTTTTAATATGTGATTTTCACAATGGAATTGAGCAACAGCAGCATGTTGACATGCTAACTATAGAGGTCCAAAACTAGATATGACTGCTGAAAATTACAGTCATTAATGATGAATTACCTGTCATGTGCGAACTGCTTGTTTATTTCTGTGTTAAATCGTCTGATTGCTTCTCTGTGGCGCATTGCACATTATCAGCTGCAGCGAGGCAGGCGTTCTCTGTGTGAGATCTGAATGGTGAGATGTGTCACTGTGGATTAGTGAGAGAGCAGCGACGCAGAAGGGGTGTTAGGAGTGCATAAAAGGGAGAAAGAGCAAGAAGAGGCGAGAGAGCGAGAAAGTAGTTTGGAGATGATTAGGTAGGAGGAATCCTTCCATCGCTGCAAACAGAATCTACTGATTGTCAGTCGATTTATGTTGGCGTGGTAGTGCATTGTACTTCTCACCTACCACTGTAAATGTATTGCTTATGTATGTTTACAGAAGAGGTGTCATTATGCTACAGGCATGCCACCTCCCTGTTTTGCACACCCACACCCACCCAGCCTCACTGACAGCCATCTGTCCGGTAATTAACCTGAATGACACACTGCGCAACATTGACTGTCTTTGCTGAAACACTGCTTGCCTGTCTGTGTGTGTGTGTGTGTGTGTGTGTGTGTGTGTGTGTGTGTGTGTGTGTGTGTGTGTGTGTGTGTGTGTGTGTGTGTGTGTGTGTGTATGTGTGAGAGAGAGAGAGCGCGTGTATGTGTTTGGTCTCCCTGCCTATGTGCTTATTTCTTTGGGCTCTGATCCTAATGGGTCTGTGCTCCATCCGTGACATTGTGTGTCCGTGTTCATTGCCGAGATGTAATCTGATGCAGAGTGGGGAAAAAAACAATACCGCTGAGTTAAAGCATTTTCTGTGCACGGCAGCTGTACATGACTCAAGAGTAAAGACAGAGAGGAAGCATGAGTGGAACCTTCTTTCTGAAGGTAGAAAAGCAAACTTACGCGCGCGCGCGCGTGTGTGTGTGTGTGTGCGTGTGCGTGTGTGTGTGTGCGTGTGCGTGTGCGTGTGCGTGTGCGTGTGTGTGTGTGTGTGTGTGTGTGTGTGTGCGCCATATTGAAAGAATTACCCAGCAGTTTCAAAATAGCCTCAACAGCAGTGCAGTATTTTTTTGTTACACAGTATCTGCAGCAAGGTGTCAGGTTGCACCCACAGAAAAGCTGCATTTTTTTTGTTACTTATCTGCATCATTTCATCTACACATTACAATATCACCTTTCCACACTGTCATCATTCACTAAGAAGATCTTAGTATAAGAGTTACACTCTATATTAACTGGAATGTTTTGATTCAGTTTACAGATTCTCAGTCATTAGACCATTTTAAATATAGGCCAGATTTGCTCAAATTATATATTAATAATATGCTGATAATATGGCTTATAGCTCTCTCTTTTTATTCGGCTTTTTTCTAATTTGCAGTTCTCTTTGTACACGTGTACACACACAAACATTTCCTATATATAAACACATATACAGTTTGCATTCCTTTCCAAGACATACTGCTATTGATTTGTGCTCAGATTAAATGTGCTGCCATGTCCTCAGAATGAGATTCACGTAGCTGCAAGAGCCTGATTGGATTGGAGGATCGATAAGGTGACGGAGAAATGGAGACGAGAGATGGGAGAGAGCAAGAATGAGAGAGAGTGGGCGAGATGTATTCGCTGTTCTTCATTACACCTATAAAAGGAAAGAAATGAGAAGTGGCAGCAAGGGAGTAGTAGCATTTTGTTGCAGCACAGTCCCAACTCAACCCTCAAGGATTCTGCATTATGCCTATTACAGCGTGTATAAAAAAAATAGCATAAAAAAGCTGTAAAATAAAATGTGCAAGCCATCACATATCACTAATGCATACATTGAAAATCACAAATTATGAGTGAGAATGACATTAAAGTTCAGGAAGTCTTTTAACAGAGGTCAAAGTAGGACTGTTGATATATCTGCAGCATGAACTTATGTCCCGGATGTAAAACGTGTCAGAGACAGGAGTAAAGTGGGACAGCGCCAGAGGAGCTGAGGTGAGCTTTACAGAGAGGGACAGACAACGCATCAGAGGGCTCATCTGTCTGAGATAGCTGGGTATAATTAACAAGGCTTTGGTTTTTAATTAATCTGCCTCAATCAGAGTAGAAATTCTATTCTTACATTTTGGACTAAATTAATTCAAGGACACACTCCAGCATCACATGTCCAAAGATTGTGTGCTATAGTTCTTTTTTTCTTTTCCCTTAAGACTTTCATTGCCTTTTTCCTTCTTTTTTTTCTTAGTGTGAGTGTTGTTATAAACTTTACTTTTGCCTCCCTTTATTCTTTACAAGCTTTTGTAAAATCCATCTACATTCAGATAAACTGATCTGAGCTAAATCTGATGTCATCCTCCAAGGGGAAAAAAAAATATATATATATCATCCTGTGCTTCCAACATTATTCTAGTCACACCGTTGCCTGCTAGGGAATGCATAAACCCTGCAGTGCCCTCCAATGGTAAGTCTGTGCTGAGGGAGGACGTGGCAGCACCTGGTGATGGTCCCGATGGCCAAACTCAACCAGCTGAGCCATGAAAACAAGCACCATCTGACCATCTGACGATAATAATAATCTCTGTCACACTGCCAGTTCCATGTGGCCGGCACATTAGAGAGAAGATATTACTCTGCTCTGCTGGGATTTCTGTTATCATCTACCTTTTGTTCAACTTGTTAATGCTGTATTCTGTAGATAGAGATCACTCACTGGATATGTAGCCTCAAAAACCACAACAGAATTCTCAATGAAGCAAAAAAAAAAAAAAAAAAGAAAAAAAGAAAAGAAAGAGGAGTGAAAACTAAAAGCTTAAAGGAATCATTGCAACTGCTGGAAATCTTTGGTCATGCATCACAGTGCTTATGCTGTCCTGACAGCGCTGTTACTTGAAACTCGAGCATGTCCACTATGTTACTGTTTTGTGGAGTCATTAAAATATACTTGAATTGTTTGGAAAGAATATTTAACATTACATATAAATCAACTAATGAAATCAAGAGCTGATCTGCTGCTACCAGAAACACTTGCTGCTACAAACTGGATCCTGACACTGATTTTATGTATTGAATATTTCCTAAAAATGCTGCTGATGGCAGAGTGGATAACTGATTAGGTACACAGTATCACCCTGAACGTTTTTGTTTGTTTGTTTGTTTTTGGTTAAATAAGACACGTGTCCCTGCTTGTCCTTTTTAACAGGAACTGTCTGTGCATGCTTTTGACATTTTGACTGGAATGGAGGGAATGGATTAGTAAGGAAATGGATTAAGAAATATATGTGCTTGAGTGTGTTTATGTGTCTTAAAAAAGGAGAGGGAGAGTCCTTCAATATGATTCTGACGTTTTATTTAATTATTTATTTTTGCCTTGAGGACATTCAATTTCAAAATAAAATGCTTTTTTTTGTCTAGTGTCATTTGCAGCAGAAGATATTTATGTGACCTCATCTAACACAAATCCATTTTTATGCACTATATAAGTGTTTTTACAGGCCAAAATCTGCTTCTCTTCAGGTAAGCAGGAACAGGGTATGTTATTTCTTATTTACGATCTTGTAGTCTGGTTTTCTGCATTAATTACTTATTCAGTCTTTGCATACATGTCAGCAGGCCAAAAACAACCATCCCAGTAATATACTGATCAATACCTGTTTTCTCTCTCCTACCTGAGATTGCCCCTGCCTTCTGTGGCTCAGGTGAGATCCTCCTGTACTTTGATTGGTGCTCTTGCATCATTCTTTGGAGTGACTGGTTGCTGTCCTTGGGGAAGCCAGCAAAGGCAGGCCAATGACAGTTGAAGTAATTGACTGTCAAGCTCCTATGGATTTCCTGCCTGCTGCTGATGTAGCAGAGGGCTGATCAACCTGCGCTGTATACACACTGCTGTCTGTCTCTCTTTCTCTTACACAAACACAAACAACGAAAGGCGAGAAACTTTTACTGGCTTATGCTAAAGGGTATGTTTAACTGGGTAAGAAGTGCATGGAGATTGTTGCGTGAAGTGCTGTTGTGCTCTGTGGATCGTTAGAGATATTAGAGACATGAAATAAGCATGGTGCCTGTGTTGCTGTCTCTCCTTGGGCACCACCAGTAGCTAACCATAAGGTGTTGTGTTTGTCAGAGCCAAGCTTCAGCTAGGTGGAGAGATGCCCCTGGGAGTGTCTGACTCACCCAAGCTTGTGTGGAAATGTCCATGTGTGTGTGTGTGTGTGTGTGTGTGTGTGTGTGTGTGTGTGTATCTTCCATGCACGGGCTGCAAGGTGCTGGCAGGACTGTCACATTAAGCCAGTGGCACTGAACTCATTGTGTCAGCCCCTGCAGGCTGCTATTGAGGCTCCTATCATATAACTTTCTCTTCCTTCTCTCAGTGTGACACACTGCTCACATTCTTGTCACTACTTGCCCCTGACACATGTATGGGGGCATCTGGGGGGCACTTGCAATTGTTGCTGTGCAGCTGTGCCTAAGCGTGTATTTTTTGTGTGTGCCTAAGTTTGTGTTTTTTGTATGAGGGTGTGTGCTTCCTTCCTGCTCTCACAGAGCATCATGGAGATCCTGCAGAGCATTTCAGCATCATTGGGTCCCTCCTAAAAGTTGATCGTGAGGCCGGACCTCGGAGGCAATAGATTGAGATGAGGGAATAGAGAGAATGGAAAGAGGATAGGAATGGAGGAGGAAGCAAAAAAAAAAAAGACCATATATTAAGGAGCCAAAGATCGAAAAGGAAAGAAGAAAGGTGGGGAGGGCAGGTGATGGTTCGGGGTGAGTAAAGTGCCAGGCCTTTGCAATGGAAATAATAATGTTAATGCTTTGTTTTTTAATGATTTTCAGCCTTTAACATTCTTAATACGGCTACCACTGAGGTGGAATAATCGCATTAGGTCTAATGTCCTTCCACCTGCTGTGAGACCTTTAACAAAGCAAGTGATCACATAAGGTTTTCATATGGCTGGCTGTTTCACTTGTGCCAAGAGAATATTCCTTAATTCCAAATACATGTGCAGTCTTTGGACATATTTACACTTTGACTGTATGTTTAGAAACACCTGAGTCCTGTAGCTGAGGCCAGCTGATGGAGGGGCGAAGTGGAGAGGGGATGCATTATGCTGTCTGCTCCTATTAGCCTCCACGTGCAATCACACACACACACACACACTTTAGTGCATGAAGCTAGCAAGGCAGAAAATATCCATCCTTACACGCTGTTCAGGAGTGTCTTGTCACAACTTGGCTTGGAGAGAGATAATCAGGGTGACCAAACATGGGTCATGGAGTTAAAGATTTATTTCAGTCCAAAAATCACAATCCTTGCCTACAGATTGTCCACATTAATACGCAAATATCTGTTTATAGACAATAAGGAGAGATGAGAGAATGAGATTTTTAAAATGACAATAGTACAGACAGTGAACTGGACAGGTTAGAGTATTCGAGTTAACATGTCAAAAGATTATGAGAGTGAAAGCACAGTACAAAGCGCTGTTCCCACACACACAGCTGAATAGTATATGCACTGACTAGGAAATATATAGTTGGTATAAATGTTTCCATCTGTTCCCTTGGTGAAGAAGACATGCACTTCTCAAAGGCCTCTACCACTGACACAGTACCGTACAACATGATCCACTTGTGAATAACACAGCCAATTAAGCAGCCACAACACAGGGCTCATGGCAACTCGAGGCCTCAGAGGACTCAATTACTGTTCTCGGTTTGCAGGGACAGAGGATGAAGTAGAAAGAAAAGTACATATAGGGAGAGATTCCTGAAAAGAGGATGGTGCGTTCTCCTTATGCTGCAAGTACAGAGATTCTGCCTGGCGTCCATACGCAATATGGGTGATCATTTATAATGTGTTTGAGAAGAATAACAGTGTTGGATTGTTTGATTCTTTAAATAGAGAAATACATTTATGGGGATTTCCTTCCCCAATTTCGTCCTGCGTAAAGGTTAGGATAAATGAATATTTGCAAATAGGTCGTTTATAGTCTGCTTTCATATTGTGTGAAGCCACTGTTGCATTTGATGTTATTAGGTGCTGGAGCTGAATGCTGAATGAATGTGTCTGTAAGCAGATTAATTCATTCTGTGAACATACTGCACTTGCTCATGGCGGGTTCAGATAGAATAGGTCTTCTCTGTTCAATTAATGTTTAACATGACAGGTCATTTCCAGTAATTTCCTGAGGAAGACTTTACATGATATACGAGGATGGTGTTCTGTCACACATTGTAAACAAGCAGGAAGAGAAAATGAACGGAAATTAATTCCTGACAGTAAAGCTCCTTTTTTTGGGACACATTTGTTTGACAAAGGATGATGGGAAATGTAGTGAAGCAGGTAAAATGGAAAAGGGTTATTCCTGACATAATGATGGGCTTTTATTTCAGCGTATTGTAGTGTGTAATGGCTGAGAGTGGTTTACAATAAAAGCCAGTGCCACCAAAGACCCTCCAGATATTAAACCAAAACACACATTTTGTGCCTTCAGAAAGAAAGCGGGCATAGGAACAAGAATGAGTTGAGAGGAGTGTAACAGGAAGACTGTAAAAGGTCATCAAAAATTCCAATCCTCTGTACTTCAATCAGGAGCTAGAGCTAAATGAAATCTTGGAAATGTAAAATGAGCTGCATGTAAAAGTGCAGTGCTATGTGTGTGTGTGTTTGTTGTTGGAAAATGTGGAAGAAAATATGGACTGCTTGTGTGCCGAAACCCTCACTATTTTCTGGGACCGATGATTTAAAGGGACATCGAGGGCCCATCTGTCCTGAAGAGGCGTATACCTGCAGATGAAGTTTGGAGTCATCAACCACTGACCTGTCTACAAGCTGGAAAACAGGCCTCCTTTTAAGCACCAGGTGAAACGTGGTGCTCAAAGAGAGATGGTGCTAAGGGAAATCAGAGTGGGAAAGAAAAAAAAAGAAATACTTACTGTAGGAGTGAGGTGATGGATGAGAGTAACTTGTCATATTAGGTGACTTATCCTTCTAGTTCTTCGTGGCTTTCATTTCTTACTGAATTGACTGGGTTACAAATCCTGGTTGTGGCCCTTTAGATAAAGAACTGCACCCAGGTGTTAAAGGGTTGTGTGTCTGAGTGGACTGGATGGATAACTCTGTTTGGATAATGGGGAGGGACACGTGAGTGAAAAATTTAGATTGAGTGTTTATTTCCACAAACCCTGGTCTGTCCCCATGTCTTTGTATTCCGCATGTTAGCAAAGCAGTCACTTTTGCCCCCAAGACAGGATAAGCTGAAACACAAATATCAACAATTCATCACTTGTATTATAGCAGAGCTCAGAACCCACTCTGCACTCATACACACTAGATATTAATGGATGATGATCTATCTTTGACTGCAGTTGCATGCATATGCATATGTTGTGTGAAGTGCAAGGGATTGATTGATTTTCTATTTATTTATTTACCTATTGCATTTTAAGCATCTCTTCTAACACATTTGGATATTCTAATATTGAAGCTGGTTAGCAGGGTCACACCAGATGGCTTCCTGCATGGAAGCATCTGGGAATTTGTCTCTCAAAAAATACCTGGCAGGTGATTGGATGATATATTACCAACGTGTATCAGTCAGATCAACAAACTGCGACCAATTGGTAAATCAAATATGCTGAGGCCAGTTGTTAGAAGAAAGAAAACATAAGTGCTTTTCTGTGCTCATCTTTCACTGAATAAATACTCTCCTGTTCAGATCTGAGTGATGCTACAGCAGCTTTAAAACTAGGCCAATTTTTGTGCAACCAGTGAGCTTTTGGCCATAGATGTAGAGCTCAAACCCTTCCAGGCCTACCTTCAAAGGCCCTACTTGAATCACCTTTAAGTTTCTAGAGCAACTGGTATTCATAGCTGTGTATAAACCCAAATAAAAATCCTTTTCCACCTCTGCAGCAGTGTACTTTCATACCTCTAAAAAGATATGCCTACCTCCCAGGAGTATACAGCTCTCATTAACGGCATTCCCACCTCTCGGTCATGATACCACTTCCCACAAGTACATGGAATTCCCCAGCACTGTACAAACTTTCATAACGATGTACCCGCCTCCTTCACAAGTGCAGCAATGGCGACATAAGGCAGTTACAGTTGCACCCAACATACAGCCCTAAGCATCGCAGTGTGCAGATGGGCATTTTGATGGAAGCTAGGGTAATGGCAGGGAGTTATGTTAAAGAATAGCAGCCATAAAAGCAGTTGGAGCCTTTGATAACAAAAGCCTTAGCAGAATGTGAGGCTATACCACAGCATTTGCATATTCTAATGAGTCCAGTGTTCAGGGTTAGCCGCTTACACTAATGACGCGTTTAGCTCTTAATAAATCAGTTAAGGCAGCTCCCTGTTGGAGCCCAGGGAGCTGCACCAGTGTGAGTGTGCGCATATTTCATTCTAATGTAGCTTTGTGTATTTGTGTGTCATTATGCTGTAATAATAAGAATGCATTAGTGAGTAAATAAGTCTGTTTGTAAGCACTCATCTACACGTTTCTATTTTAGTACTTGTGCCATAATGTCTGTTTTTTAGACTTTTTAGACTGCGTGTGCACGTGTGTGTTTGTGTGGCTTTTGTGTGCCTACATTGGGAAAGTGGAAGGAGTAGTATCTTCTCTTAAGCTATTTTACTGTCTTTTATTTGAAGTTGGTGTGCAAGCAGAAGGACAGAAAAAAAAAACCTGCCTTTTACTGCGTTTTACTTTTCCTAATATATCATCATCATTTTTGCTACTTTCTCTTTGCGTTGCACATATTACTCAACTTGCTGTATGTGTAACCACACTGGAAAGAACAAGGATGCTCAGAAACACGTAGAAAGCCCTTGTCTTTGATTATTAAATCCTTGCCCAACATAAACAAGTACACCTCTCTTTTGTTTAGTTGCAGAACTCCTGCAGAAACACTTGAAACTTATCAGACTGTGAAAAATTAATTTGGTTGCCACTTCTGCTGACAGTGCTAACAAAGCGCAGCAGTTTGCAGTAGACGTTTTATTACTGAACTGGGATCGCAACACACTTCTGTCTTCATTGGTAGTGTGACGATTCATGAATTTTTCACTTCACAGCCATCAGATGCTGGTAAAGATACAAAATAGGATTCTCAGGTTAAATGCGAAACTTGACACATGCTGCTGACACATCAAGACCAATTTAATGGCTCAGATTAAAGCGCGTTGAGCTGCATCTACTGCTACCCGGAGGAGGGGGAAAAAAATTGCAGGAAGTACAGGCTCCTGTAGGCACAGACAATCATCAGTGAATAAAATGAGAATATGAACCCATAACCAGTGGTTAATTTCCCTGCCTGAAGCTCTAGCTTTTTTCCTCTTTGTTGGGCACTGGTAGGTCAGCCAGTTATCTGAACAACATGAAATCAGTCTTTTGTCAAAATATTATTGTGCCCTTTTCTTGCAGAGAGGGGAACAACAGAAAAAAAAAATTCTTTTCACAGTTTATGCCAATTTGGCCCAGTAGTGGTTAGAAGGTCGTTGGGCCACGGTTCTATCAGAGGGATTAGTCCTCAAATGGGATTACAGGCTTGTATGAAAAAAGGAAGAAAAGGGGGTGGATGCTCAAGCAAGCAAGAGAGCAGAAATATTGAAATGCAGACAGACACATTTAAGTAAAGAGATCATTTTATCTTCATTAGTGGGGAAGTGGAGAGGAAGAGGAGAGGACTGTCTTAAGAGGGATGGAAAGTGAATGGTGTGATGTGAATTCTGTAGTTTAATGAAGATTTAACACTGAACACTTTAAAGTGTATGTATGTGTGGAGAGAGCACAGAGGACAGTGAAATCATGCTTTGTTGTGTTTTATTTTTATGTTTTGCCGCTATCGTATTTTTTTCCCTCTTCCACCTCTACCTTGTTCTCTCTCTGAAGTGAGGCAGAATAATATCTGTGAAGATGCACTGGAGTGGAATATCCTGGTCACCTATCTGGTATGACTAGGACACTACAGTAAAACACACACAAGCTCTTTCACCCATACACATGCACAAATACACACGCGCACAGTTGGATGGTGTTCTCATACACTGTGAAGTGGGATGGCTGAGACCCACAACTTGGAGTGCCAGTGGCATGTTGCTGCCCTGCCACCATGGCCCCTCCTGCATGTAGGTCAGCCTCACTAGGCCACCCTTTTCTGTCCCTCAGCTCTCTCCCGCAGCTCCCTCCTTCCCTGATGGCTTATTCTTTCTTCTGCTCATTTCTCACTCTCATGCTGAGAACACGGTGTTTTAAGTAAAAGATTGAGGTTTGGGTTGAAATATGCCACCCTAATCAGTAACCTTACACACTGATGAATGATGCAGTGCATGAAAATGTAATAGCAAGGGGCCCTGAAAAGGTGTTTCTGTGTGACAAATTAGGAAAGACACCTAAAGACTGTTTGTAAAGTAAGAACCTAGCCTCGGGATCTCAAAAGTGAATCACAGGCAAGTTGCTTAAAACGGTATTTATCCTTATGGCCAGTAGGGGGCATCCCCTCTGGTAACATGGAGATGATGTGTAAGTGTAAGTTAGGCCTAAAATGATCAGCCTTGGCTCAGGAGATAGAGCAGCTCATCTACCAATCAGAAGGGCAGTGGTTTAATCCGTGCCTCCTCCAGTCCAAATCACTGAAGTGTCCCTGGGCAAGATACTGAACCCCAAATTGCTCCTGATGAATCCATCTGAGTGTGTATTTGTGATTGTTAGAATGTGCCTAGGCCACAGAATAACAAAAAAGTGCTGGGTGAATGGGGCATGTAGTAAAAAAAACAAAAAAAAAACAATGCTCATATAGAGTAGAACAGCACTATATAAGTACCAGTCCATGTACCATTTGATTTATATCTTTTAGACACTGACAGGTGATTTTTGTACGTCATGTCACGTTTGTCATCTGATGAGCCTGATCAGGTGACACAGTCAGATGCTTTGCTGCTGCTGAACAGCAAAGTGCCTGATAAATACATAAGTGTGGAAATGTCTTTTATCAAGCTCATCACCTCTGTAGGGAGGTGAGATGAGATTCAGAATTAGACTTTTTTCAGCATCACTCTATTTATGGATGCATCACAAAGGACTATTTTTGTTGTTGTTTGTTTGTTTGTTTTTTACAAAACATGGCACTGAAAAACAGTCAGATAATAAATATGCAATTCAGCGTTAGCAGTCCAATGCATTTAAAAACGACATAAGCTGCCGCGTGCTATTGTTTTAGATTAAAATGTCCATGTCCTAAACTAACTAGATTAACACTGTCCTCACCAATGATGAACTATTCCAGCGATCAGTGTTTTCACATCATGTGATAGTTTTAAAAATCTAACTTCCTGCTCTTCTTCTGATATAAAAATGTGTTTCTATTCACAAAAATATTCTGGGAGGTCGTGAATGATTAGGGAGTCATGAGTCACTAGGTTGTATATGGCTGTATATTCATGTTTCCACAGGAAGGTGACTTTTTTTCTTTCTTTTTTTTTTCCATTTTAAAAATTCCAAATGAGATGAGTGACATGGAAAAATGAAATTTGGTGTGTTTTTACAAATGCCCTTAATTCTGTAGGGAAATAAAAGGCAAATTTTAAAGCGTTAATTTCAAGTGCAACACTTTTGGCTATAGCTTTATTTCATGTTGCCAGTGTTACTGCAGCGTCAGATCGGACTGTGCAGCGTAAAAAGAATTTTTTTTTCTTTTTTTTTTTCCTGCCGGTAAAATATAGAAAGTATAAGAATTTGATTGCTGAGAATTATAAAAGTTACCAGAAGTAAAATATGAAATCTTGAAGATTGCATTGCACATGTATTGAAAATGGACTTCCAGTGACGTAGCAGTAATCGTCGCTTATTTGTAAAAAGGTTGACATCTGGGTTATGCATGGATATGTAGTCGTTTCTGTTGTTGGATCTAGAAAAAAAGAGGGAAAAAAAAAAAAGCTCCTAAATGGTCTCTCTCTTTTTGGCATGAACTGGTGTCATCTTCCATGTCCAACTAGCTGAGCTAATTACCAACTATGCACTGCTCCTTTCTGCTTGTCTAAAGGCCTTTACTGCTGTTCAAAATTTCTTAGGGGGTTCATGAAAACGGTCCTGGCTCTTTCTCAAATGAGTTCCTACAAATTACTCTGGCGCCAGGATGTCTTTTATCTTATCATCTTTTTGCCTTCTGGGGGTTTTGATGTGGGTTTTTTTCCCACCTGCCACTCTCCTAATTTCTCATCCTTATTTTTTTATTCATTTCTTCTTCATTCAATCCTATAAGTGCCTACATCCTTTTCACTTATTATCAGTATGCTAAATACTTCCAGTTGACTTTCCTCAGTATGAAATAAACTATATTGCAGTATACAAAGAACTTCTTGGGTCTCTCCTAAAACCATTTTAAAGCTAAAAATGCTAAAAAATAAATAAATAAATAAATGTCTATGTTTTCATGTCTGAAAACAGTGCGCACCACACAGGATAACGTGGTCGTCTGACATCTCTATCCATCAGACAGCACTGTATCAGTGCGTTTCTCTCTCTGTCCCCGTGCCCAGGCAAACAGTTGGCTGGGCCAGTTTCCTTGGCATCGGAAAACCGCAATGCCACCCGCTGACGTTCAACACATTACCAATCGCGAATCATAAAATCCAAGTAGTTCTATTCTTATGAGATGAACAACATACAACATTGCTCACTATTCTGAGATAAAGTCCAAATAATTTAGGCATATATGTAACTTTTTTTAATCTCTGGAGTAAATACAGTAATTTCAAACAGGGATTTAAAAGAAATGCCACCGTAGACCGTTTTCTTTTCAGTGAATCCCATTTTCAGCACTGTTCCCGGTTTTCTCTCAGTCATTTTTCATCACAGTCATTTTTGTCTTTTTTTTAGAATGTTACACTGACATAAATTGTCGCAAAGCCCAGCCAAAAGACCCATCTTTGTCGTCATCTCTCCCTCGTTCTTTCACCACAGTGAAACCTCCCGTGTTGTAATTGCTGGTATGAGTGATGGAGCGCTTCCATTCAGTCTTTGGGTAATAGCCTATCCCTACACATATGTCTACACATTGCAGAACACACACAAGCTCAGTCATGGTACACATTTCTGCTCACAGAATGTGCACAAGCTGGCACCCAGAATGACATATGTTTCACATTGACACATAGACACACCTCTGTGTGAAGTAGCTGCAGGTGACAATGAGTGAGCTCTCCATTTCCTCCCTCACGTGTTGGTCTATCTATTCTTGCTGTCCAGTAGGCTAGGGGGCGTGATATAGTCAGATCGAGATCCAGATCTTAGAGCAAGCCCCAGTAGCCCCACTTACAGAGTCAGGGGAAACAGAAAGGCAGGATTCTCCATGTGGCTCTTGTTTTTCTTTAAGCTCTTTTCAGCTTTTAAATGACTTCAAAGGAACATGACAACATTTAATGAGGCTTTAGTGAACAGATGAAATTTTCCAAACACATCATTCGGTTTAGGTTTTTGAAACCTTCCTTTCAGGCAGCTCTGTCTTTTAATTAATTCAGTTCAGTGTGAGAATCAACTCGGGGAAAGAAAAAAAAGAAAGGACTTCTTTTTGAGATAGATAATTCATCACAATGAACATATTCATGACGAGTTTTATTTTGGTACAAAGGCTCATCGTTGTTGCGTAGTAACAGGAAACTTCAGTCACTTGCTGAACAGAATCCCGTTCATAAGCTTAGTTACAGGAGCTGGAAGACAAAATGGCCAACAATAGAAATGGCTAATTTTAGTTTTTGTGCTTTCAAGAAGGTTTTTTTTTTTTTTTTTTTTTGTTTTTTGTTTTTTTGCCACTTGTAACAGTGTAGCAAATGGGCTAAAACAACTGCAGTCAAGAATGATAAACAATAAACATTCATCTGTTTCCAGCTTTGCAAAACCATGATATGCATTTGTCCGAATATCCACATTATTAATAACATATCAAATAGCTGGAATCCTAATCTTTATCTCCACCTTTCCAATGATAATTTTGATGTCTTTTTTTCCCTTTGAGGAAACATGATCAGCAGCATCTATTTCTCAGTCTAGTTGTTCCCTCGATTACTCCACTTATTTCACATTCCCTCTTTCCATACATACTTCTTGCTCCGGTCTTCTCTCCATCCCACCCTTCATTTCTTCCTCCCTCTTCTATCACTCCCTCGATCGCTTCATCTAGATCCATCTCTCCATAGACAATCTGCCAGCACTGTGGCTGCTGCAGCCCTCCCAGAGTGATCCCGTTAGAAGGCTAATGCTCTGAAAAATGACAGTGAACCGGCACTTTTACCGCCATCACCACCGCCTGCCGCCAACAGCCCTGTTGCCTGGCAACTCCCCAGACAGCTTTTCTCCAAAAGGCGAGAGCTCCTGTCTGCTCTGCTGCGATAGAGACCCAAGCCTAATAAGCATTATATCTCATTTTGTCTTATCATTTAGTTGTTAGTGACACAAGTTTGCTTGGAGCTGCAACTATGCAAAGAGCGCTGATGCAGAATGTGTCGCTCGTATTGAACGAATAAAATGATTTGCAAGAAGTGTGACTTCCCGGAGCATTGTTGTCGAAATAAGAGGCTGCTCAGCCAAAAAGAAAAAAAAACGCAAATACACAAAAATGACAAAGATGCAGAGGAGGCAGGAAAGCTGTTCAGTGCAAAAGCGCTCAAGAGCATTGAGCACATTGTGAACATGGATCAAACAAAACAACGTGAATCAAAGGTTCATTATGAATATCTGGTGTTTAGTTTCTTTAGATCTTTACACAGTGTGACAAATTAAAGTAAAAATCTGAGAAAAAAAGTTGCCAAGTTTAACATCTGTGCTTATTTAAATGTTGCCACAAACAGTGCGGTCCGAAGTACAAGAGATACATAGAATATATGTCAAGAGACATTAAAGGTGATGCTACATAATTCAGCCGCTGATTTGCACAAGTATAATGACGCCATAAATTCTGAGGAGTTAGACAGTAAATGCTGTGAAATTGCATCATATATCGCCCGTTATGTAGTGTTATTAAATTAAAATAATGTCTCAATCAATCTTAACAACTTTTCAGTGTGATCTTTTCTGTAACAGAATGTAACACTGCTGATTTTATCTGCTGGTTAAAGGAGTGAGCGTTTGTCATTCAGCCATGTGTCCATTAGATAAATGTCTTAAGGCTTAGTCTTTACAGGTTGTTTATTGCTTGTGGGATGTTTGAGGTCAGAAGAACTAGTAGGACTGGAACGTTAGATCAAAGAAGACCGATTGTTATTTTTTTTTTATCGGCTCCATCTGTGAGTTTAAAACACTGATGAAGCCGGTCTTCTTCTCCTGTTAGTAAAGCCCCGTAATAAAATCTGCTTCAACATAGGTCTGACTGTGCATAATCACAGAATGAGGGATCAAATTACTGATCACACATGAAAAGAAAAAAAAAATAGATCAACCTCAATAAAATTTAGCTGAATACTCTTTTGGTTAAACTCATTTTTATATATTTGTGCAACAATGATAGGTGAGAAATATTTTGCAGTGCTCTCTAGTGAAACAAGATATTTAACCAATATTGTGCAATAATGTGATGGTGGGTATTCCACTCAGACATGTTGAAAGTGCTTCAAAACTGTTGCCTTCTGCAACAAAAGCAATACTTGGCTTGAACAAACAGATGAGTGTATGTATTTCACTTTAGCGATGTCTGTATTGTGTATAAGTAGGAGAAAAACATCGCCCTCCAGTCCAGTGTAGTCAGCAGGCCGTACATCACTTGTTTTTATTGTTTAAAACCGC
The DNA here is from genome assembly GCF_007364275.1 of Archocentrus centrarchus. Taxonomy (NCBI): domain Eukaryota; kingdom Metazoa; phylum Chordata; class Actinopteri; order Cichliformes; family Cichlidae; genus Archocentrus; species Archocentrus centrarchus. The sequence continues at coordinate 20,055,122 of NC_044356.1, forward strand.
ATTACTTCCTATGACCAGAGATGAAACCAGTAACCTGCAACTGCCCTGAGAGTTGGCTAAACCAGGACATCTCATGCATAACGGATGAACAGATATTCTCATGCTCAAAGCATTACGAAGCTAAAAATAAGATGAAAGTAGAAGTTCCCTGTAGCTGCACAATGAAAATCTTAGTATTCCTTTTCTGTACTGTGTCAACTAATTGTGGTTCCATGCAGAAAAAAAAAAAAAAAAAAAAAAAAGCCTCTCTGTGCGTCATCTCCTGCCCCACTTTCCCGGGTTTCTACCTTCTCGATGGCTTTTAAAGGAGAAACCCAGCTCCATCAGTCGTTCACCCAAAGCTAACAAGAATCCAAAACTCCAGCATATTCACAGACGTGAGCGACATGAACCACACGGCTGCCACAGAAACTCTCAGAAGGGGTTACAAGAGTGCTTTGACAAAGTGTGTGAACTCGCTGCCGCCGAAGTCATCCTCAACCTTCAGTGTGTTTCTGCTTTGAGACATCAGAAGTTTTGAAGATTGTGGAAAAGAAGTTGTTGTTTGGGGGGGGGGGGTCCTGCCTAGTAGTTATTTATTTATTTATTTGCAAACTATCTGCGATGTTTAACTAACTGCATATGTAATCCTGTGCAGAGTTGAGCATTTGAAAGAAAAAAAAGCAGCAAAGGGAAGCTGAATAGGGAATGCTGTGGAAGTTGTATTTCCAAGGCAGAGGAATGGGAATAAAAACTAGAGAACTACTATAACAGAACACGCCAAGGAAATCCAGAAGTGATGGGTTATGGGCCCATTTTCATTCTTTCTATTGGGTAAATCAGGGCACCTCTTTAAGCACCAATTTCCCATTTTAAGTCATCATCCTATAGAGAACCACTAATATGAATCCATCAAGGTCATGAAGGAAAGCCTGAATAGCTGTAATCACCATTAATGTGAGCTGAATGGAGAATATTCATGTCAGAATGACTAGTGCAAGAGGTATTTTGCAGCACCTAGAGGGATGTGCGTGTGTCGGTGTGTTTTTATGAATGGTTGAGAACATTCACGTGAGCTTATTATTATTCACTCTTCTTTTAATCTTCCCCAGGAATTTGATAATAAACTGCATTTCGTGAAATATTGTACTGTTTGTATAAACGCACTTATGCTCGCACACCATCTGCTGGGACATTAGACATGTCTTACTGCAAATAATAAACATGCACAGTCCTAGAGAGTAGCATGGCATTATGCCCAGCCTCGCCCCAGGTGCCTCACAATTGATATATTGGAGTGGTCTCAGATGAGTCCACATAGGCCAAACTAATGCTCTTAATAATGGCTTTTCAAAAGGTGTGCCTAGCAGAGAGCGAAGAAGGGAAAAGGGAGGTGACGTATTTTAGTGTATTAATACCCACCACGGGTGCTAATTTGCCCTGCAAGTCACTTGTGTCATGAGCTGTGGCGCAAGACAAGTGGCACTGAAAAGAGAGACGATGGCAGGATTAAGCGATAGCGTGACGGAGACTGAGTGAGAAACAAGAAAGAAAGGAGGAGGTGTAAATCACATTAATGAATAAGCTTCATTAGTTGTGCCCATTAGCATCCTAAGCACAGATTAATTTAACTTTAGCTGACTTTGGAGAGGCCCAGTGGCCATGATGGGAAAGAGTTTGATTTCACACCTGGATGTCAGATCACAGACATCCCTGCATTTGCAGGAGCAGCAGATAGTTTGTATTTCCTTTGTGAAATACCTGCAAAGAGAAAACTGATGCAAGAACAGCTAAAAGGCTTATGGAGGGCTTTCTTTATTTAGAGCTCATTTGGAGTGTTTCTCTCTTGGTTTTAGCATTTCTTCTAGTGACAGTGTTTGTCAGTGCAATAGCGAAGTGGGCGGCACTCCCCTTGCCTTCACAGTTAAATGTTGTCTTTCAACATGTCGGGTTAATGTTGTGAAGGAACAACGACAATCTTTTTCTACTCATAACCAAGTGGTTTGGGCACTTTAAACTAATCAAGCAGCCACGGAAGGCAAAAGAGAAGGAAAACCTACCTAACTTGACTGCTGTGTATCTTTATAACACCAGCGTCTGCTGGAAGAGCAGCTGTATTTGCCACTCTGGGATGAGAATGTATTTGGTACTTTTGTGGGTGCTGTACTCAGACCCTGTTTATTTGTTGTGTTGTCAACAGGCTGACCCCCAAGGCCGAGACATTGCCATCCGTCCCTTCTTGGAGCACTGTGAGAACACCCACATGACCATTTGGCTGGGCATCGTCTATGCCTACAAGGGACTGCTAATGGTGAGAAAACGTTTCGTCATGTAGTCACCGTCTGGATGCATACATACTAAATGCAAAGGTATCTGCAGTTGTGGCTTGGAATTTCCTGAAGGGGTTTTACAATCTGTCTGTAGTGTAAACTTTGTATATTTACACCCTCAATTTGGATAAGGAGACAGTCTATGAAACACACCTTTAACCAGGGAAAAGTGGAGCAAACTGCAGAAGGAACAAGAGATCCTTTTTTCATTTTGCACAGACACGCAACTTATGTCAAATATAACAATACGGTAATATTAAGCAATAAATAGCTAACATGGAAATATTGAAAAAGTCAAAATGGAGAGACAGTAAACATAATTGAGTAATATGGATTTCAAAACACCTTGAGAAATGTCCAGGTGCCTCTGCACTACAAAGACCTTGAAAGAGAACAATCTATAAGAAAACACAAGAAGCTTTGAGAGACTGAATGAAAGGACGCAGTTTGCAAAATGTCAGACTATTTGTTTAATTTGCACTGGTATCAGCTCATGGCTTGGCTGCCTCTTGTTGTAACTGCTACTGATTTAACGCTTATAGACATTAAACTGAATTACATTTCTGTCTTTTTGGCTCAGCGATACTGATTTACTGTTGACTAAATGGCTTTCCTCAGTGATTTCATTTGAATAATCTGTGTTACTTTAAGCTCAGCAGCAGAGCACGGCTGATACTACAGGCAAACTCTGGATATGTACTTATTATCATTGCTACATAATGCGTCCTTTACAGTTTCTCCATGAAGCAGGAGAAACTGTAAAATACACACGCCTCAAAACACCTGTGGTGAGCTGTGACAGTGCTGTACAACTTTATTTGTATCGCACTTTCTAAAACAAGGTGCTTCAGTTTGGATAAAACCACACATTAAAGATAAATGTACATGTCAAAACAGACAGTCTTACCCTTCCATACACACATTAGAAGAGCAAGTGCCAAAAATAATGGGTAAAAGTGTAAGGAAACACTAACCTATAAATATGAGTTTTCAACGGTCACTGAAAACGAACCACAAATTCAGCTGATCTGAGGACAGCTGTTCCAATGCTCCTAGAATAAGGTGTCAGCAGGTCTGCTACATACAGTGGTATGCAAATGTTTGAAAATTTTCATGATTTTCCTTTATAAATCATTGGTTGTCCGGATCAGCAATTTCAGTTAAATATATCATATAGCAGACGAACACAGTGATATTTGAGAAGTGAAATGAACTTTATAGGATTTACAGAAAGTGTGCAATAATTATTTAAACAAAATTAGGCCGGTGCATAAGTTTGGGCACCCTTGTCGTTTTATTGATTTGAACACCTTTAGCACTAATTACTGGAACACAAAATTTGTTTTGTAAGATCATTGACCCTTGACCTACATACACAGGTGAATCCAATTATGAGAAAGGGTTAAGGTGGCCAAGTGTTTCTCATCTTCTCTGAAGAGTGGCAAAATGGGAGCCTCAAAACAACTCTCAAATGACCTGAAAACAAAAATTGTTCAACATCATGGTTTAGGGGAAGGATCCAAAAAGCTTTCTCAGAGATTTCAGCTGTCAGTTTCCACTGTGAGGAACATAGTGAGGAAATGGACGGCCCGAAGTGGCAGGCCAAGAAAAATCTCAGATAGGCAGAGGCGAAGGATGGTGAGAACAGTCACAGTCAACCCACAGAGCAGCTCCAAAGACCTACAACATCATCCTGCTGCAGATGGTGTCACTGTGCATCATTCAACTATTCAGCACACTATGCACAAGGAGAGGCTGTATGGGAGAGTAATGCAGAAGAAGCCTTTTCTGCACACACGCCACAAAGAGTTGCTTGAAGTATGCTAAAGCACATTTGGACAAGCCAGCTTCATTTTGGAATAAGGTGCTGTGGACTGATGAAACTAAAATTGAGTTATTTGGACATAACAAGGGGCGGTATGCATGGCGGAAAAAGAACACAGCATTCCAAGACAAACACTTGTTACCCACAGTAAAATTTGGTGGCGGTTCCATCATGCGGTGGAGCTGTGTGGCCAGTGCAGGTACTGGGAATCTTGTTAAAGTTGAGGGTCCCATGGATTCCAGTCAATATCAGCAGATTCTTGAGAACAATGTTCAAGAATCAGTGACAAAGTTGAAGTTGCGCCGGGGCTGGACACTTCAGCAAGACAACAACACTAAACACTGCTCAAAATCTACTAAGGTATTCATGCAGAGGAACAATTACAACGTTCTGGAATGGCCATCTTAGTCCCAGACCTGAATATTATTGAAAATCTGTGGTGTGATTTAAAGCGGGCTGTCCATGCGCAGAAACCATCAAACCTGACTGAACTGGAGATGTTTTGTAAAGAAGAATGATCCAAAATACCTTCAACCAGAATCCAGACTCTCATTGGAAGCTATAGGAAGTGTTTAGAGGCTGTTATTTCTGCAAAAGGAGGATCTACTAAATATTGATGTCATTTTTCTGTTGGGGTGCCCAAACTTTTGCATACTGTACCACTGTAGGCAGGAGCCTGGTCATGTAAGGTTTTGTATGTTATTAGTAAAACTTTAAAATGAATTCTGAATTTTACTGGAAGCCAGTGAAGGGCAGCAGGAACATTAGTGATGAGTGAATGCTGGCTAGTCTTGTTAGCACCCTAGCTGCCGCATTCTGGACCAGCTGAAGGTGGGTTAGGGAGGACTGAGAGATGCTCATGAAAAGTGAGTTACAGTAATCAAGATTGGAGAAAATTAAAGTGCGTACTTAATGTTCCACAGCATTAAGTGTCAGTAAAAGTTTGATTTTTGTGATGCATGACTCATCTTAAGCAGATTGAAAGAATAAAGAGGAGGCTGGGTAAAAATACTACCTAAAAATGTCTAAAAAAGAAAGATGGAAGGAACGAGGAGATGTTAGAGGGATAAGCTCAAGGACTTTCATGTAAAATAATAAGACAAGAACAAAGAAGTGTAGCAGTACATAAAGTTAGAGTGAAGTGATTGACAGGAGCCCTCAACTCTATGAGGCACCTCTAAACCTCTGCAGCTTGAGTCATCCCTGCTTTCACACACATGCAAACTGACATATGGACACATACGAGCACATCGCACCCGTACCTGACATCCATATTCTCACACAGCTCGGGTACACTAAGCTTCGATGACTGCTCTATTAATTCTTCTGCTTGTCATTCCACAAACTCTGATTTAGACTTTGAATAAGCAGGCAGGCCGTCTTACACAGCTCACTGTGAATTATTCAGCAGTCTGCTGCTGCAACAAACAATTCACTCGCACATAAAATTTTCCAGACATGAAACTAGCTGCTGTCTCTTTAGATTATATCTCAGCTCTTTACCGCATCATCATATAATGAAGTTTATCTTTGTCTGCTTCTAGCTAAGTGAAATTAAATGTCTTCACGACCTCCACTCCATTAGTGTTTAGCATGAACAATCAGAAATAAATTAAGACTGAATAATTCTTCTGAAAGACTTTAGACAGAAATTTAAACTAGCAGTATAAACTTTACTGATGGAGAAAAACGAGTTCAGACTTTCCATAACCGAAGTCTTTCAGATCTTTGTGTAATCTCCTCTGAAACATCTTATAACTGATATTCCTTTATTTCCTCTCACAGCTGTTTGGATGTTTTCTGGCGTGGGAAACCAGGAACGTGAGCATTCCTGCTCTCAATGACAGCAAGTATATCGGAATGAGCGTGTACAACGTTGGCATCATGTGCATCATTGGCGCCGCAGTGTCTTTTCTGACCAGGGACCAGCCCAACGTCCAGTTCTGCATTGTAGCACTGGTGATCATCTTTTGTAGCACCATCACGCTCTGTCTGGTCTTCGTTCCCAAGGTCAGTTTTTGTAGGAAAGAGAGAGCATGGTTGAAAGACTCTGCAATGGCATAAACTGGAGTTCTTAATTATCACTCAGCCACTCCACTAAGTCCTGGAAGCTGTAAAATGCAGTGTAAACACTTATGTGTAGATTTTAATTTTTTTTTTTTCTAGCCCATGCAATTTTATCCCAGAGTGCAGCTGTGACTAATGCCCAGAACTCCTCTTTCAGCTAATTACGATGAGAACAAACCCAGATGCAGCCACCCAGAACCGCAGATTAAAGTTCACCCAGAACCAGAAGAAAGAAGACTCCAAGACCTCCACCTCAGTCACCAGCGTTAACCAAGCCAACACGTCCCGACTGGACGGCCTTCAAACTGATAACCACCGCCTTCGTATGAGGATAACAGAGGTGAGCCAGTTACATCTTCTTTGTGTTCTTCTTTTAGCCATTCATCATCTTTCGGACAGGAGAGCAGGGCTGTGGGCAGAAAGGTTTTTAATACACTAGTGCAAAGGAGAGATTTGAAGCATAATTATAACTAAAGTACAGTAATTGAGTGCTGATTCAATAAGAGAAGGAAGAAAAGGCAAATCTCCACTGAACAGTGAAAAGTCCTGTAGCCAGTTAATTTTTAAATATCAGTAACTTGTTTATTCTTATTGAACAATAATATGATCCCTTTTAGAGATTGTGTTTGTACTAATTGCATTCATGTGTCCTGCTGGTGAACGCTCTCTTACACCGAGTGTCATTAAAACAAATCCCTCAACAATCACCTCAGCTTTCCATAAGATTTGTTTGCAGATTTGTTTGTGGAACTATTCACAGAGTCTTGGAGGATTTTACTAGGTTTTGGGAAAGCAGCATTTGCAGCAGTTGAACCTAAACATTGGGTCATTTTGGCTGATAACCTTAGTCTATAACCAGTCTATAGGCCAGAGTCTCTGTGGATAATTTATGCACACTTGGGGTCAGAAAATTCTTACTTTACTTCATCAACTATAATAGCCACTTTTCTTAAAACAAAATGGTGAACTAACACAACATCTGTTTTTCCTGTCTAAAAAGTTGGACAAAGAGCTGGAGGAGGTGACCATGCAGCTGCAGGACACGCCAGAGAAAACTCCCTACATTAAACAGAACCATTATTCAGATGCCAATAACATTCTCAGCATACGCAACTTCACAGATGGCAAAGGTGAGACACTGGCTGTATGTTTCCTTGTATCTGTTTTCATAGCTCCGTTTGGCTATCTGTGTCATTCCTATATGAGGCGCTTTTTTTTTCTTTTACACAACAAATATTCCACATTAGAGAAAAATCGCTTGCAAAGTGATGCAAAAGGTGGTTCAGTGGTTTACATCACAGTTTCAGGACTATCATAAAATCCAAAACTGCCTTCAGTTTCAAAGTAATCCTCACATACGTTATCTAATACTAATTCTTTACTACCGTTACAGTGCATCTGCATATTCAGTGGTTTTAGTAAAGGATTTTAATTCTGCTTTCAAAGCAGCTGTATGAAGGAACATCTTGACTTCTTTTTTTTTTTTCTATTCCTGGAGCACCTGTCAGCAGGAGGGACACAGGAGCGCCTGTGACGTCTATAATGAGTCATGAGATTAGCTACAGTGCCTCAATATACGTATACTCCACTGCTGTTTGTCAAATTTAACACATATTGTAGTCACACCTTGCTCTCACCTCACTTTCAAACCCTCGCATACGCTTGATTATTTTTTTGGGGGGGAGTGTTGTTGACTGTCTGTGAAACAAAGTCAAGAACCAGATAAAAGTAAAGAAAAGTTCAGTTGAGGTGAATCATCACTGGGTGAGACTAGCATTTGGAAACATGAGGACTAAATCCTAAAGTCCTAAAATATAAAGATGCATCAGTTATCAGTTTTATCCAGTAGAGAGAGCTTGTGGCATTTTACCCTCCGAACCTCTGCCTGTGCCGTTTAAACTGATGCATGCATCGCAGACATTATGAAGTCGGCTGCCTCAAATTGAATCAGCGAGTCGTTACAGCCCAGCAGCGTTGCTTTGCATTAGGCACCATTTTAAGAGTCGCAGAGTGACGCTGATGTACAGCAGCTGGATCCAGCATGTCTGCTGCACACGCCAGCACAAAGCTGCTCTCAGGGGTGTCTAATGGATCTGTCTGAGCTTGGGAAGGTAAAAGAGCACAACAGCTGCGCTCATTCTGCCGATTGGGAGCAGAGCGCGTTGGAATTGTTTGAGAAGTTCCTCATCTGTGAAAGTTCATAGTTACACAATGAACTGATGGTTTTTAATGAGCACATTCACACAACAATGTGTGTAATACTTCTTTTTTGTGTTTTAGCGTATTCTCTACCCCCTTGCCTTTTTCGTATGTCTTCTAATAAGCATCCACCTTCCTGTTTGAGCCCAGGTATTGTTTGGCCTCTAAAATGAGGTAATTTGTTGATAATATATGACGGTGCCAATACTATGATAAATTTTATATAGAAATATGATTGTGACTGTTGAATACGAAGCTGTCAGGCAGGAGGAAAAGAGGAAGCCCTCAGAGTAGTTCATGAATGTAGTGAAGGAGGACACGCAGAGGGCTGGTGTGACAGAGGAGGATGTTAGGGATAGGGTGAGATGGAGGCAGATGATCTGCTATGGGATGAGCAGCTAGAAGAAGAAGAAGAAGAAATATGTTGGAATTGTGGAATGTTGTGGCAGTAGAGCAGCTCAGGAAATGGGAAGTAATTTCCAGGATTATTTAAATTGGTTAACAATTAAGAATTGAGCTGCAATCTGTGGGATTCCTTTTATATTTGTCTTTTAAATAATCTATTACACAATTCATTCTATGAAACTACTGTGGCCTGGCTCAGTGCACTGTTCAATGTAGTTCAATAAGGTAAGATCATCTGAAGGAAATGAACAGAGTTTGAGTAATAAACTATTTGGTGGTTAGACTCTGATGAAGCTACATAGCAGAGCGGAGTCCAGTGGTGGTAGGAAATAGGACAGGACACTCCAGCCAGTCTAGACACTAGTGATGGCAGCGGTGAAGCAGGTGGAGACTTGGACGAGGATCTCTATCTGGCCAGGATGAGATGGAAATGGGGTGGAGGCGGGTCGCACAAATGAGAGTCTGACAGGGAGAATGACAGAAGAGCACTCACATTTAAAGCACACGGGGCAGAGGCTGATTGGCTTGCAGAAGGTGGGTAAGAAAACGATTGGGCCAGAGTGATGATGACAGAATTTGGCAGTGTGGGAAAACGGAAGTGAGGAACAGAGTGATGAACAGCCTGAACACCCAGGAATGCACGTAAGCTTCATTCATGTGTGGTTTCAAAGGTCAAACCTTTGGATGCATCACATTACCTGTTATTTTACATTTGTTGAGGAAAATCTGTCTAAAGTGAAGGCAGCAGCTGGAAGCTGACATGAAGCTCAGTTTAATGAACTAAAATCAAATTGTGCAGGCTCATAAAACAGAGTCTATTTTAAGACGCAAGAAGAGCCCAATATAATATACACTGTATGTTAAAGAAAATATAGGGTATTGAGAATGAATCATTTTAAATGTATTAAATTAAATAATGATCAAAAGTATCTTTTTTCTTTGAATGAGAAAATATTGTTATGTATGAGTTACATAATACCAAGTGTTGAGCCCATGAATTCTACATATAATAAGCATTTTTTATTTTTACTTTTTACATGCTGATTTACAAAATCATATCAGCTTCTGTGTTGTTGAAATTCTCTCTTAAGAAGAGAACAGAGAGCGTGCGCATTAGGTGCTGCTCACAAATGTCAGTCTGACACACATTACGGCAATAAAATCACAGGTCGTTAAACTTCCTTTAAAGATCATCAGCGTATAAACTTTTCCCAGCCTCGTTCTACTTATGCTTGACAGTCATCATCATCATCACGACTGGCTTCTAACTGTAGTCATCAGTATTCATAAGAGAGCTGGTCTAAATGTATCGGGGGCTGTGAATGAGTGGCTGTTATAAGGGAAGAATGCTGTGTCAACAGCGATTACGCTCACTCACAAAGGGTGAGAAGCAACACTCCACCTCTCCCTCGCTCTAGCTGTTTTCATGAATATGTACAAGCACATGCTGAAGAACACCGGGAGATGACAGTTAAGGTGTGGTTTTCTGACAGGTTGACAGCCATGGTCTGATTTTAGTCTGATAGGTTAAATGCTATTATGTATAGATTAACAGCGCTGCAAGAAATAGCAAAACTTTTATATCTAACGGTGGTAATTCTATTGCCACTTTTCGAGCTTTAAATGCCATTGATAATTTTCACTGGCAAATGTTCTTGCCCTGTGGCAGGGCAGTACAGAAAGAGTGCAGGGTTCCAGGGGTCATTCATTGAGAGGCCATTTTCACCTAGAAGTGAAAGCTGCTGTTGAACTCTGGTTCAAGATAAAACAGTGGTACTTGCTACAAAATATCGGTCTGCAAATCAAATGTAAAAGCCACCTGTAAATGCCATATTTGAAATCCTGGTCATTTTCAACTTACGACGACTGAGTGACAAAGCATGACAGTCCAGATGACAGCCTGTAATTTTCTTTAAGATGTCGACACATGTTTTCATGCAGATGGAGAGAAGTCGATACTGAAGAACCACCTCGAGCAGAAACCACAGGCGCAGTGGGGCTCCATGGATCCTTCCAGAATAAACAGAGGTCCCCTCGAGGATATCAACTCACCAGAACAGTGAGATCTCCCATTTCCTTAGCACCTCTACCCATGTGTCCCTCCCCTCCTCTCCCTCTGTCTTGTCAGCTTTCTCATCAGACGACACGTCACATGTAGCACAACCACCAGCAGCTTTCAGGCGGTTGCTCTGGCAACAGAGCTTTGTGGAAGCATGGACTGGCCCTCTACTTTTCTCTCCCACGCAACTCACATACATCAACCCTCAACATGCGTATAGCCTCATAGAGTGTATGCGTATTCTCCAAGTACGCTGAACTTCCTGCAACTTACAGCCAGACACACAAACATATGCATGTACAATTTGCACACATAGAGATGCATGCAAACTGCTTATTGATGCTTATTGATTTGTTGTCCCAACTTGTAAAGGAAGCTGAACTCTGAAAACATTCAAATGCAGATCTGCATTCACCTATTATTCATAAGGCAGCAAAACTGAGGGATGTCAACTTCATGAATGGGGAGCGGGACACTTCATGCATCATTGAGAAGTCTCCCTCCCACACACGTTTAACCAAACCCAGGAGGAGAATGCAGGATGTGGAGGGATAGATGGATGAAGAGAGGGGAGATAAGAGGCGAGGAGGGTACAATACTGAGGAGAGGGCAGTTACAGAGAGAAGATGTTTTAAGAGAAAAATATGTTTAGATAGAAAAGAGAGGCAGAGATAAGAAGGAGGGGAGAAAAGAAGAAGGTAGAGACTCGCAGAGGCTTATGTAACCACTGATTTACAGCTCGCATTGGAAGCAGCTCTGAAAATAGACAGGGAGGAGAACAGAAGTAAAGGAACACTTGGAGCTGTTCCCATGCCACATGAATGTTTGATCACATGGAGGGAAGAAAGATGAAGGGAAAGAAAGAGAAGAGAATGGAGAGACAAATATAAATAAGTTACAAAAGAGTTATGAATAGAGAAAGATAGAGCGGTATGAATATTTTGTGACATGAGAAATGCAGGCGCATGTTATTGTCAAGTGTAGCATCTGTGCCTTTTCTGATATTTCAAAAATATACCCCGAAAATTATAAGATATTCTTTCATGAGCTGTTGTGTTTTCATCACAAGTAGCTCAGGTCAGAATAACTGACTAGGCCTGAGGACCATTAATATTTAAGTTTTCCTAATTAAGACATTTTACTACGTTTAATGCTGAACAAGCTTGAATCTCATTACCCCCTCTTAGGTTTTTACATAACCGGCATTTGGTTATGTAATTTTCTTGAAAATGGCTGGCAGTGGCAATGGCTCTGGCGAGGTAGGGTGCAAACTGTCACACCAGGCGGAAGCATGAAATGTTCTTTTTGTCAGACGATCCCAGAAGCTACAGTGGAAGGAGGAACGGTGGATTAGGGGCTTAGTAAGGAGAAGGAGCTGGAAGGGAGGGTGCTGAAGAATACACAGAAAACAATTAAAGAAATTGCTGAGGGCTTGTAGGAAGCATACTATGCCAGATGCCAGTCTTTTCTGATCCATCTTTTCTGTTCTCTGTTCAGTTTCTCACTGCAACTTAGTATGTGTGAAAATGTATAATGAACATTTTAATAGTAAACCGAGCGAGTCCGCTGCACATGCCACTTCCAGAATGTGACAAAATCGTTGTTGTATTGAGAGCAACGTCCAGCTCACACGGCCGCACCGCCTTCCAGGATCAGATCTGTCTGCGAGAGCTCTAATTACTAAAATGAATGAAAAATAAGATGCTTACTACTTAGTGAGAATTTTAATTCTCTGACTAGCTTTATAACTAATGTGTTAATTAATTTGTGGGGAAAAAAATTGCTACGGATGGGTGCTGGTGACCTGCGATGAATTTAACTCAGCTCTGCATATCCCATATGATGCTCAAGTTACTCATCCAGGAGGAATTACTAAAAGCAGATGAAGTGCACAGTCCACGGTACAGCTGAGCACACACATTTCAACTTACAAAGACACTAATTTGCAAATGACTCAGACCTCTGGTAGAGGGTCAGCAAGAGTAAATTTCTTTATTAAAAACATCTGAAAATGATCCGACCCAAATTTGACCCTAGATTTAGCCAACAAAGTGACATAACCTGATAAACAAACATACTGACCCTCATTTACTAATATGTGCGTGGAAACATTTTTATGCTAACAGGTTTGTGCAATCTGCTGACAATCTGCATATCATCTGCATATTGCTACACCCCATTTCTCTATATAAGGAAATACATTTACCTCCAGGTAAAGCAGGGAAAGTGGTGACAATATTGCAAAAGAGAAGCCTGCACATCTAAGGCAAGAAAGCAGGAGAAAATAAAACAACTGCATACAAAAAAAAACAGTTTTCACGAGATTCCGAATATCGTTTCCCTCGAGGCACTCAGTGTGGCTCAAGTGAAAAAAAACAAAACAAAGCCTGAGCATCAAAGTTGACATGAAAAAAGACCGACAGACTACAAGGGAAAAAAGAAAATAGGTGGAGGACAAGGAGTGCATGATCTGTCAGCTGAAAATGACAAACTCACTGCAATGAAAAATTTAGGCCAACACTTTTTCATTATTTTGCTTTCTTGACATGCAAATTTCTTTTATTTAATTGTGATTCTGAGCATTTTGTGGCTTGCGGTGTTGTGAAAAACTGTAAACAATGGCCTAAAGGCAATAATAATGATATTAATAATTAGTAGTAGTAGTAGTATATAAACGTCCTAAGACAGTCAGGCCTTCATAATTTGTTTGTACATATGGTCAGATGCACTTCTAAATTTGTTTACAAACAAATTCAGGTTCAGAAATTTGTGTGTGAAATGTTTGTACACACAATTTACGCACAGATTTGTACATATGCAGTGTTAGTAAATATTCTCTGAACTCTTCACTGCAGAAAGTAGTGCACACTTTGTATAGATAGGCAGAAAGTAAGGCTTTGAAGCTGGTGATGACCGGTGCCTTTTCCCATGCCTGTTTTTGTCCTGTCCCCATGGTTGCCTGGGTTCCCTGTTTTGTTGTATCAAGTTTGTAAGTCTTCGTCCTGGTCTCTGTGTTTGTTACTTCCTGCTTTATTTTGATAGTCTCCTGTCTCTTGTGTCTTGTATTCAGTTACTTTCCTTGTCTCGTCTTCTGTGATTAGTTTCAGCTGTTTTCCCTGGTGTGTCTCATTGCCCTGATTACCTCGTGTGTATACATTATCTGAGTTGCCCTGTGTTATCCTGCAATAAAGCAGCATTTGAGTTCAGTCCCTGTCTCCCAAGTCCTGCACTGGGGTCCTGTCCTGCTGCCACATAGCCGTATTATGACAAACATCTTGACAATAACACCATTATGATTTGATTCCATGTGAAAAGAAAATGCAGATTTCTGTAAAATACTGAATAAAATCAGCTGTACACTTTAATATAATACTTGAGTCAAAGTACTGTAATCTCTGACATTGTTTCTTTCCTTCTCTATCTGCAGCATACAGCGTCGACTGTCTTTGCAGCTGCCCATCCTGCACCACGCCTACTTACCTTCCATAGGAGGGGTAGATGCTAGCTGCACCAGCCCTAATGGCAGCCCTGGTTCCAGCCCAAGGCACAGACACATGCCCCCCTCCTACCGGGTAATGGTCTCTGGCCTGTGAGCTTCATTCACTCCCCCACCTGGCTCTTTGCAGAGGAGACATATGTGATTCTTTTTTTCTACAACAAATAGACTGATATCATCAGCGTATGTGCGTATTTTGTCTCGAATCGAGGAGGACAGGGAGAGAAGAGAGGGAGGGGGGAAAAGTTTCACTCTTCATACCTCTTCACCTTGGTCTTCTTCTAAACTGATATCCTCAGTCAGGATGGGGTATGAGGAGACAGAGTGAGCACTGGATGACCCTTAAAAACGCCCTTAATTAACATCCCCTTGTTCATCTGCCCCTCCCACCTGCCTAGGCATATACACATATGCACAGTCAAACACAGATAGGCTATATACAAATACACACATGCACAAATATAGTAACATCCCAATAGCAGTGGTGGACCAGCCCTAATCTGATGTGTAGCCTTATCTGCTTCAGAGGGGATTGTCTGTTTCTGTTCCTAATCTGTTGTATGTATGTGCTCGCAGCAACATGTGAGTTTGTCATCTAACTTGAGTATTTCACTGATTCAGTGACTGGATAATGGTTTGGAGATGTGGAATTTGCAAAACCTATCAAAGGAAATCATCCAAATTACTGCTCGTTTCCTTCCCAAATCCTGTCCAGACATGTAAATATCATCATTTTTAACATTGATGTACTGTAAGCTTTGTATATGCTGTGAATGGACAATTAAGTTGGTTCTAAGCGTGAAGCTTGTAACAGACGCGGGTAGGCATGACAGTTTCAAATGAAAGCTTATAAAACATGGCATCCTACAAATTAGACATATGTATGAAAGAGATATAAATTTGTTGTGTAACTGTTAATCAATTAGCTTATGGGCAGCAAAGTAAGATACATCAAAGTCTG
Organism: Archocentrus centrarchus; assembly: GCF_007364275.1. NCBI lineage: Eukaryota > Metazoa > Chordata > Actinopteri > Cichliformes > Cichlidae > Archocentrus > Archocentrus centrarchus. The sequence goes on from NC_044356.1 coordinate 20,070,443, forward strand.
AGTCGCAGAATCTGAAAATGCACCAGTGCCCATTTTTCTAAATTGAAGCAAGATGCACTTGTTTTTGTTTTTTTTCCACTTTGCTTATTTGTACCACTGCTTTTTGTTTTGCTTTTTTTGTCAGAGATTTCAGATCAGACTTTGCATAGGCCTTCATACTTTACAACCTACTCTTCAGAAAGCATGTTATACAGAATATTAGTGCTATGCCTTTCAAAAAGTCTCAAAGGCTGCATATGTTAGAAAACAGAATGCCATGAGAGTGTTCCACAGATGTCTTTCATGTGTGTTAATACGCCAAAAAGTGCACACACAAAGACACACTCATGTGACAGCACCTTATGAGATCAGATGCTTTTAGTGTCAGCCCTGGTCATGTTGATCCCCACAGATGGGTCTCCATAGACTGTTAAGATGTCCGTCTGATCCAGCCCTCACAGCTAACCAGCACAGTTCAGGGCGATGGGGGGAGTCAATGGCAAAAAAAAAAAAAAGGCACAAGACTCTGAACTGAATAAAGCTGCTTTGTCAAAAGAAATCAAACTCAAGGAGTGATGGTGGAAAGGATGTAGGTCTTCCAGTTCCACAGCTAGTTTGGATTAAGCGGTCGACCTGAATTTCCACGCGTGGTAGGAAAGACAGTAAACACAAGGGAGTCTCAAGTAATCAGCCCCATACCGACTGTAGCTTACGGTTCCAAGACGGTGATGTCGCCACTGCTGGACACAGTGATACAGCACAGACACAGGGCTTTCTTCACAGATAATATCGAGTGTCATGAAAAACCACTTCACGCTTAGCAACAGTGAACATACCTCAGTTGCTATGGAAATGTAATGTTCAGTGCCGCTGAACTGAGCCCAAGGAGGCTGCACTGAGCATCAAGAGTTTTTGTAAAACTTTCCTCATGCGGGAGAAAAGCAAGCAAAGACTCCGGACAATAAAGGACTTTTTTATCGAGCGTGAGAAGGTTTGTTCTCAGCATATTGTTTCACCATTGGTGTCTTGGTTTTTAGTTTTTAAGGCGTTTGTTGAGCGCTGTGCCTGTTGTCTTATATTGTAGCCTGCAGGACCCACAGTACATACACAGAGTGGTAAATGCGCTGACCCACAACATTGGCCGCACATCTGTAAATTGTACAACGTGTCATAGATTAATTTTAATTCCATCCCTCAGCGAATGGGGCAGTTTTAGGAGTACTTGGCAAAAGCTCCACGTCAGCTGGAGTGGATTTCTCCTAGTGCGAGCTCGTGCCAGAACATAAACGCTGTCCATCAGTCTTCATTCGAAAGGCCAGTGGAGGACACAGAGTTGGAGCGAGAGACAAGCAAGCAGGGATCCACCTGCTGTGGGACATGTCACGGTGACTCCCTGTGAGAGCTCCTCCCCTTCCAGCCCCTGCTGAGCACAGGAGCAGGGAAAACCCTGAGCACAGATATCCAAGGAGTCACAGCTTCTCCTGCACCTTTGCCAACCAGAGAATCACAATCACTTGACAAGTGAGTGAGAGACAGTGTTGGTTCTTCCTTCAGGAGCTAAAAGAAACCAACCGCACATTTTATATATTACATTAAATGTGATTGTGTACAATTTGCTGATACCCTGATGATGGTGTCCATGTATGGAATATTTGGTATTTGGCTTTCTCAAGACGGCATGAAATAAAATGTATAATTCACAGAGTTACCTCTGTTTTTGCAACTGTTGTGACAAATCCACTCTGTAGTTTCATCCTCTCACCTGCAATTTGGTTTTAGGTGTATTTGCTCATGGATGTTGATCCTCTTAACCTCTTTGATCAGCTCACACACGTCAATGCCAAGATTCTCAGTGGATAAACTCAACGTCATCATATCGAATATGCTACTGGTTTAGCAACAATTCACTGAGGGCAATAAAGTGAAAGTAGTAGCAAACGATCAGTCTTAATAAACCACTCCTGGCATTTACCAAATTATCAAATAATTTTTCTTTTTTTTTTTGTTTTAAAGTCCATCCAAAAATACCAAATGCAGATCATCAGGTGTTTTTTTTAATGTGCCCTGATTTTTATTCTTTATGAACCATTTCAATCTTTTGAATGAAAAACTGTTCAGATGCAATCGTGGAAGGTCAAGGGCTCATAAATTCTTGTATCGAATAACGTCATGCTGATGGTTTGTATTTGCCACAGGTCTTTTTACCTTTCAGTTTGAAGATCAAAGTGACATGTACGTATATATATTATATCGTTGTATGTGTCATCATCAGGGTTTCTGGAGAACACAAAACATACATGTCCAAAAATATAGTAATATGACAAATATAATATAAGTGGAACAACACAGAGGTCCATACTGTTACTGTTTTGTCGGTTTGATATGTGGTATCACATGGCATTAAGTTCAATTAAGAGTTTAAGATGATAAACAAAACCTATGTTAAATGCAACATGTTCAAGAGGGGCAATAAATTGTTTTCTTATTACAGAAAGAATAGAGAACTATATATATGTATATGTAAAGATCTTTACGTACATTTTCATTTTTACATAGGAAAATGTTTCACAAAATGCCACAAGGATACTTGGAAGTCATTTTTTTATTTACAGTATCTGTAACTATGTTATGTACAGATGAGATCTAGATATGAAGAAGTTGTGTAAAATAAGTATCACACTTGGAACACCTGAACATTTTTGGAGCCATTAGTTGTTATGGGGAGACTTTGGGAGAAAAAAAAAATACAAAAAAACCCAAAAAAAAAAACCATTCTTCTTTTGTTGTCTGAATGTTATGGACAGCCTTTACTTTTCACATCATCATTAAATAAAGTGAGACTGAAAAATCATGCGTTGCTTGTTTTTATCTTCACGCACGTTGTAGAATGAGGTACAGTTACTGTTTGATGGCAGGATTTCGATTTAAAGGCAGGTGGTCTGTGGAGAAATCAGTTTGTGCATTCAGAATTAATAATGATGCAAAATATAGTACTTTAAAAGGCCTCTTCACCTCAGAATCAAAGTTATGTGTTTCGCCTTTCAGTTGTAGAAATGTCTGCCTTCTCTTGAATATAATGGAACTGGTTTCCGGTGGACAAACATTTGCTACTCGCAGGATCAACCAAGTAATCCCTTGGGTGGCCGCCTGGCTGCGAAACACCCGAGCCAGGTGTGCGCACTGGCTGCTAACCTGTGCAGGGTGTAGCCCGGCCTCTCAATCTATGGCAGCTGGGATGGGCTCCAGAGCCCCTGCGACCCTGAATTAGACAAGCAGAAGGAAATGCATGGATGGATGGACGGATGGTTCCTGGTGGATGTGTAGATGGAAGAAAGAAAATAGTTCACTGGTGTCAAAGACTCAGCTGTGATGCAGACTACTTTCTACCTAGACAGCAAAGGTTAAAGGCACAATCACAACCCAAGTGTAAATAAAAAGCTGCTGCTCTAATTATTAATAGCCACTAACATTATAAATAGAGATTGTATGGGCTCAACTGTTCTTCAGAATTATGTGGCGCACATCAGGCTGTGTGAACAGTGACAGATTCATCTACTCTTGTGCATTTTAAAAGTGCATATAAGTATCAATTCAATTCAATTTTATTTATATAGCGCCAAATCACAACAAACTGTCGCCTCAAGGCGCTTTGTATTGTGGGTAAAGACCCTACAATAATACAGAGAAAACCCAACAGTCAAAACGACCCCCTATGCGCAAGCACTTGGCGACAGTGGAAAGGAAAAACTCCCTTTTAACAGGAAGAAACCTCCAGCAGAACCAGGCTCAGGGAGGGGCAGTCATCTGCCGCGACCGGTTGGGCTGAGGGAAGAGAACTGTGGAAGAGAGCCAGAGATTAATATCAATTAATGATTAAATGCAGAGTGGAGTATAAACAAAGTAAATAAGGTGAATGAGAAACAGTGCATTATGTGAACCCCCCCAGCAGACTAGGCCTATAGCAGCATAACTAAGGGATGGTTCAGGGTCACCTGATCCAGCCCTAACTATAAGCTTTATCATAAAGGAAAGTTTTAAGCCTAATCTTAAAAATAGAGAGGGTGTCTGTCTCCCGAATCCAAGCTGGAAGCTGGTTCCACAGAAGAGGGGCCTGAACGCTGAAAGCTCTGCCTCCCATTCTACTCTTAAGTATCCTAGGAACCACAAGTAAGCCAGCAGTCTGAGAGCGAAGTGCTCTGTTGGGGTGATATGGTACTATGAGGTCTTTGAGATAAGATGGTGCCTGATTATTCAAGACCTTGTATGTGAGGAGAAGAATTTTAAATTCTATTCTAGATTTAACAGGGAGCCAATGAAGAGAAGCCAATATGGGAGAAATATGCTCTCTCTTTCTAGTCCCTGTCAGTACTCTAGCTGCAGCATTTTGGATCAGCTGAAGGCTTTTCAGAAAGCTTTTAGGACAGCCTGATAATAATGAATTACAATAATCCAGCCTAGAAGTAATAAATGCATGAATTAGCTTTTCAGCATCACTCTGAGAAAGGATGTTTCTAATTTTAGAAATATTGCGCAAATGCAAAAAAGCGGTCCTACATATTTGTTTAATATGTGCATTGAAGGACATATCCTGGTCAAAAATGACTCCAAGATTTCTCACAGTGTTACTGGAGGCCAAAGTAATGCCATCCAGAGTAAGTATCTGGTTAGACACCATGTTTCTAAGATTTGTGGGGCCGAGAACAAGAATTTCAGTTTTATCTGAATTTAGAAGCAGGAAATTAGAGGTCATCCAGGCCTTAATATCTTTAAGACATTCCTGCAGTTTAACTAATTGATGTGTGTCATCTGGCTTCATTGATAGGTAAAGCTGAGTATCATCTGCATAACAATGAAAATTGATGCAGTGCTTTCTAATAATACTGCCTAAGGGAAGCATGTATAATGTAAATAAAATTGGTCCTAGCACAGAACCCTGTGGAACTCCATAATTAACCTTACTGTCTGAAGAAGACTCCCCATTTACATGAACAAATTGGAGTCTATGAGATAAATATGATTCAAACCACTGCAGTGCAGTACCTTTAATACCTATAGCAAGCTCTAATCTCTGTAATAAAATGTTATGGTCAACAGTATCAAAAGCTGCACTGAGGTCCAACAGGACAAGAACAGAGATGAGTCCACTGTCAGAGGCTCTAAGAAGATCATTTGTAACCTTCACTAATGCTGTTTCTGTACTGTGATGAATTCTGAAACCTGACTGAAACTCTTCAAATAAACCGTTCCTCTGCAGATGATCAGTTAGCTGTTTTACAACTACTCTTTCAAGAATCTTTGAGAGAAAAGGAAGGTTGGAGATTGGCCTATAATTAGCTAAGACAGCTGGGTCAAGTGATGGCTTTTTAAGCAGAGGTTTAATTACAGCCACCTTGAAGGTCTGTGGTACATAGCCAACTAATAAAGACTGATTGATCATTTTTAAGATTGAAGCATCAATAATTGGAAAGACTTCTTTGAACAGTCTAGTAGGAATGGGATCTAACAAACATGTTGCTGGTTTGGAGGAAGTAACTATTGAAGTTAACTCTGAAAGATCAACTGGAGCAAAAGAGTCTAAACAAATACCAGCAGTGCTGAAAGCAGCCGAACATGAAGAATAATCTTTGAGATGGTTATGAATAATTTTTTCTCGAATGTCTAAAATTTTATTTGTAAAGAAATCCATGAAGTCACTACTAGTTAACGTGAAAGGAATACTCGGCTCTACAGAGCTCTGACTCTTTGTCAGCCTGGCTACAGTGCTGAAAACAAACCTGGGGTTGTTCTTATTTTCTTCAATTAATGATGAATAGTAAGATGTCCTAGCTTTACGGAGGGCTTTTTTATAGAGCAACAAACTCTTTTTCCAGGCTAAATGAGCATCTTCTAATTTAGTGAGACGCCATTCCCTCTCCAGCTTTCGGGTTATCTGCTTTAAGCTGTGCGTTTGTGAATTATACCACGGAGTCAGGCACTTCTGATTTGAAGCTTTCCTTTTCAGAGGAGCCACAGTATCCAAAGTTATACGCAGTGAGGATGTAAAACTATTGACGAGATAATCAACCTCAGTATGTGACATGTTCAGTTACTGTTGTGCAAATTAATAACAGATCTTTATCACTTCTAGGCTAATAGCTAAACTGCTGGAAAAGCACTTATGTTGTTCACAGTGTCACACAAAAATTGTGCTGATGTTAATTACATACAGAAAGCAAACCCTTATTGTCTTGGCTGTAAATGGGGTGGTCTGTGGACTTGGGGGGAAAAAAAACATAGTAACAAAGAAATTGCTGGTATTTTTCAGCTCCTCCTGAAAAACAAATTGTAGCAGTGAAGAGCTAGTTAAGTGTCAGAACTGTATGTTCTGATTAAATAACTACAAAAGGTTTCTTTTTTACTAAGGATGCCCAACTTGCCATATTACAAAAAGACATGGGGTGGCACAATTAGTTGTAATTATTGAGTTTTATGTATTTTTATGTATTGAGTTTTATACATAACTGACCTGTGAGAAGGAACCGAGTGGCAAACAGGATGAAGGAGAGTGTGTTACTGACAGGGTCACTGTGTGTTTGTCTTTGCATTTGTGTTTCATTTAAACAACCTTCTTTATCATATACAAATATTTAGCCTGGGTGCGGCTGCGGCACCGTGTTCCTCACAGAGAAGCAGTAGAGCAGCTGGTCGGGACTGTGGCCGACCGAATGAAGTCATCTGGCTGTTGCTGATTAAAAATGAAAATGGAAACCCATCAAGGTAATAAATATCGAGGCGGAAAAGTATGTAAATTCAGATTTAATTTACCCAAGGCTTCATGTTTAGCCTCTAGAAAATGTACTTTATTAAAAGTCTTGAGCCTCACCTCATATCTTTATATTTTACTTCCAAGCAACCAATTTCTTGTAATGGTTTAAAGTGCTCTTCAGCAATAGTTCGTCAGGCTTTCTGAAAGTTTGTCTTTGGACATTGGCTGTTTTTTTTCATTCGTTTTGAGGCCAGTTCTCATACCTTACAACTGAACCAGTGTTGCGTTTCTATATAACAGAAAACTTAGCAAAGAACCGATTTTAAATTGTATCTTTTAGGCACTTTGCCACTTGCGGCCTGTCACAAAAGCACATAATCTGTTCTCATTTCTTTGGCTGAATCTATGGAAAATGCCAAAGATAACACAGTCTGACAGGCATAAAATAGTATTTTTGCACCATCACTGCATCTATTTCCCATTTATCTAGCAAAATATTAAGAAAAGAGAGGAGACTCAAGACCTTTGTACAGTATTGTACGTTATACAAATACTGGTTAAAAAGTCCATTTCTGACACTGTTAAGTAAGTCACTGATTTAAAAAAAAAACTGGAGTCTGTCAGTGCTCTACATTAAAGAATGCCCCAGTATTGCCAGTGGTTCTGTGTAATATTCCGATTTAAGGGGAAACTTTTCAATTTCCAGTAGATTCAGTATTCATTTAATTTTCAGATCCACCAAAGGACTTTGCAGGACAACTGTTAACCTTGTGATGGCTATAATTGTGTTTCAGACAACTCAGCAGGACATCAAGTGATCAAGTGAATGAGCAACATCAAGTGAATAAAGCTTTTAAATCCAGCCGATGCCAGCGCTGCTGCTTACTGATTCAAAGATATCCACACATTTCACAGAAACGGCTTTGGCGGGAAGACATGCTCCAGTCTGTGTAAATGCTTCATGACCTTCTCGCTTGTCTCAGTGGGATCGCGCTGTGCAAATGGAAGACAGATTGATTAAGTTGACCTAAGTGTCAGTGGAAGGGAAGCGTCTAAACATCCTCCTTCACGTGATGGCTCCATTGCAGAAATTAAGCCTGGCTGGAGAATAAAATGGAAAGTATACAAGCCAGTACTCTATCCAATTTATCGAACTCCTGCACGCATATTAAACATCATTGATCTGAAGACTGTAATAGAGAGGAGCCGATACAGAAGAATGCACATGGGCACATTGACTGTGACGTGACCCATTGGTTTACAAAGTGAGCATTGTGGTGTATTACAATACACCAAACTAGTCAAACTAGTCCTCTACTAGACTTCAAACAAGCAGCTGAGATCCTAAAGTCATCAGGAAATTTATAAAGAGGTCATAAATCATGAAAGGATTTGGGAAATTCTCCTCAGTAAAATCTTTTTTCTTTTTTTTTTTTCCCTTTGCAGTCAGAAGAGTCTCCCTCTGCTGGTAAAAGAATGTAGGTTTCAGGCACTACTGCTTCACTGCTTCAAACCCAAAGCCTACACCCACCAAAGTGATTAGTACGTTAGGACACATTGTCCTGATCCTAATCGCTTTAATGACACCCCCCCCCCCTCACCGACATTTCATCTAGTTCTACCATGAGGTGACATTTGTAGCCTGGAGTGAAATTTCTAAACAACTCTTCTGTCTAGCATTATCTGCTGAAATGTTCAGTCTGTCTGGCACTTTGGTTTAGGACATTCCCGTCAGCATTAATCTAATTAGCAAATGTTAACATGCTGTGATAGTGGAGACAGGCTAAACTATATCTGCTCAAAATCAGCACGTTGGCAGTAGCCCTCAAATACCTAGGTACCACAGAAGTACTTGATTCTAAGTATACTGTACACATTAAAGTGTCATCTGATTTCATATATGGCTGAGAGCGTTGATATTTAATTTCCATATATGACCTGCCAGTAAAAATCAAAGGGGAGTTGCCCCCCCAAATCCAAAAAAAAAAGTCCATGTCTGGAGTTTCAAAGGCTCAAAACTTTATTTTTTTATTTTCATTTTTGATTTTGTAATAATGACGTTTGGATGTAATGTCTGTTTTTTGTTTGCTTGTTTTTTTATCCACCTCTACAGCCCACACCTTTTGCACAACTAATTTCAAGTGTATCTTACCATAAATGACCTGGTCCTTTACTTTCAGGTGGGAAAACAAAAACCTCAACCTAACACAATATCTTCTTCTGATATGTGACTCATTCAGAAACACTACCAAGGGAACAGTGTTTACATAGTACACAGACACAGAGAGCAAACTAACAATGAGCCCGGAACTGCTTTCTCCTGAAGGAACATTTTTTGGCCATCATACAAAGACTGAAATGTCATCATTTAACCTGTGTTCTTATTTATTCATTAAAATCTGTGACTATTCACCTGGGAGGACAGAGACTAAGACTAAGGCATGATGATTTAATCATCCCAAGTATTCCCCTGTTCAATCTCCATCTAAAGCAGCAGTCCTGAGGTCACTCAGTGGTTTATTTACTGAGTGAATGGTCACAATTTTTCCTATTAATCTTCAGCATTAAAGGATTTTTAATCTGTCTATATCATATTTGCGTAATCCAACCTCAGATGAGTGATCAGGGTCACACTGGAGAGAACATGTGAGCATATATGCCTCATGTATTAAATATGCTAGGCAGCGCAAAGAGCCATAAGAGCGCCTATCACAAATGTGCTCTTGAAAATCCATAACAAGATCATCATTAATGTTTAAACTGAAACGTACCAATAATGATGTAATAATTACATTGCTATATATGATGTGGAAAGTCTCCTGAGAAATCGCCACCTTGTCCCAAAACCTCATTTTACTTTTTGAAAAACAGCCGTTTCCTGGAGGAGCAATGTGTGGCCTGGGTTGACTGATGCCTCCGCACTTAACAGGATATGTGATTAGAGGGAGAGTTATGGCCAGTAGTTACAGTCTCCTTCAGATAAATTTATGGCCAATATATAATAACGACACATACGGCAGAGCTCACAGTAAATCCGTGATATGGACTTCTCCTGTCCTTGAGAATTCTGTTCAGATCCTTGTTGTCCAAAAGCAGATATACTCTAAATCAAAACCTGCAGGGTTCAAAACCAGCCCTGCTTAGATTCACCTTAATCTGGTGTAACGTAACAGCTTCAGTTTAAAGATCCTCAAAACAATTTTTTTTTTTTTTTTAACTGGCAGTGGATCACGTGATTTTATGCAGCTTTATTTAAAATAAAAATCACTCCCAGTGAGAAACCCACAGGGAATTAGCATCCTTTAACCAGCATTTTAGCAGGTCATTTTTGGATTTTTATGAGGTGTAAAGTTACTCTTGATTCTTAGCGCTTTCATTTTGATTAACACAAGGTTGCTATGTGAAAAACGCTCCATTAAACCTACAGTATTCTTCCTGCCCAGCATAAAATATCAACAAGATAGAAACTAGCTGATGAACACAGTAGAGAGTTTTACTACTTAAGAGCAGGATTTTACACTCAGAAGTTGGTGGAGAACCAAATAGAGATAAAAGGAGATGAGGTCAGAATGTACAGCCTCCTATTCACTAACATTTGTTACATTTTATTACTCAATCAGAATTCAAATATTTGATCATTTAAATAAATTTAAATGAATTTGATAAAAGTGAAAATAATGGGCTGGCCACAGACAAGTATTTTACCTGCTTTAGTTTTCCAAGAAACATGAAAAAATAACTACAGTATGTGAAACTTGCTAAAGACTTAGCTGGTGATCTTTTCCAAGCTGAATTTTGGACTTCTTTTGTAAAAGCATTAATGTGAATTTTTGCAAAAATATGACAATGAATGCACCAAATTATAGAATTTATGTTTATATTAAAAAGTCAAAACAAAGCCACAATATTTGCAAAACAGTTATTTTTAATACACTCGTTTGCAGTGGATTAAAACGTGATCCTTTAAGGATGTGTGTAGTACTCATACGTCACTGCTGTACACTAGTATGCATGGCTGCACTACAAGCATACAACCTACACACATTTGTGGTCTTAAATCTTTAATCATCATCATACTGTTCACATAAAATACATTGAATCAACTGGTCACAAGGCACAAACATGCAACACAAGCTCTGTCTGATGGTACTCTGAGCAAGCGGATTTGATTTGTTGCTTCAAGAATACAGTTCACCATGTGAATGCTTGCTTAGATGACCTGTATAAATATGCAGTCTGTATAGGAATCCTGCTGAGTCTTCTTCTTTGAATCTAAAACACTCTGAAGTGTCTAAGCAAAATACCACCCTAAGGTCAGGGTGTTTTTACCATCTTGCTTCCACCCATCAAATCCGTTCAGCTTTGTGCAGACAGACTGCAGGGCATGTGTGCTGTGGGTTTGTCCTGTGACTGACCCATGACTTAACTGGCTGTCACAGGGACTGCATGGCTTGCCAGCAAGCAGCTGTGGCCTCGGTGCCTCAGTCAGGCCCGTGGCCCTCAGTCAAAGTGTCTCTCTGGGTGTGAGAGACATAATAGTGTCAGTGTTGGTGGTGCTAAAGAGCCTGTTTGTTGATGTTGAAGATTTTGACAGAGTGGTCGGCACTGGCGGTGGCGAGCTGGACCCAGAAGCTCTCCTCCTCGATTTCACTCTCTCTGTCACTCTGTCCATCCTTCCTGCTGTTCCCTCGACCTGCTCGGCCAGTCTTGGGCCTCCAGCAGAGCCTCTTTACTGCCAAAGTGTGGCTTTGTCTGTGAGAGGATGTGTGATGAAAGGAGACAACAGAATACTTGTCTGGATGACAAAACAAGCTTTCAAGACAAAATAGACAACTGATTTCACATCTGTTTTACACCAAACCATCGTTTTTGTAAATTAAATAACCACACGAAATAAAATTTGCTGCTGTAGCCCACCTGCTTCAAGGTTCAATGTGTTGTGCATTCAGAGATATCGTGGTTGTAACAAGAAGTTCTTTGAATTACTGTTGCCTTCCTATCAGTTGGAAACAGTCTGGCCATTCTCCTCTGATGTTTGTAATGAACAAGGCATTTTCACCCAGATATCACTGGATATTTTCTTTTTCAGACCGTTCTCTGTAAATCCCAGAGACGGTTGTGTGGGAAGATGCCAGCAGGGCAGTTCATCTGATACCAAAAACCATGCCACATTCAGAGTCACCTAAATCACCTGTCTTCCCCATTCTGAAGCTCAATTGAAATTTCAGCAGGTCACAGGTCATCTTGAGCATGTCCAACATCCCTAAATGCAATGAGTTGCTGCTGTGTGATTGGCTCATTAAACATGTGCATTAACAGGCAGCTGAACAGGTGTACCTACCTCGCCTCACAGCGATACTGTGATAAAATGTACATGTACTACAAGTGTAATGGAGCCCTGCATATGAAAAACTTTAGATGAACTACACATGTGTTGTAAGGATACGAGGTGTCTGTTTCTCCACAGCAGCTCCAGTCATCTCCTCCAGCAGGCTCGCTGCCAGGGGTCCACCTATACAGCCGGATCCTGCCACACTCGAGGCCAACTGCGAGCAGGTAGCTGTGAAAATAGGAAGGAAACACAACAAAGTATAACTTCAGAGCAGACCTTGTTTCCCTTTGCTCTGACCTAGATGTCTTGAACCAGTACTGTCACTCTTCAGCACAAGAGTTAGACACTTTCACAATATTAAATTCCATTCCAGCCCAGTATTTTAATGAACCTCCTGGGTCTTTAGATGAGATTGTCAAGCAGTTTGGTGTCACACATTGTCATGTCATGAGTTTAAATTAAGCAGATATATTTATGTGAGGTTTTCCAAAGCTAAACAGCTTCTAAACAAATTAAACAATCAGTTAACTGATGATCAGTTTAAGTGAAATTAAAATAGTTTAAATTACTGAAGCAAATATCCAAAATACTGAAGGCAGACATAACACCTGGACAGTCAATATGAGGAGAGTTGTGTATACCTGGACATAACACAAACCTGTTATTAGAGCAGAGGACAGGACAGAAAGCTACAGCGGTAGCAGAATCGCCCACATCCAAGATGGAAGAGCATGGTTTAATCTCAGGAGGAAGCACAGGGTCTCCAGAGTCCAATATACACGGGCCCCATACAATCACCTGGACACACACAGACACACAAATCTTGTATTGAAAAAAACAAAGCAGCTAAAACTCAGTGTGCAACCAGGTCTTATTACTGTCAAAGCATAATCTCATACATCTGTCTTGTGTTTGTTTTATAACTAGGCCATTTAATAGTTACCTTCTTGTCCCGACTCGATGTCACAAAGAATTTGCTGTCAGGGCTCCAGTCACATGACCAGATGATTCGACTGTGTATAGCTGTGTCCTTCCCCGTGTGCGCATACAGCGAGAACAAGGGCTCTATATGGAAACAAAAGCAGGAACAATCTATTTTTTTATACACAACACTCTTCCAACAGAGGATGAGCTGGTGGCAAAACTTTGTGTTATGATTACTGCAGCATGACATCAGCACGTTTAGATCCCTGCCACACAGCTCAGTAGCAACAAAGCCTCTCCCGAGCGACAAATAAACAACCGAACAAGACAGAGAACCTCATTCCAGCCCTCTATTTCAGTCAGTTTTGGTTTATGACCTGCTGCTGTTTATTTCCCTAGCCTAAGTCATTTCAGCCTCCAGATTGGTTTTCCCCAGAGAGCTTGTTTGTATGCCACTGGCAGCTGGCTGCCTGCATGTCTGCAGTAGCCCTGCTCTCCACTGGCACTTTCGCTCTCACTCACTCACTCACACACACACACACACACACACACACACACACACACACACACACACACACACACACACACACACACACACACACACACACACACACACACACACACACACACACACACACACACACAAAACCATCTACCATGAATACTGTAAAACATCAGCACTGCCACAAAAGTCCAAGTTAAGCAAAGTATCAGGTCTTTGTGTTCACAGGATCCTCCTCCTGCACAATACACACACAAACACACTTACATACTCATGGGTGTGTTGTTTGGTACATTCTTTTATTAACACCATCATCTGGGGGCCCTGGGGGACATGACTGGCTGTTGAGCCACATCACATCGCAGACAGATGGAGACTGGAGACAAATAAATAAATACCCAGAGAGGCTACACAGGAGGTATGTTCAGTTTGAGATAACACACAAAAGATATCAAGGAGAATAAATAGGAGAACATATAAAAGGCCACTCAAGTTTAATAAAAAAAAAAAGAAGAAGGGTGACAATGTCTTTGAAACAAAAGAGGGAGGTGGAAGGGCATGCTGAGGCAAACCAGGTAGGAGGCAGAAGATGTGTGAATAGTGGGAGTCAACTTGTTTGATCAGCTCTGACTTCGTTTAACCTTCCCTAGTCTAAGCTAGGAGACTGTGTGTGCTCTTCACAATCACCTTGAGTGATTCAGCAGCCAACAAGAACAGACGGGAAGCCCCCCACCCCTCAAAAAAAAAAAAAAACACTGTTCCCTCCCTATTTCTCTTAAGAACATACACACATGTTCTCTCACACACACACACACACACACACACACACACACACACACACACACACACACCACCCTGCCTCTGCGCAGCCCACCATTCAGGCGAACAGGAGAGTGCGGGACGCTTCTGTCAATGCCCATTAACACCATCCTGAGAAGCCAAGAGAAACAGGAGATGCTTTACCAGGTGCAGGGGGAGGTAATCCTTAGGGCTTAAATGTCATGTTCTGTTCACCTTAAATGCAGGATTGAGTTATTTGTAGAGTCTGTGTGCTGAGATTCTCTCATACAAACAACCTCTCCACGAACACACGCTTGTTGACAACAGCGACAGCTCTACACAGGACTCAGGCCAACAGAAATCCAAGATCCAAGTTTTTTTGTGTTGTTTTTGGACGAATTTTAACATGATAAAACATGATTCAGCTTCTAAAGATATACACACATTTTATTAAGTTGTACTGTGCAAAACATTTTAAGCTGAATGCTTTCAAAAATACCGCTATGCTTATCAGCAAGGTACAAAGTCACAGGTGCGTCTCATTGGAGAACTTGTGAGTTATTTCTGTCTCTTCATGTAATTCCAGAAAATCACATCAATGACGCAGTAGCTCATCTAGCTCACAATCCATCACAACTCATAGATTATTATAATGTGTACAGCAAGACAGTTTTCTTGTCATTTCTTGGCTGTACTGCACAAACTAATGAAAATTAATATCCACTGAGAAGTCAAGGAGGCTCACAAATTGTCATATCTAGCACAATCTAATCCAGTTCATCACTAAATGGAAGCCTCTGAATTCAGGAGTATTATGACTACACAGTTATTAGTATGACTGCACAGTCAGTGGTAACCATGACCATAAAAAGCATGAATACATGTACTGATGTTAGCAAAATGGTGACAGGAAGGCAACACTTTCCTAATGTGGGAGTCAACCAACAGGACCACTCCCTCCATGATAATGACCAATAAGATGATCTAACAGGACACAAGTGGTATGCAACATCAGTTTTTAATTTGAAATGTATCAACATTAAGAATCTTACGTTACTGACTTTGAAAAGTGCTCATAAAATGACAAATGTGACCTTGACTTTGAGCATTCTTGACTTTGAGTATTCTGATCAATACTGTAGAGCGAGTAGTGATTATTGGGAAGTGTGGATGGACGGATGGCCAGTCTGATGATGATCCTTCTGCTGGATGAGCGAAAAACTAAAATGTCTGGATCACAGCTTCATACCAGTTGTGGCAGAGTGCATTTTTTTCCTCATTAGTCATGCATTCTGTCATGCAGAAGAATAAATCTGGGACCAACCAGATGTAAGCGGTTGATAATGTGATAAGTTAGAATCTAAGCAACACAGATTATGTAATAAAATGAAATCAACAAACATATTTTTAAGATTGTTAAAAACCAAACTGTAGGAAACATTAGTTATATAAGGGGAGTTTAGTATCACACTGGCATTTCTACACATGCAGACGTGTAGAAAATAATTTAAAATCAAAGCAAAAAGTAACACTTTAGCAAATGCTCATGACAACACAATTAGTAGGACTGAAATAGGAAACCCTGTTTTGTTGCCTGGTTGTTCCATGGGATTGTTTAGGATTCGGATCCTGAGATGATATCTCACTCAGGCACACCTCGCCCTCTGTGAATGCTGACAGTGTTGACCTTAGAGAGACAAATCTGTTTCTCTGACCATGTCAAAACCACTGAGTTAAGTCACACGGAGGGTAAAGGTCAAACCAAATAGACAAAAATGACTGAGTGGGAGCTACAACTGAGACTTTTCAATTGATATTTGCAGTATTTGCTGGGTTTTAAATTACTGTTACTGGGTTATCAGTAGCTGACTGCAGCACAACTACTCTTCAAGGTAATTGGGGGACATCTAACCTCATTACCTCCATCTTCAGCAGTGTATACATTCTTTTAAATTTGGTCTTAATATTTTAAATAATGACTGAAATATGCTTTCAGTCATTCAAGTCAGGCAGGGTTGCCAACCCTTTTAGTGCAAGACACCAGCTCTCACACTGCCTAAAGAAATCTCACACCTACTACGAGGAAGCATCAAAGCATGTTTTTTATGGGTTAAACTGGCTTTTTGCACACAGCACAAAATCTGAACATCACACTTTTTAAACATTTTAGCACCTACACTGATCCATAAACACCACAAAAAGTGGAAAAGACAGTTTGTGTGGCTTTGGCTGAAGTTGGCAAACACACAGAGGCCACTTCACATTCACAAATCCTTCATGTATCTGCAACTTTTTTTTTTTTTTTTTTTTACTCATTCACTTCTCTCTACAATTTCACAAATCAGAGCCCCACAGAGCCATACCCCCGATATCACAAATCCCCATTTTAGCATGAATCTATACTGTGGTTTGTCTTCATCAGGGCATGTGAGGCTATTACAGCATGTATTATATCTGCATTTATTCAATTTGTTCAGAATTTTCCAGCTTCATACCAGAACACACAGATTTGTTCTGATGTATTCTGCATGGTAACTGCTGATTTGAAAGCCTATTTCAAATCAATGCTTCACCTACAAACTGGTGATTATAACTCTGAGAGGAGGGCAGTAAGTAGTTAAATGTTCATTTCAGAACAGTTTACTTTGGTCAGTTTCAAATCTTTCCTATATTAGATTCATTTGGACTAGTTTCATTCAGTGCATCATTTGTTTGGCTCTTCATAGTATTAATGAAGGGAGTCCTTCCAATACGGCCAGCTTGACTTGAAATTAAATTTGGAACAAATCTGCTCTGTGGGTTTACCTTATTTTAATTATTTAGAATCAGGGGAGCAATTATGTGTGCCAGAAGAGCTCCAGTATTGTCTTCTTTTCTTAATATTCACTCAAACACATTTTTAATTAAACTGAATTTATTTACAAAGCATTATGAGGAACTAACGTTTCATCCTGAGTCACACTGCATTTGAAAAACAAACAATAATCCTTTAAGGTAGACTCCTTATTAGTAGCTGCTGTCCTCATTTCTCACCTGGACTTTCAGGTGCGGGCAGGTTCCGTCTCCATAATGACCAAGTGCGATCTCGCGAAACAGCCAATAGGAGCTGCGCATCAGGGGAGAAGGCCATTTGGGTAACTGTGAGAGTGTGACATGGAAGAATCTGCAGCTGACGCCATGTGTTTGTACTCCACAGCAGCACTGCTGCGTGCTCAGCTTTAGATGCCTGGGAAGACAGTACAGGTCAGTTTATCATCAGACAGAAAATACACAACTTTAATACTTCAAAACAGAACCTGTGTTTACTTTATGTGCTACTTCTATGTTCTTTCCATTTTTCTCTTGGTCTTATCTTTGTCTTCTAAAGAACTACAGAATGTAACTTCTGTATTGGAAAAAAATGCTTTCTACCTGAAAGCTATGCAAAGGATTTTGTTGGTTAGAAAACCTGTAGAGATGTGTAAAACATAACATACCATATCGATGCTTGAGTGACACCACAGTTTAACCATGCCTGGTGTGTCATATGATAATCAGCTCTGATTTTAAGCATGACCTTTTTCTATAGCTGAAAGATTACACAGCATAGACCTTTAAGAGTAAAAGAATTAGCTACCCTGAACTGGAAGCTGCTGGACATCATTATCACGGTCTACTCTCAAATGACTTTTACATTGCTGTGTATGGAGAGGCTGCTGTCCAAGAAAGAAGACCTGGCTCCAAAATGAACACTTTCAAGTTTGACTAATGTTTGTAGCTGAACACATGGATGGAGAAAAAAGAAAAAAAAAAAAAGCCTTTGCCAAGTCATTTGGCCACAAGTGTCGTGTCAGACTGGGGGTTGGGAAAATATTGGGACCTAGAGGAAAATAACTAAACTTACAGACTGGAAAGCAAACCAGGTAGAACTGATCTGCTGTCTGCTTTGCCACCTGGAGCATTTAAAATGAGCCATGCAGTGACAAGCGCAGCAGCAGTCCGGAAGTTGTCAAGCAGAAGCACTGAGAATGATGATTATAAAACACTACTATTAATTGTATTTAAAATACAGTTAGGTCATACAAAGTTGATTACAGTATATTATGGATATATGGTAAAAAAAAAAATGAAGTAAAATGACACAATACTGTATGATGTGCTCATAGTTGGGAATTAATTTTATTCACATTTAATGTAAGAAAAAATGGACAAATTAAGCAGCATAAGACACTGAAGTTGAATGGTTCACAATATTTGTGTAATATGTGTAGTCATATACAACTGGATATTGGTATTTCTTTTTAATAACATATAGGTGGTATTTTTCTCTGTTTTTCTGGTTTTTGATTTAAAGGTTTTCCACCTAAAGACCCAATGACCCAATGACTAGTGTAAAAAAAAAAAACAAATGGAATAAATAGAATCATCTAACTGAACTGTTAAATAAAAAAAAAAAAAAAAAAAAAAGGAAAGGAAATAAAAAAAGAAATTTGCTTGTCATTGAGTGGAATCCAGTTAAACATCTTTGGGTAGAAGCAAAAATCTCTTTCAAGTAAGAAAACTGCACATATTTAGGTAACCTGACAAATAAATCTGGTGAAGTAAAGGCATCATGATCTGAGGCTGTGGAACCAGTGGAACTGACACAAGTGGATGTAGTTATTAAGGAAGAATACCTCAAAATGCTTCAACATAACTTCAAACCATCCTGTTCTATTGAAAATATGTAGAAATATGTAGACTGTGCTTACAGTCACACGAAAGAGAAAGTTTTAACAGGTCTATGCAGTAAGTACCCCTTGGTGCTTCCAAAAGAATTAAGAGGGTAAGTAGCAGCTAGGTGCTGCTAATCAAATGCACTTGATTAACTGATCATCAGCAACTGAGAGCACCTCTATAAAAGCAGAAATTTTAGAAGTTTGCTGGTCTGGAGCATTAGGGTGTGTGTCAACACAATGCCACAGTCTTCCCAAGAGTGGACCTCCCAGAAAATTCCTCCCAAGGTCAGAGGGTGCAATCCTCAGAGAAATTGCAAAAAGCCCAAGAGCTACATCTCAGACTGTGGCAGAACTTTAAGAGAGCTGTCCATAAACGAATGCCCGCAAACCTCAATGAACTGAAGCAACGCTGTAAAGAAGAGTGGGCCAAAATTCCTCACAACTGATAAAGTCATACAGAAAGCAATTACTTTAAGTTACTGCTGCTAAAGGTGGCTCTACAAGCTACTGAATGATGGGTAGTTACTTTTCCACAGGATTCCATAAAACCCTGTGAAACACTGTGCCTAGAAATATCAAATATCAACCCAGAATTATATTGTGTGTTCTATGTATAATTTTAAACCTGTATGTATTTTAAAAAAAACAAAACAAAAAACTTTTTATTCCTAAAGGTGGTGTTTTGTCCAACCATTGAGCCCCGAAAAAAAGAAGAGGTCAAAGAAATCGTTGAAAGCCTGATATTGGCTTGGCATTCATTTGCATGATGGCTGTAATTAAACTTTCAACAGCAATTGCAGTGCTGACTGTGACATACTGTCTGGCCTGGAGCTTATCACACTGACCTTGCATGCAGATGCCACCACTGTCCTGGTGCTGTCAGATGCAAGACAGAACATCTCAAAGCCGTGCCCATACCTGTGGACAGGGGGACAATCATACAGAGGCTAATCATGAACAGCAACTCGCACTATATGGAAGGACAGACAGGATGTTAAAGACAGACATGGAGCCGGAACAGAGGACGTGCTCCCAGTGTGACAGTAAATTAAGTATTCTTTTATTCCAAAGTGTCACTCCAACAAGCTTCCAGGCTCGAGCTGTCGCCACTTGCTGACAGGTAAATAATTAGAGTGTGAAATTAAAATACTGATCTGTGATGACTAGTCCTTCTCCTGCTGACAGAGATGAACAATGATGATGCTCTAGCTAATCACTCACAGCCTAATTGCTTTTAGCTTGCTATCACCTGGTTGTTTTAAAATGCCAACAAGCTGAAACTGCAGTCTGCAACTCGGTGGAAAGAATTTCCTCCCCTACCAGGGAGCTTTGAAACACTGCAGCAATTTGGCCACAACAGGGAGAGAATTATTTATGCCACAAAAAATAATTCAGTCACTTACTCATTTTAATGTTTCTATTCTGCACTAAATGATTCAAGGGATGAAGCCAAGTGAAGGTAGAAAAATGCTTTTCAACACACGCACAATGTCCGCACTTCAAATAAATGGCTGTGCCGTATGTCACGTTTATGGTGGACTGACCGGTAAATGGATTTAACACTGGCCAAACTGAGGCAATATATTCAATCTGAAGAGGTGGCTCATGGGAAGCCAGGAAACTGGATTCTGACTGGCTGATGAATATGCCTGCTGGAAGTGGGGAGTAACAAAAAAGGGCATTTAGGGAAGTCTATTATTTTCAGATACAGTAGAAACCTTTCACTAGAAGACAAAGAAACTGTGATGTCTTTATAGAAAAGGAAAGTATAAGAACCACAAATATGGCACCACGTATCTCAGAGCATTTTTACTTACTCTGGTTATTCTTACATCAGGTAACTGAAAATAAATGCAAAGATTACATTTAAACACTCACAGTTTCTGAACCTCAGGCCAAAGTGTGTTCTGGAGAAGATGATCCTCTGGTGGTGGCTCTACACACACACACACACACACACACACACACACACACACACACACACACACACACACACACACACACAAAATACAAATAGTTAACAAAAGACTTCAAAATCTTTCCATAACTCATTGCAGGCCCTGAAACCTTAGTTGTTCAAAAATAATTATACAGTCAGTTTCCAATTTAATAAATGAGGAACGACTATTATAATTGTCCTCTTTTAAATCCCTGTACTGTTAACACTACAAGTGACAGACAGGACATTTAATGTGTGTGTGTGTGTGTGTGTGTGTGTGTGTGTGTGTATCTGACATCCACACAAATTAAGTAGAAAAGAAAGATCTTAAAACATCATAAAGAGTTAGTAAAGCCCTTTCTGGCTTCATTAATCCACTACAGTAACAGCATTAAGACATACTCACATCATCAACAGTATTTGTATGACATTACACACTACATATGTACTACTCAAGTGCTACACTGGGAGACAGCTACATGTTAGCAGTTGCTCTGATAGTTTGAGAAGCCACATCCTATATATAGTTACAGTGGTGTACCCACACACACCAGACCGTAGTAGACTGATTATTAAACTGTAGCTTATAAACTGTGACTGTGTGTGAAAGCTCACTTGAAGTGAAACACACATTCTCATTTGCTATGATCGATCCTGATCGATCTTGTCTTCATGTCAGGGATAATTTATTATAAGTAATTAATCAACTTACAGGTGTTGTGCTGCGTGAATAAATGAGTGCAACTCATGCTTTTTAATTCTGCTGATGTCTGATGCTGTGGGTATGCAATAAACTCAAAGACTTATAAACAATGAAAATTAGAACAACAACTTCTCCTTTTGCTAAAACTTCAACAAAAATTCTGCAGAATGCAAAAAAAAAGAAATATTTGATCACATTTGATCTGAGGCTCTCTATGAGATTCGTTTGGGCAGAGGGAGACTGAAAGCAGGAGTCTCATACCAAATGTAGTTTGTTTTTTTTCCCCCCAAATTTTGTTATTGCCGTTTATGGCGTTCAACCAAAACCAATCAAATATTAGTGAGACAGAGAGAGTGAGAGAGATTTATGCAGTTATAATCTTGTGGATGCTAATCTGTCAATGTGACAGCACGCTTTCAGACCTCTCTGACATGTAAAGATTACCAGGTCAGACTAGTAAACGTGGCCGATGTCATTTGCGCAGGCATTTATACATGTGCGGCAGTGAGGGGCACATTAGGTCGAAAAGGCTTACGATACAGAAACGATACAGGATTGGCTACATGATAATCAGCTGAAGACAATGTCTCACAGTCACACATTTTTACATTTGACTGAATGAAATCCTGACAAATACAACTGGTCACTTTCCCTCTAAGAAGCAGCACATCATTTTGAACTTCAGCTTTACCTGTTTCTTAATGGTTGCTGGATTTTGAAGAGGACCAAATCTTACTGAGTCCCAGTTGTTTCACTGCATCTGCACAAGCCCAGTTTGTCTTTTTGCTGCATGTACTTGATAGCTGCACTTTGTGTTTTTGCTATTGGTCATGGGTTTCCCATTTAGCCTAATTATTCATTTCTCTTCTTGCCCGCAGAACCCAATCAAACAAGTAAAAATGCATTGTTAACAACAGTCTCCACACTTGGTTGCTCCCGACATAGCCCAGGGTCATCAATACTTAAACTTTGCAATCACATAAGCCTGCTTTCTAATTAGCATTGCAGATTAAGGAGTGGCTTCAATCAGGCTGATGACAGCCCTTGACACCCTCTAGCCCAGGGGTTTTAAAAAGCTGCACTGCTTTCTTTTCATTTGACTCTGTTCAATTCCCATCTGCCCATTTCCTACAATTACCTTCGCTTTCATTCCCCTGTTTCTAGTTTTCTTCTTCCTCTGTGACTGGTTTAAACCTTCTCTAAGGTATTTAAAATTATCACAATTTTAAGATTTTTTTTCTGTTTTTTGAGACACGTTTTTGCTTTGGAGTAGCTTAAAATGAGAACTTGCAATTTTCTTGTCCTGTGTCAATATTTTATTTATTTTCTTTTTGCTTCTGCTTGCACCACTGGTTCACTTCTTTTTCCTCCTCTACTACCAAGCACCATTCTCCTGCTGTGATGCCATCAGCCTTCACCAGACCCCAAACCCTGTGGACTCTATACATAAAGCAGTAACTAACTGCACATCATCAGCTCTTATACGAACATCCAGCAATAGGCATATCTCTCAAAACTCTTAAATGACGAATGTGACTCAGGCTGTTAGACTCTAGAGGGAAAAGGGGACAGCCTTTGGCTTCAGAATTATTTATCAGAGAGGTTTACCACATTTTAAGTGAGACTAGGTCATCTGTGAAAATATTTGAAAGCGCAGGTCATGCAGGAGTACCTGTCAGGTTGAGTGGGTGGAAGTAAGATTCCTGGTATTGGTCAGAAATACTGTTGAACTGTTCCTCTTCGTTTTTGGTTTTTGGGACAAGGTCACCTGTAAATTGAAATTATACTCTTACATTATGCAAAAGGAATGAACTACAGAGTGCAGTGAAACTGATTTTTGAATGAAAATAATCCATCAACTGCACTGTTACACTTTTAATCTCTTTTACCCTGAAATACAGCCTTGTTGGAAAGGCCGAGGGCAGGTGTGCTGGCTCCTTCTGGGAGGCTGGCAGAGTCCTAGCAGAGTTTAGATAAATACAGGAAAGATATTCATACATTAAAACCGGCACAACCTTTTTAAGTCGACTGAGCAGTCCATTTATCATTTTTTTTTTTTTTAGAGAGGAAAGTTTTGGTAAGATCTGATTCTAAACATTTTTACCCATGGGAAAAATATACTTTCAGAATAATATAAAAAAAAAAAAAATTAGATACACATTTAGTTGAACACTTACACTGGATGTTAACAGCATTTCTTTTGAGGTTCCAGATATATTAGCAAAGTTCTCCACAAAGTTACGAGGTGCTTGAAACACTCTCAGGACCTTCTCATCAGCTCCAGACACAAACTGAAACCTTCCGACCATTGCTAGACACTGCATGTCATATCCATGGATCTGCGGACGTGAGATTTCATGCCAAGTGACCTGCAGTGACAAAAGTCCCCAAAAAAAAAAAATATATATATATATATATATATATATATGTATAGTGAACATGTGGATCTGTTCCTTTAGTTTCCTTGGGCAATGCCTGCCTTTTCGATAGATCTCTGATGTTTGGGGATTTATTTTCTTGGCCCAAAACTCAGGTCTTTGAAACCACGCCAAATACAACATTGATTCTCCTGTGCAAGTGAAACATTTCCAGCTTAAGATCCAAAGTGTTCTCACAGGGGAAATGGAAGGCTCCAACGTGATAACTAGATTTCATTTGGCACTAGCATCAGGTGGCATTGTGGCAATAATCCAAACTAGCATCTTGAATAATGTAGTTGGAAGCAGGAAGCTTAATTACAAATGTTTCTACCCCAATTGAATGCTAAACTGGTATGTTTCACCCTTCCTCTAAAAATTGTAAGTGGATAAACATATGAGGAAGTTAGAAGTGCAGTTTTTTTTTTTAGTTCAATATTACCATACTACAGCATGTGATGGGGTGATTAATCAATCAGTCCCAGGAAGCCAAGTCCACTTAGAATATATATATATATATATATATATATATATATATACTTCTGAGGGCCTCCACTCGCTGAAATTTAATTAGCAAAAAACAAAAGCACAATAGTATTAAGTACTGACTATATGTCCCATAAGGCATAATACAACCTGCCTGTGTCAGAAAAAGAGCATACTAAATAACAGCTGTTAAGAGGAGACAAGAAGCAGCAAATAATTTGAATGACAATGACATTCACTAAATACTCATTTCAATACGTTGATGCCAAGTGTGTGAAATATGATTAATATATTAAACGATGAAAAAATAAATGCATTGTGGTAACACGTCTTATAAGCTACAAGCTCAGTTTATTTTTTTACTGAAAAATCTGCCTTTTACTGTAAGGAAGATGAACTTGTGATGGGTATATTTTATATTATTGGTGTATTCCAAGCATTTATTATACAGAATAAGGAAAGTATAATGTACATTGTGAAATATTACTGTACTGTTCATTACTGGGCAGCTATCCTTTAAATCTCTCCAGTTAAATGAGGCGAGTATGGATAATGCTGTAAATCAGTATTGCTTCATGACAATATGAGATTTAACATGTTTGGTTTTTCAAGTCATTAGACATTTACATAAGAAATATGTAAGCCCTCAGTCACAGGCATAGAGACCGGTCGTCAACTCCCCACAAAATCCAGCTACTAGGGAAAAAGGTGTATTCCCTACCAGTTGGTCAGTGGTTGCTGGCAATTCCTGGCTACCACTGAGTGAAATCAATTGCAAAGAGGTTGCTGCACCAAAAACCTCCCTGTGATTGCTTTGATCGCAAGCACATTGCTGCAGTCACTCGTAAACGACATGGACATCTTCCATGTAAACTACATGAAAGACATTTACTCACCGAACTGTAGTGAAACTTGAAAAAGTGTGCAGAATACACACATTTCCCTAGCAACCAGTGGTGGCCAGGTGGTCTCCGACTGGTCTCTAGGCCTGTGTGACTAGGGCCTAAGAAGTAGCAAGACGCTAATCATGTGCTTCAGTCTACTTCCAATATGTTTGTACGTGCACAACACTGCATGAATTGTGGGGTTTATGCTAAATAATTCTGATGCCAAATGAAGCACAGCTTGAGTTTTTGTTGAGCTGTGATGAAAAAAAAAAGGAATAACCGATATATCTGTTGTGTGTTCTACAAATGATACAGCACCATGGCATACAGCCATATGTATCCTCTACAGCCATAAAGTGGATACAGAAAGTGTGTCATAGCAATTGTTGATGTGATTTAATGCTGCTAAAACTTTGATGTTGATCGCAACTTCCCAGTTTGACAATAAAGTTTATATTAAACATAACATGTTAGAATGAATTTAGCATCTACTTTACCTTTCTGCTCTGTTGCGTGCTCCATGGAGTGAATAATCTGGTGGTCTGGTCCGACCCCACACTGAGGATGAACTCACCCTCAGGATCCCAGCTCAGGTCTTGGACTGCATTAAAGTGACCTGATATCACAACTCCAGGTCTCCACTCTCCCTGGAGGAAAGGATTGTAAGAGTTGAGTTACAACAGTCTAAGGCATCTTCAACAACCCCCACCTGGTATCTGTGATTGACAGCTGTATCAGTGGTTAATCGTAATACATGCTCCTGTCTCAGAGGCAAATTCCTTTTCAAACATGTAAATTAGGGATCAGGTTCAAGTTTGTGCTGAACTGTAAATTTAAGTTCCAACTGGGTATAATTTATACCCAGTTGTCTCTGAATTATTACACTGAGCCTTCAGACTTTTATTCGATTTCAGGGACAACCAACAAAGACAAATGCTAAGCCAGTCATACTGAGTGGCAGACAGGAAACCTGGTGTGACTAATTACACTAAAATACACTCTCACAGTGAAGCAGAGGGAAAATGCACAAACTGTGAATCTTATTTCAAATTCAACTGCTTCAACGTGTCGTACACTTTTTCAGAAAATAAAGGAAAATTAATTCTTTAATATGCAAGTGTAACTGAGTAAAAGACAAAAATGCTGGCATCACATTGATTTTAAAGTTTGGGTATAATTACTATGTCCGTGGCTCTCACCTCTTTGTCTTGGTCCTTGCACCAGAGATGTAGTGCTCCATGAAAAGCGTGAGCCAAAATCATGGAGCCATCCGGACTCATCTGGCAGCCGTAGAAGCCTAAAGTGTTACCACCGACCTCCCCTACACGCACCTGGTGAGAAAGGAAGAAAAACATAGCATGTCATGAGGACATTAGTGTGCATCAAGTACCACATGCAGAGAAAAGCAGCTGAGTACAGAAGGTCATTTTAAAGCCTATATAAGAATCTCACATGCAGTAGTGTATAAAGTTTATGTGATCCATCTTGGTTCTATATAAGTCTACAGGCTGGGATTTATACAAACCAAGTGTGTGTGTGTGTGTGTGTGTGTGTGTGTGTGTGTGTGTGTGTGTGTGTGTGTGTGTGTGTGTGTGTGTGTAAGCTGTTCTCAGTCTCCCTCTAAGACCTATTAACTAACAGACTCCATAATGGTAGACAGAAGCAGGAAAAAGACAAAACAAATAAAAATCCAGCAAATCAGGCTGGCAAGCCAGATGAGAAATTATGCAAAATAGGACTTATTAGAGTGGAAAAAACTCTGGTGTTTTGTTTGTTTTTTTTTTCCCCCAAACAAAATACATTTGTCTAATTCATAATGATTGCAATTGCAGCCCAGTGTATCACATTAAACAAATAATCATGAAAAATGTCTGAGCTTAAAAACACAGAGATTTACATAAATTGGATTTGGTTGAGAGCTCGTGACCCCTGCATCATGTTATACAGAGAGTGTAAACTACATGTAGTGTGAGCTTCCAGTACAAAAAACACCAGTAATCACGGACAGAAAAAAATGATTGACTCCTTTAGGATTCACCTGTTCAATCATGTGCACCTCGCCTTTGTGCATACAGACAGTTCTGTATTGAATTTTGTGGATTCAAATCACTGTCTGTAACAGAAAGCCAATTTTGATTTAAGTGCAGTTACCAATTACCCAAACAAATGAAAATTCACTTGTTTAACCTCCCTCTGAGGTCATTCTAACTCACTTTAAAGTTTCTTTAAAGTTTATTCTCAGGGAGGAAAAGAAAAGAAATAAAGCAAGTTTGAGGTAAAAGGAGAACTGCAACAAAAAATGTATAATGCTCAACATGAAACTCATTCAACAAGAATACAGACTGAAAAGCTTTGCATTCTGGATTAATTCAACCAACCATTCATTGAAATTAATACCCAAAGTAAATATGAATTACATTCAAAAATAGAGGACAATATTAGTGCCATCCAGTTGCTCGTATAATCAGTGTGACTCAATGCAGGATTATGTGACAGAAATAACTTGAAACAATGTAGAAATTAATCAAAATATTTAGGCCACAGGGAGCCATTTTAACCACAAGCTGTCAAATGATACAACAGGACTGCACAAAAAAAAAAAAATGAAACTATCTTCATCCTTGAACAATAGACAGTGCAAGTCACTGAGTCTGTTCTCTTCAAGGACATTTTGTAGACCAGGTTAACTTCTCACTGACATGAAGAGTTCAAACAATTAAAAGCTTTATTGGACCTTGAGGCCTTGGAGGCAAACTGGGCCCAAAGGGGAGATCTATTCAAATCGATAGCAGTCAAACTAACCATAGGGTGCTACACTGTTCCCACAGAAGAACTATGTTGTGTATCCAGGTATCTCTTCCATCTTTAATTAGCCTTTGCCTTAAATGATATGTGCACTGGCAGTGGTGACCTTTTTCACTTATTTTTACAAATTTTTTAAGGTAATGAGAGTTTGTTTAGCTGCAGCAGTGACCTGAGGCAAACTGCAGAAGAAACACACAAGAATGTGTATCAAACAAAAACACAGCAGCTGCAGACCATACATAATTTAGCTATGCCAGTGTACTGTATGCGGAAGTAAACTGAGGGTCTCAATCATCCCATTTTCTTGCCTGCATATACTGGTCAACAATGACCTTCAAAATAATGCCTGTATGCAGGCTGAAACACAGCAGAACTAATGACAGCGATAAAGGCATGCCTTTACTTTGAATGGCACAATCTTTCAGCCATCCAGAACGAGACAGAGTAAGAGAGAGGAAAGAGGAAGAAGCATAGATGGTGAGATTGAGAGAGAATGGGATGCAACATTAAGCAGATTGATTTTAAAATTCTGCACACAAGAGGCAGCCGTAAATCACGCAAAAACTCGCAGCGGCAAAAAGCCGTCATCTGTCTTGTTTACGAGAGGAGCAACAATATGGATGTGTGGCGTGCCTTATCGCTGGACAGTGGGAGTATTTGGGAGTAATAGAACAAGGACAGTAAAAATGGATAGGTATGCATCATGCTTGGGGAGCGAAAGCTTAGCCATACTGGGAAAACCCATACACCATGAACACAGGTTTTTTGCAGCAGCACTGACAGTGAGAGTGGCTCTTGCCTTCAGTTTCTCTCTGTACTGTGGAAAATACACTGTGTAATACTGTGTACAATATAGTAAGGAATATAGTGAAGGATTATTTTCATGATGTATATATTAGTGGATTTCTCTTAATTAACTTTGCAGTCATTTAGCATAGTCTAAAGTGTGAGAATATTTATGCATGCCTAAAGACTTGGAAAAAAATAAGAACAAGAATTAATCAATGAGGTATGCGCCCATACATTTTTAAATAGAAAAGGCCACCTATTTATTAATGTGCTTTTCTGTGAGTTCAGACAGTCACGTGGGTTATTACTTGAAATATTATTTGGGAATTTGTTCATTTTCAACTTAATGTTTTATTAGGAAGGGCAGATGAAACAAAGAGTTTTAGGTCTAAGAGAAGTAATATTTTCTTCTTGTTCCAGTCTCTGTCAAGATGATCCCACACATTCAATAATGTTGAGGTCTGAGGTCCAGGCTCTGAGGAGGCCAATCCATGACTGGTAGTGTTCCATTGTGTGTTTTTTCTATCCAGGTATGCTTTCACTGCACTGACAGCGTGTTTGGGATCAGTGTCACACTGAAAAATGAAGCTTTTGCTAATCAGACCCTTTCCATATGGCATCGCATGGTGGATCATGCTGGTGGAATCCAGCCCCTACACTCACCGTTGTACCTCTCTCCTGACCTTCTCCGTACATATTGACAATAATTTGAACCAAAAATTTTAAACTTAGATTTATCACTCCATCAGACCTGTTGCCACTGATTTTCAGTCCAGTTCTTGTGTAATTGGCCATACCTCTGCCTTTTCTCCTTGTTTCCTTTCCTTGAGAATTACTTGAGAGCCACCTTTCCATTGAGACCATTTCTGATGAAGCCTCAGCAACTAGTAGATGCAAAAATGATGCAGAGATTCCAAATGCATCTTTTAAGTGTTTGCTCTTTCTTCCTATTTCTTAAGGATGTGACTTTCTGCTGTAGATAGGTTTTTAGGGCTGCCACTTCTTCTGTCCTCCACTTGTCCAGTTTACTAAATTTTTTTAAGGGCACACTGCACACTATTCCATGTTTTTTGGCTAACAGCTCTTTAGGAATCACCTTGATGCAAAAATATTATTTTAATGCCCATCAAACTGTTATCATTGGCATATTTCAACTAAAGAAATGGGAACAAATGCTGTGTTTTTGTGACAGGCTGCTAGTAACAAAGTTCCTAAAGATACAATTAAAATTTAAGTTGACTGTTATGTGTAGACACAACACTTGTTCAGTCCTTGAGTTAGGTGCCTTTTTTTAATGCTTGAATGATTCATAGGTCAGTGTTAAGCAGCTTTTTTAAAAAAAAAAAAAATCCTATGAAAATGCTCAAGTACAAGGACTGGAGTAACAAGAGCACCACTGAGCGGGTGCTAACCCTCAGCTGTTTTGGATTTGCAACAGAGGAGGAAGGGGAGGGGTGAGTCAAAGTGCCGTTATAGTAAAGCCAGTGAAGAAGTGTGTGAAGTGTGATGGATCTAGCTTGAACAGTATGCATCTACAGTGTGAATTTGAACATCCTAGGTGAGATCGTTGTGGATCTATCACATTTAAAAGAGTTTCTGAAAACTTAACCTCTGACCTCTACCCTTCAAGGTCACGGGTCATAGAGATTCAAACTCATCCAAGATTTTTAGCAGATGCATCTATGGTGTAAATTGGAACATTCTAGGTCACATCGTTCTCGAGTTATGGCCAACATCAAAGTTTTTTGTGGAACAAGCGCTGACGCTGCTGGCACCAAGTCTATGACAATAGCTCAACGTTTTCTTCAACACAGCTGAGCTAAAAAAGCAAAACAAAGAATAACTTTAAAAGCCCTTCAAGAGAGCCTGGAAATTTTTGCACACTACTGTATGCAACAATAAAAAAAATCATAAACTCCTCATATTTAGGATAACTGAAGCTCAGTTAGTTTGTTGTCATTTTATAAAGTATAAACTCAGTTAATTACAATCATGTCATGAAATTAACTATGTGTGCAGCCACCTACAAAACAGAACTCACTTTGGACTTTGTGGCTTTCTGCGATCTGCCACGTGACCAAGTGTAACCTGAGGAGGATACATACGCCGAGGTCTAAAAAAAAGGGTTCTCTCTCAAACACACACACAAACTGATAATCCCTCTAGGCACTGTGGTGGCCCGCTGTGGTCAGTCGGAGATGTTAATTACCAGTGTGTCTCGTTAGCGAGATGTGCTTTACGCAGCGGTGGGCCTCAACCATCCCACTGCTAACCCTGCTCTCCATTAAATCTCACCAATTACTCTAATCAGCGTAAAGAAGTGGAGCGCTTCTTTGTAAAAGAAAGGGGGGGAAGAAAAAAAAAAAAAAGCTAATTAAGACACACATGGCTGGTCATTTACTGCTGTTGAATCAGTTTTGCCAAAAATAAATAAATAAATAAATAAAATAAAATAAAAACAAGAAAACATTTGAATGTCCCAAAGGAAAACCTTTGTGAGGGCACAGAAAACACCCAAAAATTGCCAAATGCCTATAATGCTAAAGATATGACATTATATAAATAGAGTTTAATCCAATTCAAAGTTTTATTGTTGCACCTGTGTGTGTATGCGACAAAGCATCAGAGGTTAAGTTTCCTCTGTGGGAAGGGAAACTGTCAGTTCAAAGGCTTTGACTCTCAAAAAGAAAGAGGGGAGAGGAAAGAGAGGAGTATCATATGCATTCAGCAAAAAGGTTATTTCAGGTATGGGGGTTAATTCTTTATTTTTGGCATCAAGAGAAAAAGCTCTAGCTAAGGAGTCAGATTGGCCACACTAGACTTGACGCCCACCACTGATTTTCGTTCCCCACCGACTGCCTTTGTCTAATCATACTGGGAAGAATATGTGACATCAGTGCTCGCTTCAGGCCCTAATCATCGTCCCTTTGTTAGAGAGGAGAGTCGAGACTTTTATGGTTTTCTCCTTTCTGTGGTCTTTGTTGCTCATCGCTGTGGATGTGAACGATGAGATCAAAGGAGCAAAAAATGCAACTGATCAAGTGTGGAATCTTATTCATTACCACAGAATGTGATCACAGCCAAGGTGCCTGCCATGACGAGGTGAGCCACTTCTGTTCAACTGGACGTGTGCAATGTGTGTGTGTGAGCATTTGTGTTGCACATGCCGCCGTGTCTGAGCATGTCAGTAGTTTGTATCTGACTATTTTCCCCCCATTTCTAGCATGCATTAAGTGTCAGGTATAAGGGAAAGTATTCTGAGGTAGCACAGAAACACATGAGAATTAGGTTGTATTAAAAAAAAAAAAAAAAAGCTGTGGGGCAGATGGGCAGAGAACTGCTTTTTCTTTGCCATCCACACTTGAGTTAAATTTAGTCTCATTCTGGCACAACAGCAGCTGTTTGGGCTCCAAAGACACGAGGTGGAGGGGAGAGAAAGGAAAGGAGGACAGAGATGATGTCAGAAGGGGAGAGAAAGCAAAAGGGAGAACAAAATTAAGAGGTGGGTGTAAGGAGTCAAAGGAAAAGACAGATGATGCAGAAAAATCTTTTTTAGGAAAGGTGGTGCAGGCAGAGGCTATGGCATGTCTTCCACCAGCAACCTCTCCATCTCTTGTCGGATGTGTTAGGGAATGGGCCGTAAAAAAGGGGGTTCAGTATGAGTAAGTGATAGAAGGGAAGATGGGGGAGGACAACACCGGCTTTTCTAAGCTCACAGTGCTGGGCTCAGCACCTCTTCATCACTGTCTATCACTTCTATTCCTGACACTTCAATGTCAGGGAGAGTGGAAACTGACGCAAGGGCACTGACAGCAAGAGAAGGGATACATACTGTGGGCAGAGGAGGGGGGCTCAGGCTCCAGATCATGTCACAAACAACTGAAAGGAAAACTGGCCAAAATAGACTGAGGAGGTGGGTGTGTGAGTCTGGATGGATGTGTGAACAAACCCTGCGTTGACAACCGAGAGTGACTGAATCCACTTATGTATGTGTGTGTAGGCTCTATGGATCTGCATACACAACACTGACCTGTTCTATCCACACTCCAGAACTGTCCTCAGGAGCCCAGAGGATCATGGTTTTGTCCATAGAGGCAGAGAGCAAACAGAGACGCTGCTGCAGCTCGCCACCTGCAGGAGGAAATAAAGAGGGCTATTTTCAGGAAAGGCATAGAGATCCAAAATTGGTCAACAACTGGTCATTAGGCCAGTGGTTCCCCATCTTTACGTGAGCTGAAACAAAGACTATAGCTCATGTACATCCTCCCCAATAGATGCATCTATGGCGTGAACTGGAACACGATACATCCTTTGTTCTCGCCTGTATGAGTCTGAATTATTTTAATAGTCAAATTTTCACAGCATGTTTTTTTTAAACTACCGGTACTTATCTTGTTAATAATCTCAGTGACCTCTTACTTTTAGTGCTGCTAAGAAATTCAAGAAGTATGGATGAACATGTTTTGCTCTTTTCAAACTTGAGTACTCCCTGTTTACAACACACACAAGAACAAAAAATATCACAAATGATGGTGTGGTGTGAGGTCTCTGCTCCCCAAACCCACAGATAGCTGCAGGCACGGGTATTTTCTTTAGAAAGACTACTAAACTACAGAGGGAGCGCAACAGTCATTTCATAAAGGGACTTATATAAATACGCCTTTTTGTTTGGATCATCATAGCTACGGTAACCCATGTTAAATTATAATTAAAAAACAAGTGGTATAACGGGTACAACAAAGCTGATTTGAACATTGTCCATCTCACAAACGTGTCACTCTCCAAACACTGAATCACAGACATAACACATACAAATTTGATCAGGTGACCCCTAGATCACCTGATCAAATTTGGTATGAATCGGACTGGTAGTTTAGCTGTAATACTGTTACCAAACAAACAGACAAACATACCAAAAACAATACCTTGTTCCCCCCTCTCGGGGCGGGGTAACAAACGTTTAAAAAAAAGACTGTTCGCATTATTGTGTCTGAAGCTGAGATATATGTCACATGAGTGTGATGCAATATGCTTTTAAGTCAACTGGATTTTAAAGCAAAGCTTTCCATCCTTTCCTTTGAGGACTAAGTCAATAACTTTTAAAACTTCTATTTTTCCCCCCTTTAAAATGTCACACTTTCTTGCTGGTTTTTTTAAGCCAAGATTAAAAGACAAAAAGGGAAAAACAATGGCTCTCAGCATTGTGCGAAAGCCAATCCATTTACTTCCACTAGCTATGGAAACTGAATAAGGGATTGAAATGTTTTGCCCTGAATCCAATATAAATGGACTGATTGTGTTTTTGACTAACACAAGTAATAGATTCTAGCAATAACCTATCGGCAATTTTCTAGAAAACACCTGGCCTAAAAATGGGCGTCATGGCACCTAATTTCCATCCATCCATTCTCTTCCGCTCATCCTGTTCAGGGTATCATAGGGCGAGAGGCAGGGTACAGCACGCACAGGTCACCAGCCTGTCGCAGGGCTAACACAGAGAGACAGACAACCATTCACACTCACATTCACACCTATGGGCAATTTAGAATCACCAATTATCCTAACCCCAGTAACTACATGTTGGACTGTGAGAGGAAACCGGAGTACCTGGAGAAAACCAACGCAGACACAGGGAGAACATGCAAACTCCACACAGAAAGGCCCGGGCCAAGGTGGATTCGAACCCAGGACTTCTTGCTGTGACAGTGCTAACCACCGCACCACTGCGGCAATTAGGTCCCTAATTTCCTCCCAGGTTTTTTAAATCAAGGTACCTTTATAGAAAGGAGGCTGCCAGTGAACCCCATAGACCCAATTCTCATGGCCTGCCAGAACCGTTTCAAGGGACACAGCGAACACTGAGGACTCTTCTGCAGAAAGAACACAAACAGAGGCCAAATAAAGGACATTACTGAGATTTCAGCTTCCGAAAAAGCACAGAAAACAGTGTCTGATTATGACAACAACTGCATGAAATTTGAAATATTCCACAAAAAAAATATCCAAAAACAATTATGTGTAAACACATATACAGGTCTATAATGTACAATTTTTAAACATTCCAAAAGCATCTCTCCTCATTTGGCTAATTAGTGCACCATTTATAATCAAGCCTGGGTGGCCCACTCACCTCTCTCCTTCACTTCAAAAATGTCCTCTTTCATTTTGATGATGCTGTGATTGTCCTCTACACGGGTGTCTATGCCAGACTTGGCACACAGCCTCCACACTCTGATGAGAGCGTCCTGCGAACAGCTGGCTAATAACAGCTCCCCACCTGAATGAGTCAGAGTGAAAACCCAAAAACCTTCACTGCTCAAAGTCATTTTGTGTCGGCTCTTAAAATTTTTGTCTATCTATCCTCGCTAATCATTGTTTTATTTGCTCAGCTCAAGTACTTTAATGAAAAGTGTGATATTATGAAATACAGTGGTATTGTTGTGGTGTGAAAAGAAGCGATGACAGTCCAACAAATTATAAAGTGATCAGACACATTAAATTTAATGTTATTATACTTAAGGTGTTGAAAGCCTACATTATCAGATATAGCCTTTTGAGCACCTGGAAACACCACATCGCCTATGGCTAACAAAAAGCAAGCAGTCGCTTACATTCACAGCAACATCAGCATTCATTTGCAGTTTGTTTGTTTTTTGACTGCTAAATACTCCCGCACTCTGTTCACTAGCAAATGGCTAACTTTGCCATTTAGTGGTGGTAAGGTTCCGTACTCTGGGTTTGTTGACTGCAAAAAGTCTTGTGAGACAGAACAGAGATTGAAAGTTCAAACTAAAGAGCTAAATGATGCTATAAAGTTCTGTAGAGTTCAGGGTAACAGCAGAGTTAAGAGATCAGTTGTGTAAACTCTTTCACACAGTCATTTGATTCATGGTAAACATAAAAGCATTAATTACAGCAGCTTTAAATAAAACTTCCATTAATGTCTAACAGAAGACACAGTACTTTAGGACTTAAGTTTCAAGCAGAACTCATCGTGCTTAAAGTGGTAAAAGTAGAGCCAAGTGGGACAATTTAAAAAAACGAACCTTAGTTTTCAGCCTTGTAATGAGCATTAAAGCCTCAGCGAGATGTTTCATTTCACTTTCATTACTTATCTGTTAGTTAGGAGACGATTGCTCCTGACTGTGATGTAGCCAGTCAGAAAACAGGAGTGCCAGCCAAATACACACAGACAGGTGGTAAACAAAGCACATGCCACTATTTCTGAGTGTCTCTGTCTCTCACATTAGTGTTTTAGTTTTAGTCCAGTAGCCACCGGTCCAGTTTTATGTCTGCCAATATAAACAGATACCCAAAAAAAAAAAAAAATCCTGTGATGCTACCACCAAAGGCCTCCAGAATGTTGAGACAGGAAGGATGATGTTATTATAGTTTGTCAATCATGGCATAATGACACTAATGATAACGACAGCCATGATTTGTTTTGCTACTTGCCTGAAACTGTGCCAAAACACCATCCACTGGTGACTATTTCTCATGCAACAGTGTTTTTAAAAACCTGCTACAAGAAGAGGGCTTCAAAGTCATATTTAACTTGGACTTTTAATCTGTTTTACCATCTCAATCATGTAGTTTGTCTCTTTGTAGTCTCTGAAGAAGCTAACACACCCATGTTTCTGGTCATTTCATTATTAGGAAAAATAGTAAATATACTAGAAGCAGAAGTGATGAAAACTTTTCAAGTGAGTCTTCTTTCTACAAAGCTTTTAGTTCGTGACAGATGGCAAGCTGATTTTGAAGTAGCATATAATTAAACCTACTGCAAAAGAAAAAAACAAAAAAAAAACAAATTAAAGATAGAAACACAAAACCAGAAATCATGCTCTGAACCCCAATATTGAACAGCTATGATAAACTGCTCCTCTAGTGCTCCAATTTGCCATCTGTCGAGTCATAAAAGAACAGAATGATTTATTTAACTACCCTCGCAGCAGAGAGAGGGTTTTTGTCATTCCTGTGAGAATACTTCATATAAACAAACTTCATTCTGTCTCTTTTTTGGCTTGTAGCTTGGCAGCATGGAGTAGGTCATAGACTGTGAGTAGGAAGGAGACACTGGTGAAGAGGGTTGGTTAAGGAGATGAAATAGCTTTTACACAGTCAGAACAGTGCAGTAATGAAGTGCCCTTGAAGAGGGTTACACAATTAGTAGAGCCTGGATTGGATCCACGCATTACCGGGTGCTATCAAAATACTGTGAATGCACTGGATGGTAAGGCTGGACTTCAGCATGAAAGGATGGAAACCGCATACAAAGTTTAGACATTTTCTGGGTCTGCTAGGAGAAAATTGCCTTTCCACTTCTTTGTTTTTCAATTTGCAAAGGTCAGAAACCACATGTCAGCCTTTCTCGTCAAATTGGTTAAAGGCTAGGACAGGAAATCTACTCCCACCTCTCAGCATTTACTCAGTGACATGTTATCTAACTCTTTCAAAGCCCAGGAACTGCATTATCCCACTTTGCAGGCTTTCTTAAGATCAACTCAAGATAAGTGAGAAATCAAGCACATGCTCTTCAGGCTCTAGAAGACAAAACACTACCATGCCAGGAAAAAGAAGATAAGATACGGACCATAGAGTCATCAAGTCTTTTTTTCTAAACAGCAACATCTTTAATACAGTATACTCTGAGCGTAACAGGCCCCCTTTTAGTAAGCTTAGTTCATTTATCATCCACAGGACTCATTCATTAGCCACTAACAACCACAACAGTGAATCTAAGGTTGTTTTATTCTATTTTGATGATCATTTTTAGAGTACTGTTAGAGTACCAAGTACTGGATATTCATACTGTGCTCAAATCTCAGCCTAAGTACCCAAACAAAATAGGAGTGGGTTTGAGAAGATGCTGGCGGGTTGCTGAGCTGAACGTGTATTCAACATGAATGTCTTATTCCTTTCCTTTCTGGTTATTTTTAGTTTTTATTTACAAGGTACAGTACTGTGCAAAAGTCTTTAGTCAACCCCTGTTTCTTTATATTTTGCTTCCAAGGAGTCAGACTATGTTGCAATTTTTAGAGTGGTCCTGAGCAACAGTTCTCCAGGCTCTCTGAAGGTTTGAAGTTCTTCTTTGGACATTGGCTCATTTTTCACTAACTTGCTGTCCAATCATGCTGACCACTTTCAGAGGAATCTTGCTTTGTTTGTTAAAAAGGTTGTTTCATGTCTATGTCTATGTCTATGCACCTGTCTGACTGCACTGATGTACATATTAGTGGAATATAGTTTACATTCTTTTATCTTTTGATTAGTCTCTGCACTGTATATTTTGTAATTTTGTAATATTGTGCTATAGTTATAGCTCTAATATCTCTGTATATTTGCAATTTGTATACTTGTATATTGTCTTATAGTTTTTATACTTATTTGTTTTTTTTTTTTTTCTGTAAGCACGAAGTACCGCAGCAATTTCCTAATGCTGTGAACCTGTTCACCCATATGGCAATAAAAACCTTCTGATTCTGATTCTGATTCATAAAAATATACCTAACTCAAGTGATGAACCAGTGTTGTGTCTACACATAAAGAACCAATTTTGAAATGGGATCTTTAGGCACTTTGTTACTAGCAGCCTATCACAAAAACACTATTGTTTTTTTTATTTGTTGAATTTACAAAAAAATACCAACAATAACACAGTTTGACAGGCATAAAATTGTATTTTTGAACCAACAATGTGATTCTCATCAAGTGGAGTGGAGTGTGTCTTTAAGCATTTGAGGAAACTGGACAAGTGGAGAGGGAAAAAAAAAAAGTAGCAGGCCTAAAAAAAAAAAAAAACTTTCTACAGAAGATGACCAGTATCTGGAAGCCATGTCCTTAAAAAAGACCTGACACAGGACCTGAGAGCTGCATCTGGCATCTCAACATCATCTCTGCATCTACTGTTTGCTGAAGCCTCATCAGAAACAGTCTCAGTGGAAGAGTGGCTGTCAACAATCCATTCTTAAGGAAGGGAAACAGAGAGAAAAGGCTGAGATATGCCAAATTACACAAGAACTGGACTCATTACTCCATGGTCTCACGGAGTGATGAATCCAAATTTGACAATGATCCCAATCACACTGCTAAAGCAGTAAAAGCACACCTGGATAGAAAAACCCACAAAGAATGGAACAAAAGGCAGCCAACATCCAAAGATTAGCTCTGAATGTCCTCCAAGAAACCTGGAGAACTATTCCTGAAGACTATTTAAAGAAATTACCCGAAAGCTGCCTAAGTGAGTTCGGGCTGTATTGAATAAATGAGGTCATACTAAATATTTCAAGCTTATTAGAACTGTATGAACTATGCTTTTTCCTTATATAATGTATTTCCATGTATGACTGCGCATGTTTAATTAATCGTTGCACCTATTTCAACTTTTATATCAAGAAATGAGGGGTGGCTCAAGACTTATGCACAGCACTGTAATTTGAACTATTTTGTATATTACAAAGTTTGACTTTTAATTTAAAAACTGTATTTGATGTAAGGGGAATCCTGGCTCCATATATACTTTATGTACATCTGAGAGCAAGCTAGGCAATGTCACATATACACTTTACTGTAACTGTAAATTCAAACCAGCTTTTACTCCTGACACAAGAAGTCTAGAAACATTAGCACTCACCTGTAGATGCCCAATCCACTCCACGAACCCAGTCTTCATGTCCTTGCAGGGACAAGGCTTTCTGCAGCTATTATAGAGCAATTAAAAAGGATCAAGCACTGCCCTCTAACTGTAGAAATTCAAATGAAAAGTATCAACACGAAGCACATAAATGAGCACTTCCTGAAGGAAATATCAATCTGAGCTTACCTGCCCATTGGCCTGCACATATAGATGCACCCGAGAGTCATCTCCTCCACAGGCCAATATGGGAACTGTGAGAAACAAAGTTTTCACACAGTCACGTAAGCACGCACACAAACTCACACTCTCACAGCAGGCTGCATGCATTTACATTGCCATCTAGGTTTTATAAACAGAAGCGGAATGGAAAGGAAGCAGCACAGCATGAAACAGACAGAAAGGCATGTAAAATAGCGAGGCAAAATGACATGAGACACTTCAAACGGAGACAGCATTTTGAGTATTTGAATATGGAGTTCAGTTACAGGCACTAAAGCAGTCGTGTAAATTGAGATGGATGACGAGAGGAAAAAAGCGTGTGTGTGTGTGTGTGTGCGTGTGTAAATCTATGGATGAACTTAAGGGATGTCTATGGATGAACGGCTTAGGCTTACCTCTGCTGCCTGGCAACAGTACCAGAGAGACATCCATCATGAAACCACTGCCAAATGATAAGTTATGGAGGCACTCAGCTGAGGATCACAAACATACATGAAATTAAACTTTAAACATAATATAATAAAAGGACAACTTTAAAAATTATAAATGATAATACACATGTGGTCACAGAGTTGTACATTTTCCCCCCATCTCCCCTTATTGATGAAGGAAAGGAAAGTGTATTTCAAGGCACCACTCTGCAAACAGCCACCAAAATAACAGAATGTATTTTTATCTGGGAATATAACCCAAGGTGATGCCTACTCCACAAAAACACACGCTTAATCTCCACGAGTGTCAGGCGTCATTAATGTTTTTCGGCACTGACAGCTGGACAGAAACTCTCAGCAAAGTGAAGCTGTTACAGCTCGAAGCTAAGAAAGTAGCATGGATGCCTGTCGGGAATGCAAAAGACTCAGATTTTTTAAAAAGTAAATTCAATCAGTACAAATGCATTAATAAAGAAAAGCCATAACCAGGGGTAATTATGCAGCATGCACACTAGGTGAGCATTTTATACTGCTTCGTATAATATGGGGTATAACAATTTCCATCCAAAATGTGGCCTTTTTCATAATACTGACAAGTTATTTTCCCTGTTCTACCTGACTTTTTAACAATACACTTTACCCTTTAGAAGAACAACCATTCACACATCAAAAGAAACAACACAATAAATAAGATGGTTGCAAGAAGCTTAAATAGATAATAAAGGTTTTAGATATTCAAGGGGAATTCATGACTCATTCAGTTTTCATGTTAGGACCTGAAACCAATGAATGTGCACGTGGCCACTATCTGTAGTTTTGAGGTTCATATGTGAGAGAAGAGTAAGTTAGTTTGGAAGGTTCAACAATAAACCCCCAACCATGAAGACAGTCTATTATAAGTGTTCTCACATACATGATGTATCCTCAATAGTTCTGCAGCACAGCGGTGATTATGTTATAAATATTGCCATGCTCTCTGATAGCCATTATGGGCCAGATAATCCGAAACAGTATGCTAAACTCAAATAATTAAAAGCTTGTTTATCAATTTTTTTTTTTTGAAGACATTTCAACTCTCATCCAAGAGACTTCTTCAGTTCTAAAATCAAAAGGTGGGATGACTCGGGTATTTAAACTCCCGGCTGTCCCCTTGGAGGTGGTCATTGACCAACTATTGTTCATGTGCACCATCACATGAGCCAAGGTGTGACTAAAGGGATAGGTCATTACCACCAGGGGTTTTGGGTGAAATCACTGTGAGACTTTGCCTTACCCTATCATGTGACCTATTGAGGTCACATGAAGTAAGGTGTGAGTGGGGGTTGTGGCACATGGAAAAGGCTCTCAAGACAGCATTGTAGGTGGCTGACAGCTGGTCTCATAAGCCACCACCTCTGTTCAGTGATGGTCATTTACAGTGGACATAGATGCTTCTTTTACTTCTCTTTCACACTGTGATGGAAAATTTTACTTTAACCTCTTTTATGCTGTTCAACTATGGAATGTGTGACCATGAAGGTATTATTATTATTATTATGAAGTGACCTGTAGGTTGTAAAAACTGTCCAGATGACCATTCCCTTATCTGTAACCTACACACACCCTTCCCCTCTCAGGACCCTCTGTGTTAATGGGGTCACATTCATTAGTTTTAGTGTCCTTCTGGTTAGTTTCTCTTTATGCAGGAACATGTAACTGGGAGAGGATCTCCTCTTCTTTATTGGTTGGGTTAAGGAGGGGGAGAACAGGGGGGTGTAAAAGGGTATAAGTACATTGTGTTTCTGTGTAAGATTCAGAACTCACTTACATACTTCTCAGTGTGTGGGTGACTTCTCTTCGTACGAGGAATAAACCATGTAACGGAATCTTGTCTCTCTCATTTGATAAATACATTTCCATAACACAAACCATCTTTCTTCCTGGTCCAAAATGTGAACATTGGCATCCTTGAAGACTGTCCTTTATCCTTTAGGTACAGAGGTACAGCTGAGTCCTGTCCTGTCCTGTTGAGGTGGCTCTTGTTGTGCCATGCATTTGTGGAGTGGCTGCTTGGTTTCTCCAGTGTAGAGGTCTAAACACTTGTGTTTTGTCCTTGGGATGAACCACATTTTGTCTACTGTGAACAACCATCAATAAACACAGGTGGTGGCTTACAACACCGTCAGCCACCTACAAAGCAGTCTTGAGAGCCTTTTCCAGGCACCTCAACCTCTCACAGTGGTTTCACTTGATGAACCACGCCTTTTTTTCACACCTTGGTTCATGTGATGATGCATACAAACAACAGTGAGTCAGTGAGCCCCCCCCCCCCAGGGTTTAAATACCTTGGACTCCCCACCTCTTGGTTTTAGAAGGGAAGGAGCCTCTTGGATGAGAGTTGAAACATCTAATGTCTAATGGGCAGTTAAGGTCTAATTAACAAATTAATCTGTGTTTGTTTTTTGTCTCTTACCTTGTTTGGCATCACCACAGAGCCAGAGCTTAACTGTGGAGTCTGATGCTGAGGAGGCCACCAGTATCTTTGAGTCCTCCACGTAGATGGCATCAACAGCACATACTGGACCAGTGTGGCCCTTACACTCAACAGACTGGATAAACTGGAAACAGCGCAGCACATTTTAATTTGTTTATCTATGCTATATATATAGTGCACTTTATAATGTATGGTAATTATTATGGAAAGAAACCAAACAATACTCCAACAAGCAAGCACTTAATTTACTCGCCAAATAAAGACTTGGCAGGGTTTGAGTCAGAAACAGTATGAGTCATATGTGCTGCAGGTGGTTTACCTTCCCATCCTGTTGAGCCTCCCAGAGGATGAGCCGATTGTCTGAGCCTCCTGAGACAAGATGACACTCTGGAGCTGTGACAATAAGAGTAACACAGGTTTGAGATATGCCACAGAGTAGCAGCTACGGTAAATGAAAGTTCTATAGCATATGTCAGTATTTTTGGAATACAGTTTCTCTACCTATGTGCCAGGAGTCTGGGGAATATTCGCTGAATAATTTAAGGTTTGCTATAGAATAAGATGACTAACCTGCCCCGGCCCTATCTACTGGTTTGACAGGATTATAGCTCCACGTGGGTGCAACCTCTGCGAGGCTCTTAAAGAACAGCGACAAGCCTTCGTGGTAACAGGAGCAGCATAATAATACCGGAATAAGAAGCTCAATAAAACACACAAGTGGTTTGACAGCCACCGGTCTTCGTCCCCTACACACTCACCGCTGTCCTCTCTGTGAACCCACTGGACTGCGTTCACTCTGTCCGTGTGTCCGTTTAGAAGAGCGACAACTTTTCTCTCCTAAAGAAAGAAGACGTTTACTGCAGTAATAAACAAAATATTCGCTCATTTAAAACTTCAGCATGCTCGTCGCTGGCTGCGACTGCTAGCAGCGACAGCGGATTTACAGTAGAAATGACAGCTTGTACTACCTCTGGGTCGTATAGAGCCACCGAGTTACATGTTCCAAAAGCTATGGTTCCTCCATGACCCCAAGAAACTATATTTGGCGTCCTATTTGCACAACAAGCTACATGGCATGTTTCAATTACGGCCGCCGCCATCTTGAAAACTGAAGTTGTGGAGTTACTGTAAATGTGACCGGGGC
Source organism: Archocentrus centrarchus (assembly GCF_007364275.1). Classification (NCBI taxonomy): domain Eukaryota; kingdom Metazoa; phylum Chordata; class Actinopteri; order Cichliformes; family Cichlidae; genus Archocentrus; species Archocentrus centrarchus. Next base: position 20,114,331 of record NC_044356.1, read on the forward strand.
TAAACGGCACGATGCTGACAACGGTTCCGCAGTTTGACCATATACTTTTTAAATAATTTACACACGTATATAATATGACTTATTTTGTTATTATTATTTTATTTTCAATATTGGTTCTTACATTGTACTAGTGATGGCTATAACGCTGACGCTTAGTTGAAGTTGAACTACAGAGTGGAGTCCACTAGATGGCGTAAGGTTATCACAAATCCACGGAGGTGCTACAGATGTGTGACAAATTGAAGGCAAAACCTGAACTTTTGACTCCTGCGGTGAGAATATCCGGTGACACTGTTTACTAGAGTAGTAGCAGCCCTCCAGAAATTTGAAAAGTTAATACCAAGGTGCACTAAAGCTGCCCCAAAGGCAGATTAAGGAGGGTTTTGCTTTAATATGTCACCCATCTGTAAAACCTTTTATCTGAATTAAAGTAAAATAGGGTAGCAGTAAGGTGATTATTTATTATTCTGTGGAGATTTTGTTTCATCTCCCCTACAGAGAATTTCGAAGGCCAGACAGAAACAGAACTGATGAAGATTTAGAGCTTTATTTGTTGATATTTTAGCATGGATGGATGCTTGAAGATTTGAACATTTGTCTTCTGGCTGAAGGTAAGGCCCTAGATTCCCAAACAGCCAGCCTGTATCAGTAAATGGCACTTGAGATAAGTGCAAAACACACACACACACAAAAATAAATAAATCTAAAATAATCCATACTCTCTCAACAATCAAGACGCCACAGCATAAACACACAGCTATGTCAGACTGTATCATCTACTTGCCACTCTGTATTGAGGGTGACTGATCGCAGCTGAGCTAGCTGCCAGCCAGACAACCTTCCTTGTTTAAAAAAGAAAAAGAAAGAAAGAAAAAAAAAAGCCCCCTGGGCCTTTTGGACTTCAACAGCTGACACTTTTGTAACATGGAGTTTTCAGGCACCTATTTGACAGGATCAGAGGGGAAAATGTGATGGTGTCTGTGAGGCCGTAAGTCATATCATAAATGACAGTGTAGCCAATACAAACAGGAACAGAGGCAAATATATGGAAAGTGAGAAAGGATGAAGGGTGTGTGTGTGCTGGGGGTGAGGCTGGGTCTTTCTTGGCTCACCTCTGACCATGCTGACTTATGGTATATGGGCGTGACAGAGACAAAACAGACACCCTGTCACCAACACTTCAGCAGAAAATAGATTATGCTCGGCCTGCTATTGTTGTCCCTCCTCAGTCACAGTGAAGCAGGGTTTAGACAGACTTGGCAGGGTGAGACAACCTCTCTATGGGGCGCACACCATGTGGAGGATACCCTATGGCTCTCATCTCTGGAGTGTCAGCTCATGAGTGGCAGAAAAGCAATTTTCAGATGCAGCCAAAGAGCTTCATCTGTGACAAAGTATCTGTATTATCTCTCATCCGCTTGTGTCTCTGTGGTTGCTTACATAATGCATGATTAATTTGATCAAATGTAGCAGGTCATTGGAGGAGAGGGGGGATTTATTTAGGAAAGATCCCATTACATTTCTCATAGAGTGGACAACAGGGTATATATGGATATGCCTCTATATGAAGTGTTTTGTGAGCACATCTTTACACTTTAAAAACTCTCGTACTTCACAGTTTGAGGACAGAGTTATCAAGAGAAAGTACTTTCATTTATCCAACAGATGCACTTAGTCAGTTCTGATGCCATCATTGCATGGTTATGCTTGAAAGATAAAAATGTTGCTTCCTGCTATTCTGTATATGTCAAGGAGGTCAATTTGATAACCAGCGCGCAGTGGAGATGTTTTAATGGATTTATGATTAATTATCAGAGTCTGAAGTCTGTTTTTTTGTGGTTTTGTGATACAAAAGTCATGTTAAATATGTCATTCTTTCTGTAACAGGGCAGAGAGAAGCTCAAACTGTTACTTCAGAACGTTTAAAGCAAAGTTAAAAGCAGATAATGTCTTTAAATGTTCCAATGATTGGTTTTATTGTACCACTTGTTGCCTACGGGTGCAACTAAGGAGCTCTGAAGCTGTTTTTTTTTTTGGTGAGAATATAGCAATTTAGGGAATCAGTACTTGAACTTTATACTTTAAGTACTTAGGAGCTGATGATGATGGAGAGACCTTCTATTTTTTTAATATAAAATATCATTCAGGTTTTCACCATCAAAAAGTTACTGCAAGAGTCTACAAAAACGCGTGTAATGAGTATCTAGTTCTATTTTTAACAATTCTAAGCTCCCAACTAATAACAGTATTTTTGCATCAGTGCACTGTGAACACTTTCTCTGGGCTCTTTCTTCAAGGTGAAAGAACTTGGATTATCTTGCTGCACACTTGCGTGCGAGAATGCAAATTGAACTAATAACCATTTATGTGTGTCATCTCCACACAGCCCCATGTGTTTGTTATTTCAAACAGTGGAAAGCGTCTCTGACAAACGAGGCAGCCTTCAGAAATAAGATGGGCCGGATGAAAACAGAATGATAACGAGGATATGCGAGGTGTCCGTGATTATGTAACAACAGAAATGGAGACACGGAAAAGCCAGGATTGCAGGGCTGGGGTGTCTGCGTGCCACTTTGCAGCTGCCTGGTTTTGTTTATGTACAATTAAATTTGTCTTGTCCCCAAGGGTACCTCCTTGGCACAAGGAGAGTGGCAAATGACAAACATGGCCTGCTTCTCATTAGCACTTGTACTTAACTTTGCTGTTTTATTTGAACATACTAAAATGTCTGATTTCAAACCCAGTGTCTGCTGTTCTGTGCATTTTATTTTTACTCGAGCAGTGCAATTCCCCCTGACCACACCACAGCTATGATTAAACTCCTCCGACATTATAAACAGCTGAAGCCTTTACACTGCAACACACCTAGGTCAATTTTTTTTAAAATGACATTGTAAAAACAAGGCAAAGCCAGCTGACCAGCCAACCAGGCCACCTCACCTCAGTCTGAACTCCTCTTCTCTCCGGTCACTGTGTTGTCCTGAGGGGGATGAGCTCAGCTGCAGGTCTCTGCCAAGGCCACAGCAGCCCTACAGTGCAAGATTTAGGTTCATCTGACCAGCGGGTTCTAGGTTACGGCTTCCCTGGAGGATGTGAATTTCTAAGATGTGCATGAAAACTGCTAAAAAAAAAAGTTGTATAAATGTGTCAAAGGAAGATTATGATCATGAACATGCACATTAAAAGCATGCTTTCATGTAGGCATGGGTTATTTCCTCCAGCTGAAAATGTTCTACTGTTTTAAAACGCGGGGAAAAAAAAAAATCCATCAACATTCCCCCACAATCCTCCCTTTGAATCCCAAAATTTCAATCTACTTATCCAGCAGGGGACTATGACTGAGTGCGCTCATTTTACATCTTGTAGACTGCGAAATCACTATCTCTTTAGGCTCAGCAGTTCCCGTCCCAGGAGCTGTACAACCAGAAGGAACGATCCAGAGAGAGAGCGAGAAGTCAGCACTTCTAAAGCATGGGGAGAGACAGTAGCAGCTGTTAGCAACACAATCACACCACGCATAAGCATCTTTTATTTAATGAGCAATACCCTTGGACCGCGCAGATGAATATACACATAAGGAGCTTCCTGCTTATGTGCCGTTTCAGGCAAATTGTCAAAATGGAGCATGCCTCAAAGAGATTAGAGGCAAAAGAGCAAATATTGAATATTCCAGAACAAATGAGATGCTGTTTAGAAAAACAAGCTCGGATACGGCAACGACAAACCAAACGAGAACAGACACGCAACTGCGTTTGGTTGAGATTGTGGATTGGAAGCCATTCGTCTTGATAACTAATCTATTTCCCGCTGAAATGTTACAGGATGTATCATATTTCTTATCTCATTCTTCCTCTTGAACGTATCTACTGTGACCAGAATAATTTAAGCCAAAACAAGTTAATACACCATAATGCAAGGAGCCCAAGAGGAGTTTATCGTCTTATCAGCTGGAAGAGAGCCTCAGTGCAGATTACCAAAAACATAGAGATACTATCTAGGTGGTATTGGAGCCATTCATCAAGGTGGAACAGAACCTTGTCCACACAGCAGCCAAACTACTTGCATGCTTCCATAATGATGCACTGTAAATGTGTGTATTTGTGTGTGTACGTGTACATGTTTGTATGTGTGTGTGTGTGTGTGTGGAGTGAAACCAATGTAAACAGGGAGTGGTTAAACTAAAGCATAGCTCTGGGGTTTAAAATAAATACTGGCTAGGCCTGAGAGCAGCACACACACACACACACACACACACACACACACACACACACACACACACACACAAACAATAGTTGTCTCCACTGCTGACACAAGAGTGCTAGCCAGCCACCATAGTTGATGATAAAGCAGGCAGCAAAAGGCGTCACTAACAGTGCCACAGTGCTTATAAGCCGTATCTCGTCTCCGCCATCTGCTGTGTTTGTAATGTTTCTCACCACTTGTCATCCACTAACTCCACTTGTAAAGTTAGAAATAGCTTCCGGACCCGCTCGAGGATGCAGAGAATTTGGCAGTCGTTTGGTCTGCCTCGGATACAGGGAACAATAAAGTACATTAGGTTCTGTTCTGTGGATCCAAGTCACCAGGTCAGAGAATAAGAAGAGATGTTACCAGGGTGAGCTGTTTCCTCCTCGTTTTGGAGTGTGACTGCAAAGGTTTAAAGAACATCAGATGTGTACAGTTTAAACATAGGCTATGACCTGTAAAGGACTGGATACCCTGGGAATTTGGGCGAGATGTCAGGGTAAGTTCAGTCTTAGAGATAAATGTTTTGTCTCTCTCTTTTGGCCTCTGAAATGATTGCCATTACTGATGCAAAGCTTTTATACCCAGATTTACATCTATTGAAGTCTGTGAGTAGGAAATTATTGTCTGCTACTGGAATAATTCAGACAGATCTCCTTGTTCCATTTTGTTTTAGACAACAAAATGACAATGCTTGTTTGTGGTTTAACTGACTTCCACCAAAATGAGGCGGCAGAATAAAAACACAAGAGCTTTTACTGCAGGCTAACCAATACGCGGTCTCTTGAACTCCTAAGTTTGACAGCCTAGAGGACATCAAATGGTAAGATCATCAAAATGAATGATTTCCCAAGATAGACAAAAGGTAACATTTGTAACTTCATAAGATCAGTCAGTGGGCAGCTGTTCAGCCTGGGTTTTAATTGGTATATCCAGCAAGTCTTTCCAGAGGAAGATAAGGGATTCTCACACTCCAGGGGATAATATAGGATTCTGTGCCTCTGAGATCAAACCAGAGCTGTGGTGTGAGGAAAGCATTGCCCCTTCCTCTGGAGGGGCAATCTGATGCCCAGTACCCTGAAAACTCCATTGATGGATGATGAATTTTCAACACCAAAAAAAAAAAAAAAAAAAAAAAAAAAAATCACCTTTGCATCAATTAATGACACATTTCCCTATATAATATGACTTCTTTTGCATGCAAAAGACGCAGTGTAGATCTGTGCCAATATTATTTTAAAATGTAATTAATACTTAAATTACGTAACTGTAATTGAGATGTGAGCGAACACGAATATTAAAATATAAATAGCTCCCTGATCGTTATTGTGCAGTGCAGTGATGAACTGCTCTGAGCTCCCCACTCAAAGCAGTCAGCGGTGAAAACCTGACGGCGTGTGCGTGCTCTGTGTGTGTGTGTGTGTGTGTGTGTGTGTGTGTGTGGTTGCCCACAGTGGTGTGCTGCAGTCCGCTCCCTGCCGTAGTTGAGTAAACTACATGGGCATTAGCGGGCGCAGCGGCACAACCACCGAGCCGGAGTGGATTAAAACTGCGTGCGTGCGTGTTTGGAGAGCCACTCGACAACCGACTGTGTGACCAAGTGAGAACCCCCTCCCGGAGTGTAATCGCAAGTCCGTTACACCAGTTTGCAGCTGCGAAACAGCAAAGCGGAGGCTCTTGGTAAACTCAGTTAGTGCCGTGCATTGTGTTGTGTCAGTCAGAGAGAGCTCGGCGGGAATGGCTTCATCTCCGTGCGGCAACAGTAACTTTGATTCCGGTCTGGAAATCAAAACTCGCTCGGTGGAGCAGACGCTTATTCCTTTAGTTTCGCAGGTGAGTACTCCGAAAACGTAAATAATGACGTTTAGTTATCGTATGTGAACCCCGCGTACTCTTCAAACCGCTCTTTGGTTTTACAGCTGTTGCAAGAGGACATGACACTGATTCTGTTGTTTACCTGTTTGTGCACGGTGTCTGCAAAGCACGCTTCCTTCCCGTGCTGCGTTTAAAACCTGTCCCACGTGTGAATAATCTGAGTTATGACACTAACTGTCATAAAGCTGCTGTACAAAATGGCAAAGTAATACAGCTCGAGTTGACTAGTTAGGAGCTGCGCACAGCCAAGTTTGAAGAAAATAAGCAGTGCAAACGTTGAACATGTGACTTGGGAAGTTCGTAAATCTAGAGAATTACATAACAGGCCAGAACAATACAGGGAATTAAAACTATCAACGCCGATCAGCCATCCGAAAGGCAGCAAAATTCATTATGATCATAATTCTCTATCTTTCTGAGATTATCACAAACTCTCCATGAAGTCCTCACACTCATTATAGAGAAGTAGCCAAGAAGCCATCAAAGTTTTCCCTGAAGTCCTCGTTTTCCAGTCCAGAGCTGCTCCTGTGCTGTGACTCCGTCTCCTCTAATTGAGCCACTTTGACGCACGTGCTTTGTTTATCAATAAACACAGGAATATGAAAGACCCACTTAAGGCCACTGCGCGCCTTCAGCAGCTCTCCACTTTTATACGCTATAACAGTCCCTGATTTTTTTTCTTTGTTCTTTTTTCTTTTCTTTTTTTTATAAAAACGAGGAGCTTAGGTCAATGAGTTAATGAATCATTTTATTGTGTAGTTTTACAAAGTTGGTTAGACACTCTAAGGCCATTTTGGAGTTTAATTTGCATGACTATCTTAGGCTTTTGTTTCCAGCATGTCACCAAAAAAAAAAAAAAAAAAAAAAGGAAGTTGCTTGCTCCTGAATAGGGAAGTGACCACCAGTCTTAAAAATGCTAATATCCCCTGGTTGTGCAGGACTGGCTTGTTGCTTTCACTGAAAGACAGTGGGAGAAAGCAGCATCTCACTGCTGGGCTAACAGAGTCTGGATAATACCACACTGGGAGGCCCATGACACCTCGGCCCCCCCTCTCACTGACAACTTGCTTCCTCCCTGTCATTGCACAGACTCATTTGAAAGATATAAGGTCATCCTGTCCCGAATAGATATGGGTTAGTTATCAGAAAAGGACATCTGTTAGAGGGATGTGCTTTCCATGTAGGCTGTTCATTTTAGATCATTTTGGATTTGCAGTGAGTGCTCCAAAAAAAGAAAATTTTCTCATACAGTATGATAAATTAGGGATAAATCTGTGCAAGTTCATACCTGTAGTGGAAGCAGCAGTTTGTTTAAAAAAAAAAAATTTTTTTTTTGTTTTTACACTAATCACTGCTGTAATAATGAGCAAAACCGTACAGCAAATGTGCAATCCTCTATTCTCATTTACTGTGCAGCAAACTTGTGGTGCGCCCCTGCCTGCTGAGTGTGATTGGCTGGGCTTCAGTCTATAGCATAGAGGAAAAAAAAAACCTCTAATATGCATTCAGCTTATTACAGTCCACAGAGGGCCTCAAGGACAATGTTTCCTAATTTTCTTTTTTCTCAGTGTAAGGCATGTCCCCATAGCAACAGAGCTCTGCAATACTGAAAGAAATCACATTTTCAAGGACTGTCAACTCCATATATAATATTTTTGTTGTTGTAATGTCATAATGGACGATCACAATGTTAACCGCTACATTGCTTCCAGCTTGTGTGATGGTGTTCTTCACTTGTGACAGGTGCAAATATGTACAAAACTTGATTTTTACAGCTGAAGTGGTTTCAGCTATAAAGACGGTAGTTTCCCATCTCATAGGAAATACAAATATAACAGGACAGCACAGCTGAAATGCTGTAAATGCTGCCTTTTGAGAACTATATTAGCAGCTGTTGTACAGTTTTCACAGTATAATATAGGACTCTTTTTCTTTTCAGAGTGTAAATACTCAGTCAAATTGAAATGTTTCGATCAAATCATTAATTTAGAAGTATTGTCGTGGTTATTTCGTAGCTGATTGTTGCGATTGTGTGGTTTTTCGGTGTTAAGATTTAGCGAGCAATGATCGGGACTCCTGTTTTGATTAATCATGACATGCCAATCATGATATTCTGAGTTTTTACAGTAAGAAACTGTTGTTGTAGATTACAGTAGATACACTGTAAAATCACAGCTGTTATATCTGCCAGAACTTTACTGTAATTTTACAGGAACTTGATCCTGATCAGTTGCTGTTCATGTGTGTTTTGTGTGTGCACTGGATTAAAAAAAAAAACACAATATACCACATTAACACTACGTGAAAAAAGTCAGAAACACTGATGCTTAACCCAGCTGCGATAATGACATTACCGGGCTTCAGGTGTATATGATAACTTTGTTAACAGGGTTATGTGGCATTTCTGAGAATGAGTATTGCCATACATGCGCATCAATTGAATTAGTGTTCTTAATGGAAACACTGACTGTGTGGGCTGTGTTCTGCAGCTTGTCTTCTTAAGGAGAGCTGTATGTATGTGTGTGTATCTCATAACGATCAAACGGAAATGAAAAAGCAGTGTCAGTCTCAGAGCCAACATTTGATAAGGTTTTTTGTTGCGTATACTCCCCTTTTATTTTTTAAATTATGTATCTCTCCTCTCCTCTCCTCTCCTCTCCTCTCCCCTTGTTGACGTTGATATTCTCAGGCCTCTGTTATCAGCTTCACTCCCACCAGGGTGTAATTATAGGCCAGGGCGACTCCCTGTCTTGCACTTCATACATACACACAAACTAGATAGATAAATGCACACACTCCCACCCACGTCTTTTCTTTTTATGCTTGTATGTTCACCTGTCATCCTGATTATTTTGTGTATGCATTTGTTTGTTTTTTTATGCTTTTTTGTTTCGTTTGCCAGCAGGTCAGAGCCATTCCCAATTTTACAGATGGGCTGAGATTTTGCAATTTAAATTATATTTAAATGAGTCCTGCTTTCTTAATGGACCACCTGGATGCTTTCGGGCTGCATTCTTTATCATTTTGACCAGTTCCTTCCTTTACTCTTTCAGTTTTTGTTTTTCAAAACACAAGATGCATTTTATTCATTCTAAAAGAAGTACTCTCCTCTGCTAAAACTTTGCTAATGTACTTTACTTCACCTTTGCCAATGGTTTTGTATTCAGGGGCATGGTGAGGCTAATGAATTGCTCTGGTGGTGGTCAAAATGTAATGGCCATCATGCAGAGAGAAGGGAAACTAAGCAAACGTCTGCTGTTGTGTGTGTGTGTGTGTGTGTGTGTGTGTGTGTGTGTGTGTGTGCGTGTGTGTGTGTGTGTGTGTGTGTGTGTGTGTGTGTGTGTGTGTGTCTGCTACCTGTGATGTGGTCTATAGCCAGCTGGAAGGCAATTAGCAATACTCTAGCTGCTTTTTCCTTGAGATCCGATTCCTGTTTTGAAGTGGTAATTAGTGAAGAAAAAAAAAAACAGTTATGTTCCTGAGCTTTTATAATTGAGGTGTGTTTTCCCATTAAAAACACAACAGACCGGTCTGGGTGCGGACACGGTGGTCCACTCTGATGAGGTGTAAAGGTGCTGTTTTGAAGGAAAGATTTGTGGGAACGAATAGGAGCTCGGGAATAATCTCTAAGACTTTGATCAGATTGGTGTACGTTAAACTCTCGTGACACCCTGCCCTTGTGATTACATAGCTTAGCTGTCTCCATCATTTTTCTTCAGGCCCGAGCCAGGAGTTTCTTAAAAGATTTTCCTCCTATAATTGGGCTTGGAAAATCCGTTCTCTGTCCAAGTTTGTTAGCATCGACTTTGTCATGCTTCCGGGGGTTCTGTGGTGCTTGCAGTTTTGCTTTCTGATGTGTTAAAGAACACTGTGAGTTTTAAAAAAAAGCTTTCCCGTGTTCTTTTTTTTTTTTTTGCTCCCAAACTGGATTGAAATGGCATATTTATCACCAAAACAAATGCTCGGGGGAAAGTCAGAGGATGTGATTTTTCTCAGAGCTTAGCCATTTTGTCACCATTAAACAAAAAAGCTGACAAAACCCGCTTCATAAACATACTCCGAACTTAACGGCTTTGTAAGCACGGCCATCAGTCAAATTTTCATCCCTCCCTCTGGAAATATTGGAAATTGAGTTTTATTGAGGTACAAGGCACTATTTCCCTTCTTATGTTCCTGGTCCTATAGTAGAATGACATGACAAACGTCCAGGTAGTGAAGCTGTTTTTTTTATCCCCAGACAGAGAGGCATTACTGTTTCCATGAGCCCTAACAGATCTCCGTCCTCGAGTCGTGCGATGATAATGGAGACAAATAGGTCCCTGGCATGAAAGTAAAACCACATGATCAGAGCTTGCACGTGAATGTGCACTCACAAGAGCATCACGAGAATAGGACAAAACACACCTTTTATTGTATATGCAGGAGATGGGTGGGGAATTCCCTGGTGGTTTGAGCGTCTTTGTATCTGTATACTCTGCTATGTGTGATATGTGACAGAAACTACACATATCTTTGGTGATGGTATTGTAGTTACATGTGTCAACACCTGCATTTTGTTGCTACAGCTTGCCACCTTATCAAAGTTCAAGCCTCTGTGGCCGTGACTAAAACAACCAATACTGTTATGCCAGTATCAGTGGAAGATGTTGATTAATGGCCACACTATGTACACCAACACTCCCAATGCACTACATATCCATTTACTTATAAAGAAACTGGAAGATCATGTGGTTTTGCAGGTTGCTTCTGCAGATGGCCCCTCCACTGTTTTTAAACATCTAATGTATGAATCAGAGTGAACCCGACTTCTATTACTGTCAAATAAATGCCGCTCTTCGGCATGTCCTTGTTCAGCGGTCGGAAGTAAACAGTCAACTAGGCTGTTTCATCAAAGTGAAATGAGATGTAATTCCGCTCGGCTCCCCTTGCTTTCTAGTAAAGTGGTTGTATTAGGGAGCTAACTTTGTCAGTTTGGAGAATTCACGTTCTCTCTTCTGATGATTAAATCCACTCCTCTAAACCTCCCACCCCCACTTTCTCTCATATTCCGTTTTCATTGCATTTCTCTCACTCAAGCACACACACACACACACGTTCGGATGTAAACATACATGTGCAAAGCTTAAATGATCAGTGTTTCCCCTTTGTCCCCTCGAGCGGTCTTTTCATTATTCCTATCAAGGGAGTCATTACAGATTGCTGTTCTCTTTAAGTGCAGATAAAAGGGTCTGTCTCACATGTCGAACCATTGACCTTTCCTCGGCTAATATACTTCCAGATGAGAAAAGTGTGTGTGTGTGTGTGTGTGTGTGCGTGTGTGTGTGTGTGTTCACTTATATGTGTGTGCACCTGAAACCTCCAAATAACCTGGCCCAATGGGATCAGTCACCTAGAGGGAACAGCAGAGTTAATTTAATGGTGCAAGAAAGCAATCTCACGCTCTGCAATTTAAGTTATTTGAAAGCTGGGGCTAATAGCAGAAACTGCTTTTAATTGTCTAAGGGGAAGCTACTGCCTCTGACTGAGATGTATGGCTATAGCTTGAAGGCTGATAAAGTATTGATTAAACACCTCTCCCACTATCAGTCAGCCTCAAAGTAGCATTAGCTCTCCTCACATTGCTCAGTCGTTCATTCACCATCAAATGAAATTGGGAACGGACTCATTTTGTCATTTTTGTGAAAACTCGGGTCCCAGTTGTTTTCAGTAACGCTGACAGTTTGGTTTTATCTCTCAAGGTTTTGTGATATTCCACCGTCGGATTTCTGCCAGAGAAGAAGCGACAATAACAAAAGTGCTGTTAGTTGGTTCTTATCGTGACTAACCAGGATATTATTTCTGTATAGATATGGCATTCTTTTTTTTTTTTTTTTTTTCCAAATTTTTTTTTCTTTCTGTTATCACCATAAATTCAGCTTCCCTGAGCTCACTGTTAAAATGATCTGCAGCCATGTTTATGCTCCGTGTAAAAGATCCTCCAAGGTCCGCAAAGGCTCTTAGACGCTTAGTATTCCTGTTTAATATCAAGTGATTGTCTGGCCCATTGCCACCCTGTGTTTACAGTGTGTTTTTTCTGAGTTATGATGATGAGGTACTGATGAGATGTCTCATAAGTATGAGCACACAGGAGGAAATCTGTTAGTTACGATGTGATGCCTAATGTGGTGTAATGTTTTGCGTTGTCCAGCCTCACACCCCGTGGATTAAGATAGATGTATGAACACATGGCTGAAGCACAGGCAAGGACAGATGCATTAAGAAACATCACAATCCTTGTCACTCGTTCTGTGTCTGTACATAGAGAACATTTTTATAAAATAGTGCAGTTTGAATTGCTTTCTCTTTTTTTGAACTATCTTACTACTGAGAGTGCTGAAAGCAGCTACAGCGACATGTACATCTACTTAAGCAGAGTATGCTACTATACATGAAGGCTAAAGAGTGAGACAGGAAGGGCCTCTTGCTGTAATCTTGTAGACATGCACTCTCCTTTTTGCCTTGTCATGCACTGCTAGAGATATCACACAACATATCGATATTATCTGCTGCCAACCGCAACTGCAGGTAAACACATCACTGTTTCGAAGGCTGTTGTTTTCCTCTTTGTGCGTTTGCGGCTGGGCATTGTGATAATTCTGGTCTTGAGCACATGACATTGACCTGACAGTTTTTTTTCACACTGTGGGGTTTTGAAGGTTTGCCTCGTTAAGCTCTGCAAATCCTGGTTAAGGCAGGAAACCTTGTTAGGTTTCCAGGTAAACCACTGCACCACCCTGCAGCTTCATAGTTGCGGTGCTGTCTTTATATAAACGGTGAGATTGCCCTCATTGAAAGCACCAGATGCTGTTACTACTCTTTCCTGTGCTTGATCAGCCAGTCCAAGTCATTATCCTCTTAGCTCAGTCCCACTGGCCTGTTGCATTGTAAGGAAAGTAGGAATATCTCAAAGAGGCAATCAAACTAAACCAAATTTAGAAAAATAGGCAATTTTTTTGGCATTTGTTGGATGTAGGTATTATCTTGTTGATCAAGTGTTATCTTATACGAATGAGAAATATCTGACACTCATCCCAAAGGTGTCCAAGTCTTTGTTTGTTCTTTTCTCCTTCTCCAGCAGCAGCATTCCTGAATGTACCTCGGAGGAATCCTTCAGCCTGGCTTGCATGTGTTAATTGCTTTCTTCAAGCGTCTTTGAACTTCTCCCCTCTCGATAATGAGTTCTTTTAAAGAGATGAGGATTGACATGACAGAACAAAGACACTGTGAAGGGCATAAGAAACACGGAATACCAAACATTTTCTTATCTTTTGTATTTCAGAACAATTTCCAATATTTAAAAGTTGCTACATCACCTTTACCATCACTTAATTTCTGCACTCTGTTTGATTAAACATTGTTTCTGGGAGAGTTTTTCCCCACAGCGTTTTGATTACATAAATGATCAATTTTGCTTTATACTGGATTGGCAAGCATACTACTTTTAATTCTGTGCGATATCACTTTTAGTGACTCCAACTTCAAGTAGTCACATTGAGTGACTACCAGGAGGCCTCACTTTGTGGGGCGATTCAGGGCATCTGTGTAAGGAAGTATCAGTATGTAAGATGCTGTAGAATCTTGTTTGTATGTCTTTCACACTTCCTCTGTTTTTCTGCCCAATTTTCTGATTTTGTTTTCCTGTCACACCCCTTTCTCTTTTGCTCTTTAGTTCTGCCTTCAGTCTTGGGCCTGTTTTCTTCTCACTGCTCTTCACTTACCTTTTTAGTTTTCTAACTATTAATCTCAACTTCTCCAGAGGGTTAGTGTCTCTGCATCACCTCATTAATTATGCAGCTTACTGAAAACCTAGCCAGAGGCAGCAGGTATAGCCTCAGCTGAATAGCTCAGCCCAATCATTTCTTTGGATCTTTCCCTTTTTCTTCTTTACCGTAAACTGAGACACAATCCTCTGCCCTGCACCTATTCTGAAGAACACTAATGGGAATAGCATGTAACCAGCTGAGCCAGATTTGGCAGTCCCTTTCTTTGACATAGAATAGATCAAGACGGTGCTTTTCTTACCACCTTTTGTCTGACTGTTACATATCTTCAGGGGAAATGTTTTCTGAAGGCAGTGTAAGGAGATAGGATCTTGAACATTTTGAAAAGACTTTGAGTCAAGAAAGGGTTTCTATAGTTTAAACTTGCAGGATGGAGCTATATTTAAAACAGCTAGATTTTTATGGGCTAATTTAAAGTTGGGGATATATATATATATATATATATATATATATATATATATATATATATATATATATATATATTTCACTTGAGAGGTAAATGAGTACCTCTCAAGTGAATTTCTTATCATTTTGATGATCTCCAGCTCCTCGATCTAAAGCTGCGATGTGGCGACCAGACACCAAATAAAGGGAATGACACTTGACGACTTCAAGCAACTATGGCCAAAATAACCACTATTGACACAAAGTGGGCGGGACCTTAGATGAACTTTTATCTTCCAAGTAAACGACTGAAGTAATTATAAATGAGAACATAGGATACTTTTGATTAACATATGACCTGATAGTAAATACATTAGTGGGTTACCAAGGCAAACAGGGGCTTGAATGTCTGCAATCGACCAGGTATCAGCTTCACAGCAATGTACGATGAGCAAATTAATTCCAGTGTGGACGCAACTTTAGACTACAGCTCGGGATGGTAGTCCTCATTCTGCTCTTCTTCCTTAGTAGGTTAGTTGTAGAAGCCCATGACATACACTGCTCAAAAAAATAAAGGGAACACTCAAATAACACATCCTAGATCTGAATGAATGAAATATTCTCATTGAATACTTTGTTCTGTACAAAGTTGAATGTGCTGACAACACAATCACACAAAAATCATCAATGGGAATCAATTTTATTAACCAATGGAGGCCTGGATTTGGAGTCGCACACAAATTTAAAGTGGAAAAACACACTACGGGCTGATCCAACTTTGATGTACTGTCCTTAAAACAAGTCAAAATGAGGCTCAGTATTGTGTGTGGCCTCCACGTGCCTGTATGACCTCCCTACAACGCCTGGGCATTCTCCTGATGAGGTGGCGGATGGTCTCCTGAGGGATCTCCTCCCAGAAACTGGACCAAAGCATCCGCCAACTCCTGGACAGTCTGTGGTGCAACATGATGTTGGTGGATGGAGCGGGACATGATGTCCCAGATGTGCTCAATCGATTCAGGTCTGGGGAACGGCCAGTTCATAGCTTCAATGCCTTCATCTTGCAGGAACTGCTGACACACTCCAGCCACATGAGGTCTAGCATTGTCCTGCATTAGGAGGAACCCAGGGCCAACCGCACCAGCATATGGTCTCACAAGGGGTCTGAGGATCTCATCTCGGTACCTAATGGCACTCATGCTACCTCTGGCGAGCACATGGAGGGCTGTGCGGCCCTCCAAGGAAATGCCACCCCACACTATTACTGACCCACTGCCAAACTGGTCATGCTGAAGGATGTTGCAGGCAGCGGATCGCTCTCCACGGCGTCTCCAGACTCTGTCATGTCTGTCACATGTGCTCAGTGTGAACCTGCTTTCATCTGTGAAGAGCACAGGGCCCCAGTGGCAAATTTGCCAATCCTGATGTTCTCTGGCAAATGCCAAGCATCCTGCACGGTGTTGGGCTGTGAGCACAACCCCCATCTGTGGATGTCGGGCCCTCATACCATCCTCATGGAGTCGGTTTCTAACCGTTTGTGCAGACACATGCACATTTGTGGCCTGCTGGAGGTCATTTTGCAGGGCTCTGGCAGTGCTCCTCCTGTTCCTCCTTGCACAAAGGCGGAGGTAGCGGTCCTGCTGCTGGGTTGTTGCCCTCCTACGACCTCCTCTACGTCTCCTGGTGTACTGGCCTGTCTCCTGGTAGCGCCTCCAGCCTCTGGACACTACGCTGACAGACACAGCAAAACTTCTTGCCACAGCTCGCATTGATGTGCCATGCTGGATGAGCTGCACTACCTGAGCCACTTGTGTGGGTTGTAGAATCCATCTCATGCTACCACGAGTGTGAAAGCACCACCAACATTCAAAAGTGACCAAAACATCAGCCAGAAAGCATAGGTACTGAGAAGTGGTCTGTGGTCCCCAGCTGCAGAACCACTCCTTTATTGAGTGTCTTGCTAATTGCCAATAATTTCCACCTGTTGTCTATTCCATTTGCACAACAGCATGTGAAATTGATTGTCAATCAGTGTTGCTTCCTAAGTGGACAGTTTGATTTACTTGGAGTTGTGTTTTTTAAGTGTTCTGTTTATTTTTTTGAGCAGTGTAGTTCTCCAACATCTGTCACTGGTGCAGTCGAAGAAAGTGGAGTACAACTAGATCCTTTTGAAGAAGCAGCTGGAATATGTTGAGGACCACAAGAACAAGATTGTCGGCAAGATGGTCGCTAAGGACAGCACGTGAGGGGAACGGCCAGGGCTAGCAGGTTAGCAGTGACAGAACCTTTGGAATAACAGTGAGGGGATTTGTCCCATAGTACATCGATAGTGGATGGCATTATCTCAGACAGATGAAAAATGAGTCACTTACACACTCAGGCAGCTATCAATATACCTGGCCGTGTGTGGCAAACACTGTGACACCTAGCCCTATTGGTATGAGGAAGATGTTCTCATCTTGTCACTGTTTCTAGATGACTGGAGCCAATGGGTGACAGCTGGGGCCAGTCAGCCGGGATACACAGCCCAGTGTGTACATGTGTACTTAAGGACACATACTCTCAGTACCAAAACCTATAAATAAGTCAGTCACCTTCTATAAATAAAGTTCTAGTTGTTCTGGATATTTCACTGGATCTGCTATCTGAATGACTAAAAAGAGGTTTTATGGTGCTGATGGTGTGAAAACCTTAGTGTTTGAATGTGAGCATTACTGATGGAAACAAAATGAGTATTTACTGCATTGTGGGTGGGACCTCTGTGGGTTGCAGGTACTGGTTCATATTAATATCTTTTAAGGTTTACATACTGCATTGATAGACCTCAAACCACTTGAAAACATAGGTATGTGTCATGAAAGTGAAAGCATGTTCCTGAAGCCCCTATGAATGTGTTAGGAAGCCTGTGTGTGTGTCACAACACAGGCCTTTATGCAGCCTGAAGTTGGGGGGGGGCTGCATTCCTTCAGGAGCTCAAATTTCGAGCTCCTACAATGTGCATGGGTGTGTGTGGTGTCTGAAATTGTGTCTGTGTGTTCTTTAAAGGGACGTCATGAGGTCAAAAGTCAGTCTCAAAGGGTGAAACCTTGATGCACTCTGTACTGGCTGGTATGCAAGAGTTAGTGCTTTCCCCCAAGAGCTTCAGCATAGCCTTGGCTTGGCTCACTTACCACTTTCATCGGTGAATCATCTAGCTCAGGCTATAACATTCTGAGGGTTCTGATGTTTGGTCTGACACACTTCATTGATTTATTAATGCAGTCTTTTACTTTTTAAAGTCTGTTTCTTCTCAAATGTCAAACCGTCAAGACCACATTCTTGGAAATTTATCTCCATCTAGGTGAGAATATGTCTTGCTCTGGGGCTAGTTTGTAGTTGCACTGGCTTTTGTCTACACCTGACAACTTATATTTCCAAATGATTCCTTTCATCTTGGTAGAAGTTTTAGAGACTTCAAAAAGTGGTAGGGCAGAAATCCCAGCGGTAGCTTGTGAAAATCATTTTGGTTGTTTTCTTTGGATTTGACCTTCAATAGGCAGCTAAGAAATAAAGCACATTTTTCTTGAACACTTTGCATTTTCATTCGCCGAAAAACAAGCCATGATTGCTTTAGGAGCAAGCCAGTGTTTTTGACAGATGCATTTGGTCAGCATCCTCTGTTCCTGCAGAACATGCTGTTGCTGAGAGAGTCTGTCACCCAGCCTGGTTAGGCCATTTTCACACACTGTTCACTGCACACTACTACTTGCATTAGTTGTCCATTACTTGTAATTACCAATCATGGTGACTGATGGAATGTTTTCCGGGCCAAGTTGGCAAGCAGTTAGGATTATCCTGTTGAGGACTTTATATAATTACCCAGTCATTAAACATGGCTCAGCATGAGGACAACCTGAGGGGTTGACTTTCATATATTTCAGTTGCATTGTTCGTACCTCCAGGCGGGCTGCTGTTGTCATGCTACATTGCATCTAAGAAAATGACCCACAGACAAATGTTGGAGCAATGACTACAGTCTTCCAATCCAAATTAACTCAACGCATCCTAGTCTTAAAATCTCCTGTTTCCATTTTACTCGCAGGATGTTGGTTTGTGAGGCCTGTTTTACAAACTGATCTCTTGATGATGTGAGAATTTAATACCCTTGATCGCTTTGGATTGTTCTTGTGGTTTCACCTAAATTGACGTTGGTTGATGATAGATTTGGAGGTATATTTCTAGCAGGTTGCTTGTATTTACAGTTCCAACTCTTTTACGCAGATCCTCGTCAGTCTTTAGTGGTGGCTCAGGAGGTCCTCAGTGAGATAATTAAAGGGCAGAATGAGGACTACGATAAAAGACTCATCGGGAGCCGGAGTTTGCCTTTTTTATGTCCTTTCAAATGAAGTTTCAACAACACAGATAAATCTTAGAGGGGAGTCAGATGTGAGGACAAAGCAGAAACATTGCTTAGGGCCACATTGTAGTGTTTTTTTTTTTTTTTTCTGTGAGTCCAGAGGTTTCAAAGAAAAAGATTTGCCACAGCCAATTTAAATTTCTACACCCAATGTTTCTTTTGAAGGTGTTTGAAGGGTGAAATTGACTAAAATATTTAACTTCTAGGAGGAAAATTGTTTCGATGTTTGACTCTGTCCAGCTTTCACACCCGCTACAGAATACCAGACACCTTTTAGACTGCAGGGTTTAGTTAGAAATTTTGGTCAGCGTACTAACAACAGGCCATATCTACAAATAAAGACATCCACTAAAATGTTTTTGTTCTTTTGCTCCTCCTCTTCTTGATATGTAACGACTTGCCCAAAATGAATGTAACAAAACAAGACTTGGTATCTAAGCAAAGGCTTCTGTGCAACACTGTTTGGAATTTCTAACCTGCTTCTGGATGTTACGAGAGATTGAAGACACATTCAAATGTCATAAGTGATGTCTCAATGTTTTTCTTCAGCGTTTTGCTTTCTTTGTGACATTGGCTTGCCAGATTAAACAACTGCCATACTCTTGTGAGGCTGACTTGGTTGGGGGAAAAAAAGCATGGGGCGGACGTTGGTGTGAAAGTACATGGTCTTCAATGGAACAAAGAGTTCAGTGTAGCCTGAAGAAATCTCTTAACTGCATATGGTATACGTTTTCAAATGGGTGGGATCTCATCTGCATTGCTCCACTGCCTGGGCCAGAGATGTCTTTTGATATTGCATCTTGGATGTTTTGCAAAAAACGTGCTTAGATCAAAGATATGTTTGCTGCCAGGCTGACTGTCTTGGTTTTACTTTGATAACAGCTTGATCCATGTAAAAACAGTTAGATCCAAGTAATTAGCGTCATTGCCCGCTATTCTTTCTGTCTGTTTTGAGTTTGTTAGAAGCTGACATGGCATGCTTTACGCTCTGATAGAGACTAGGATTTGCCTCCTAGCTGTTTTCAGTGGATGAGGTTTTCAGGCATGTTTTTGAGGTAAGCGGGAAAATGTATGCTCTTGTTGTTCACGCCATCCAAGGTATATTTGTTATACTTATTTGTAAGTGGTAGTCCTACTGTTACAGGTGTACCACCTTTTTCATCATAATGGGAAAAAATTAAATTATTTAATATTCTTTTGAAAGAACCTCATCTGCGTTGTGTTTTGCTCATTATTAAAAGTATCTCTTTCAGCTCTTAGATGTATTTTCAGCAGGTGATTTTGACTTCCCCCAAAAAACATTTTTCACACTTCAGTTGCAAGAATTTGAAGCCACTCTGCATTGTGTCTTTGGCGCATATGACAAATATTGGGCCTTAGTGCTTTCCATAACTTGTGAATTTGTTGGAATGAAACTTTAATGAAAAATTGTCATTTGTCTCCGTGACAGGATACTGTTCCTTTTATAGATTGGTTAGGCCAGCAATTTCATGAATCCCAAGCCTAGAAAGAGCTGCAGATGTGTGAGTGATGCAAACAGTTTCTCCTTGCTTCCAGTTTTTATGCTAACTGATGGCTATAGCTTCAGTGCTATAGCCAGTGCTAACAAATAATAAAATAGAGCACAATCAGTGCTCTCATCTGTCTACTAGTAATAAAAATATCCATCCATATCCATCCATCCATTTTCGTCCACTTATCGCAGCTGTCATTGGGCAAGAAGCGGGGCACACCCTAGACAGGTCAGCAGGCTGTTGTAGGTCTATCACAGAGAGACAGACAACCAGTCACACTCACACCTACCTGTCTTTGGACCATGGGAGGAAGCCAGAGTACCTGGAGTGAACCCACGCAGGCATGGGGAGAACATGCAAATCAAAGACCACTGTAAAATCTAATGGTGCCATGTGCACAGCAGTGGCAAAAGTGTAAGGGATCTTTTCATAAGGTGTAGCTTTTTAAATCATCAGAGGGTTTCACCTTTCAGTGCATCTGTAATTCATAACTGACAATAAATTAGGATTTTTTTTATTTTTTTTTTTAAATTCACTATTGTCCCTCCACAACTGTAGTGCCTTAAAGCAAAACAAGGTCGTGAACCACAACAGCGCTTTGTGTCATGGTCTAGTGCTCTACAAACAGAAGAGATCGATTCCCTCCTCTGCTCTCCTTCCCATCTTAGTTAACCTTGGATTGTGGTTAACAGAGCAAAAATTGATCCGCAGCTATGGTTTGTTTGTCTACCCCCCAGCAAGGACTACTGAATCAGAGGTCACTCTCCACACACCACTTCATACTCTGTTCTCAGAGTTGCTCCTAATGGAAAGAGAATAATATCTCAAAAAGTTTTTAGATAATTTGGAGTTTTTGAATGTTTTCTCCATAGCTCCTCTCAGTCATATCTCCTGTTTTCCTGTCTTAGTTGTCTGCCCTTTTCCTTATTTACTGTATATCCTCTTCATTCTCCTATCTCTTCATCACAGCTGTCCATCTGTTTCTCTCCCAGGTTTATCGTTCTCTCTTATCAGCTGCTGGTTCCTCTAGGCTTCCTGCACCTCACATCAGCCATACTGATTACACTGTAACAGTGCTTTGCTTTCAGTAGACTGTGTTACTGTCAGTGCATGCACAAACAAACCAGAAAAGTGGTGTGAGGTTTCATCTCTCTCATAGCTATGTTTTTTTTGTTTTTTTACTTAGTTTAGAACTTCGTCTACTCAAATAGAAAGTAAATCTTCCATTCACCCTAGTGCTAAGTAATTAAATAAATGTGTAAAATGGTCATTACTAATAAAAGTTGATGATGTTTAATAACCTTTGATTTGGTTTGTCAGAAACTTGAAAACTGCCTCGACCTCAGAGAGACTCTGGAGAGCTCTCTGCTCTGCCCACTCAATGGGCCCCACTTAAGACTTGATAGATTTCCCATTATTTTTAGACAGCAGTGATGGAGTACCAGGTAGCACACACCCATTTCTGCTTTCCTCTGAGTTTCTTGTTTCCTGTGTGAGAACGCTACCCAACAATGGCACACAAATGCTAAGCCAGTCTTCTGCAAAGCCCCAGAGATAAATGCTTCTTCATGTGAAACAATCACAAAAATGTAATCTGGAAACCCTGGGCCATGTTTCCATTCCTCTATTTGGAAATCTGTCTCTGAGAGGTTTCAGAGCAGCTTTGAACACTTGAACCATGGCAGAACACGGAGGATCGATGCCAAGCAATAATTCCA
Source organism: Archocentrus centrarchus (assembly GCF_007364275.1). Taxonomy (NCBI): domain Eukaryota; kingdom Metazoa; phylum Chordata; class Actinopteri; order Cichliformes; family Cichlidae; genus Archocentrus; species Archocentrus centrarchus. Next base: position 20,136,283 of record NC_044356.1, read on the forward strand.
GGCAATAAGTGGGATTATATTTGTCGTTTATTTGACAGTGAATGGTCCCTAGGAAAATATGAGCTCAGTTTATTGGTTTGTCTACCGTGTGCCAACCTTGCAATCTATTCAGCTGCTTTGTCTTGGCTTCTCTGCATGCACATGGCCAGACAGATCTGATTAACTGTCAGATTGATACAGTGTAGACCCACTTGCCCTTCGTAATCATAGCAGCTGCAAAATAAGCAAGGGAGGACCTCAGGATTGAATCCAAAGATGTTTAATTCTAATATTTCACTTTTGCTTTGTATGATTTATGAAACATTATATAACAAGAACAGTGTGACAGCAATATGATAGGGAGCCAAGAGTGGTGAGGGGTGCAGTAGGCATGACAGAAAGGTTCAAGGTGGGGGTGGGACTACATCAGTGATCTGCTGTGAACCCCCCCCCCCCCCCCCCCCCCCCCTTTTTTTTTTTTTTTGCAGTGGTGATGGACAGGCTGACAGATGAGGTCAGGCTGGTGTCTCTGTGGACTATGATCTTTGCAGATGATCTGTTGTGATCTGTAGTGAGAGTTGGGAGCAGGTCGAAGAGAACCCAGACAGGTGGAGGTATGCAGTGGAGAGAAGTGGAATGGAAGTCAGTAGAAGCAAGACAGAATATATGTGTGAATGAGAGGGAGACAGATGGAAAGGTGAACATGCAAGGAGCAGAGGTAGTAAAGGTAGATGAGCTTAAATATCTGGAGTCAACCATCCAAAGCAATGGACGGTGCACAAGAGAGGTGAAGAAGAGAGTACAAGCAGGGTGGAGTGGGTGGGGATGAGTATCAGGGGTGATTTGTGACTGATGGATAGAAGCAGAAGTGAAAGCGAAGTTTAAAAGACAGTAGTGAAACTTGCTGTGATGTTTGGTGTGAAGACGGTGGCACTGAAAAAGAGACAGGAAGCAGAGCTGAAGCTGTTTAGATTGTCATTGGGAGTGACCAGAATGGAAAAGATTAGAAATGAGTACATCAGAGGGACAGCTCCGGTTGATCGGTTGGGCTGAGATGGCTTGGACATGTGCAGAGGAGGGATAGTGGATATATTGAACAAAGGATGTTGAATATGGAGCTGCCAGGCAGGAGGAAAAAAGGAAGACCGCAGAGAGGATTTATGGGTTGGCGTGACAGAAGGATACCTAGGGATGAGATGGTGACCTCTAAAGGGAGCAACTGAAGATGAAGAAGATGATGATTTATGAAACATCTAAGAAATGCACTTTTGAGGTTGTTTTTGAGGCTGAGCCACAAAAAAAAGTTTGAGAGCAATCTGTGTAGTCAGCATTAAAAATATTTTGATTGATTCACCCTCCTGCCTAATTGCTTTAAGTGCTTTGTCCAGTAAAACATATCTGCATTTTTTTTTTCCCCCCATTGTATTCAAGGGACTCCCTGCAGAGTCAGCTAATCTTGCCAAGGCTGAGTTCCTTTATGCAAAAAATGATGATACACAATTACACTGTAGCGGCTCTTGCTGTTGTGCAGCATATGCAAAAACTGTAAGGAGAGGAAAAAGTCTACTGACTGACATGTTCCCGTGAATCATACAAGGAAACATTTCAGTTGACTTGTCAAGTGCTGAATGCCACCTCAGCTTTAATAGGAAAGTCATGGTCACCTGGAAAGAGTCGAGTCAAAAACAGATTAAATTTAGTTTATAAAACACTATTCGGTGCCAGAACACTGATTCGGTTTTTAAGGTATTCACAACCCTTTGCTGTTTACATATTTGTGTGTGTGTGTGTGTGTGTGTGTGTGTGTGTGTGTGTGTGTGTGTGTGTGTGTGTGTGTGTGTGTGTGTGTGTGTGTGTGTAAGGAAATGTGCCAGTTCTAGATTGCCGCCGTTAGTCTCACACGTCCACAGAATGCATATTTCAAGTTTTGCCACAAAAATCACAGATCAGTTTTTCACCATGCCTCTGCACCCTTAGTGTTGAGCTCTGTTTTTAATGGATGGTTCCATTATCTGTAGCTTTAAATAGAATTGAAAAGAGGAAGAGATCTATGAGTGACAGAGAGAAGCAGCAAATGTGGGCAGTGCAGCACATTCAGCTGATAACGCAGACCATAATGAGACACTCAGAGGCGTCAGTCTTTCTCTTCTTAACATATGTGAATTTTTTTTTTTTTTTTTTGGGTCAGACAGTCTCAGTTAGAAAATCAGAATTTCAGCTGTCAGACAGCCCTGACATATTAACAGAGTCATTGCATTTCTCTCCACATTAAAGCCATCAGACCCCATCGATATAAACAGGAACTTCTACAGCTTTGGTGCTGTTAGTTTGCTTTACACTGAGAACAACTGCACAGCTAAGACAGAAGAAGCTTGGGTACAACTCCGCGAATGTCCTGGAGTGGCTCAGCAAGAACCTTGACTTAAGCATGAAGAAATAATTCTGCAGAGACTGACAAATTTTATCACTGCCAAAAGTGCTTCCATTAAGTAGTGAAACATATGCATACTTATGCCAATGGGTTTTGCTTTTTAATGCATTTGCAAACAGTTTTGCAAATTTTCTTCCTGCTTTGTCATTATGCAGATGGAATGAAAAGAAGAAAAAAGACCACTGAAATGCTTTTGGTAGGCAATTGTAACATTACATGGTGAAAAGAAAAAATGAAGGGGTCTGAATACACTCTTCACTAATGAAGTTTGATGAAACACTGCAAAGGGTAAGTTTATTACTATAGTATAGTACTGACAGTACTATAATATAGTATGCCCATCATGTCGATCTTTATTAATGACTATCCTAGAAAAGTAATGAAGTTCTAGTATGTTTCTAAATATAATATATATAACCCTAACATATGAAATGCACCAGTCAGGAAGAAAAGGTTAGGACGCAGAGGAAACATTATCAGAGCACGAGCAGGCTTAGTGGAAGTAAGTCTCAATGCCGAGATGAGCCGCCGCCTCAGGGTGTTCTGCGCTGGGTGCTAACCCCCGCAGTACACACATTGCTGCATCCCTAGGTACACTGGAGGGAGGGAGGGGGGAGGGGGGGTGAGCAGTTGAGACAGCCAGAGTGAGTTTGACCCAGCAGTTACACTGTGTTCAGAGCACCTCTCTGCTCTCCTTGGTTGACCCCCTCACTTTCTCTTTGTCTCTCTTGGTTTCTGTCTCTTCCTCTGTCTCCCTCCCACCAACTATCCACAGAATTACGTGAGCAAGGGGAATGAAAAGATGTATTGTGTTGCATTGAATGCAAGCTGTGTTTGTGTGTGTCTGCGCGTGTGTTTGTGTTTCAGTAGCTGCCATTCTCTACCGCTATGCAGCTATGCAGACACTGCGGCCTTGGCATGCCACGGTGGTCAGAGGAGAAAGGGACATGCTTTAAGCAGCATTATATTTACCACCATTTTCCACATCATAGTCCAGCATTGCTCGCAGCACACACAGAGGCTCCATTTCAACATTTATACTTGTACACAAATTGTTTTACTCACTGAATAATGTAGACAGTGGAACTTGGCCAAGTAAAATTGCACTGTACACATTGCCTCACTGTACAGGTTTTGCAACAAAGCCCAGCGCCACAAAACCGCGTCCACTAAAGTACTATTTAGACAGCAGCGTTGCTTCTTAGTTACATTTGCATAGTGCACACAATCTACTTCCAGTGAGCATGAAGACACACTTCCAGAAGCCCAGTCTTTAAGTCTTAAAAAAAAAAAGAATTACCCCTCAAAATAAGAGATTTGTCAAGGTTAATTTTTTCCACAGCTGGTTTCACTTCTAATGTGCAAACAATATTTTTGTTATCTGGAAATTTGAAAGGTGTGCAACAAGAGAAGGATTCTGTTGAACTGCTTTTGTAGTGATGGAAATTTGTGCATGGCAAAAAAGTAAAAATGGCAAGTACAAAAAGCTGCCGTCGAATGCCTGAATATTTGTAATTTAATTTACTCATATTTTTATATCATTAATGAAACCTGCACAAACTTCAGCTTTAGACCGTTATGCTCATCTATACCTTTTTTTTTTTTTTTTTAAGATTTTATTATATTCTAGCAAATGTATTTTACAGGTTATTCAAGGGCTGAAAAAATATATATAAATATATAAAATATAAAAAAATTAAATACATTTTTATTAGTCTATGACAGGGGTCGGCAACCCGCGGCTCATTCAGGCTTAATCTGTGGCTCTGTGCGGCTCGCAGAAGTAAATTATAAGTATCCAGTTGAAGTGCATTTTATTTTTGTCAGTTCAGTTTTTGTTGTAGTTTTAAATTGGAACATTATTGTGATCTTGAAATATTAAAATAAAATCATTTTATTTATCTATTTATTTATTTTCGTTTTTCAATATATGCCTCGCGGTACAGGCTTCCACTAGTATTTGCGGCTCTCACTGTTTTGTTTTCCGTGGAAACCGGGTTCAAATGTCTTTTTCCGGATTACAGGTTGCCGACCCCTGGCCTATGACAAACTCACTTTTGTCATTCAGAGTCACTAAGCAGACATGGCCCTGTATTGTGCTTCTTGAGCCGTTGGTTAAGCGCAGTGGGATGCAGCTAGTTTTTATTCATCAGCGATAACCTTTTTTGCTGATGTTTGCTGTGGATTCAATCTGTCTGTCCACATATTCAAATGTCACATCTCATTGCTAAGCCAGAGCTTGAAGGCCAAAGAGTGCCCTTTTCTCATACAACTCAGATGGGGTACAGTCTGAAGGAAATCCAGCCTTATTCAAGTGCTACACTGTATTCTGTTCAGGTTGTCTTAACTGTCAAAGAGCCCTTCTTTCTGTTTGCCTGCCTCTGCATCTTCAAGCCTCATTATGCCCCCACTTCTCCCTGTCTACCTCCATCAGTGTCCCCGCATGCTTGTCTGTCTCATCAGCTCCATCTCTGTTGGCATACATGAGCGAGTGGGCTTACGGTTCATGTCATGTTCCCGTCTTCTGACTCGTGACCTTCGTCACTCGTGTCTAGACTTTAATCAAACAAAGGAAACTAACACAGAGAGTTACAGACTTAACAACTTTGACTGACACGCAGGAAAACATGACGGTGTGAAACAAAACTACTGATTATAGCTCGCTTGAGCAATAATAACTGAATTATATAAAAATACACTGAGGGAGGCCTAGTATTCACAATAACAGGCAATGCTCAGTTCAAAGCAAGTTTGACAGGTTGTCAGCTTAGGTCAGTATAAACACTGGAAGGAGGGGAACCAGCTTCGTTGGCTTTGTCCGAAAATAACAAAATCTGGCTACTGGAACCTTTGAAGACAGTTTGTGGAGGTGAGAAACGGTTACTTTGCTAGAACCAGCAACTTCCTTCAGTCGTTTCTGGTTTATTGCCAGTATAACAGTAAAAGTAAAAAAAAAATCCAGGAAGCTGTAGTTATTTTATAAAATTTAGAAGTGTTCCATCAAAATGACCCGAGGCATAAGGCGAAAAATCGTTGCAAATGCCATGGGCAGTAATCCAATATCAACATTTATTGACTCTATACAATTGTACTGCTATTATATTCTTAGTATGATATAATATGGTTTGCATTTCTCATTTATGAGAGAAATTTTTACCAGATGTTGTGATTAGTAATAGGATTCTGTTTGGCTTTCTCGTGACTCAGCGTGAGTTTACCTTATATAGCAGGATTTAACAGTCTGTTTCAGGAAATCTCGTTTTTTTCCATCATCGCAAGAGTCTCCCTCTATGAGTTCAGTGCCATCTGGGAATCCCTGTGGTCCCACATCGATGGAGTGTAGAGAGTGCAGAGGTGCCTCTAGAGACACACACTCACAGTCTTGTGCTTTCAGCTCGTGACGTACATTTTGTGACAAGGGAGACAACAGCAAGCATAAACTAAGGTTCAGGTCTGTAGGCTGCCATCGCCGGTTTCAGGAGCTTTTAATGGGGCCACCAAATCAGAGCAATCTGAAGTTAGTTTGTCTCCAAAAAAGATTTTGAGGGTCATAAAGCCGGAGCTTTCTGTATGACCTCTGCGAGTTCATTACAGCAAGCAAGGCTGTGTGTGCTGATAAGACCTACTTTTTCCATCACTTTGTACTCTTCTGTTTCTATGACTTATCTCCATCTACACACTGGCAAGTTAATCAGAATGTGTATATATACTCTTGTTAAAAAGCTTTCTATGACAAGCATAGGGTGCGTGTATTGTCTCTAGAAAATGGATGGATGGATGGATGGATGGTAGGATGGATATCTCGACTTTGAGTCTAAGGCTTATTAACTTACTTCAGCAGTGTACTTCCTTGCTTCTTTCTGTTACTTTTCCTGAAAGTAGAAGTGGTTTTTGGCATGGTGCCAAAATAAGGTTTTAAAAAGTGTATGAAGATTAAAATTTACACTAACTCCTCAGGGCGTTATATAGCAGAGACAGACTTGTGGTACAGTAGGTGTGATGGTTCCTGCAGGTGTGTGTGTCAATGTGTGAGTGTGCTAAATAAAAATAGCTCTGCATATGCAGTCTAATTCCCAAAGAATGCACAACCAGCCAAGACTACATATGGATGTGGTTTAGCTCAGCTTTAATGCTAAATTGAACTGCAGCCTTGTGGTTGTAATTTTAACAAGGTCCACCAGAAAACTTCTGGTGTGAAAGGTGAATTTTGCTGCCATTAGCTGACTCTGCAGCTCTTTTCATTGTGTTTCTATGGAGCTGAAGGAACATAAATTTAGTGTTTTTATATGTTTGCTAGATGTGGGCAGGACTTATTAATGCAGAGCATTCCTGTTAATTGGCCGCTGGCCATTGTTTTACACTGTTTTTGTTTAGTAATGACCAGCTGCTGTCCAGAAAACTGTCCACATCCATATGGGCCAATTTCTCAGTCAGTGTGTACATTGTGTACTTAATCGTGCACTGATATCACAAGGAATGAAAGGGCATATGTTTCCTGAGTAACGTGGTAATGCACTGTAAGAGTCGGCTGGTGCAGTATACTCTTTCTGCTATTATGCACATGCATACAGTGTACCCTAAGGGATGCAGCTTAAACACTGCAAGCTGTAACTGTACTGTATGTACTGCAGCAGGGTAGCTCCAGGGACAGACTTGAATCACTTGCTGCATGCAGAAGGCTGATATAGAAGAGAGGGATGGAGGCAGAAGGGGAGACGGAGACTTCTGAAGTCAAAAAGGAAGGGAGTCTGAAAGAGAGGATGACAGTAGATATTCAGGGAGGAAGGAATAAAGACGAGGTAAAGAGCGATGTAGATGTGACATGTCCTCGACTTTATTCTCTTCCTCCCTTCACCTCTCCTCATCTATCTGCGTTCGCTCTCCTTCCAACTCCCTTGTCTCTCTTTTCATCTCTTCATATTTTCGAGTCTGGCAGTCGACCAGCGCAGCATCGAACTCCTGTCTACTTGCGGCCAATTTGGAAGGAATTGCTCACCCATTAAAGCGCATGTTCACTGCGACTTTCATCCCTTTCCTCTTATGTTTTTGTTTTTTTTTTTCCCTCTTTCTCTTGCTGTCCTGAGTGAGCAACCAGCCATGTCTCTCTTTGCATCAATAAAAACTGAACAGAAACTTGAATTTTTCAAGGGTACCACTGTTCATATTCAAAGATGAGGGAGGGAAAAAAACCTTATGGATAACACAAACATTTATGGCGTTCTCCTTGAAACAATGATTTCTTTGTGCTGTAATTGCCTAAAATGAGACCTGGAAGTGTTCTTTTTCCCATTTAACAGTGATCCATAGGGTGTAGAATTTGTTTAATGAGGGCTGCAATCTTAGTTTTTTTTGGCTGCCAAAGCATTTCTTTTTCCTTTACAGATCAACAAGGACAAACACAAAAAGGCACCCACATTAAAAAAAAAAAAAAAAAAAATTCCATTCGGCAGGTAAACATGACCAAGATGTCAAACCTGTCCTTTTAGTTCTTTCCACCTCATCCCCTTTTCTCTCCGCAACCTGCGATCCCATTCTTTGGTGCCCATTCACAAAAATATGCAGCAGTACTGCAGCAAATTAAATACCTGTATCTGCAAATATGCACACAAATGCTTACATGGACAAAAAAAAACAAAAAAACCTCTGCTCTCACCACAGATGGATGTATGTTTTTTTTTCTGCTTTTATTTGTATATTTCCATTAGCTGGATTTGTAATTACTGAATATGATGTGAATTGTTTAGTTATATTTCCTATCTAAACCTCTGCTTCAGATAAATTCACTCTGTCAGGAGGCCAAGTAAAGCTTAGAAGGACAGATATAAATTAGGCAAATAAACAGACCAACATAACACTTGCTGAGCAAGCAATTATTGTAATAAATGTCAACAAACACAAAAAGAACACACTGTGTGTGTGTGTGTGTGTGTGTGTGTGTGTGTGTGTGTGTGTGTGTGTGTGTGTGTGTGTGTGTGTGTGTGTGTGTGTGTGTGTTTAATAGGGCCCCATCAGGCGTCTAGCATCAACTTGTTCATGCTCACTTTTATCTTGCTGCCTTTTGCTGTTGTTAAATGACAAGATTGATGTAAAGTTGCCATTGGAAAAGAGGCTCTGAATTGATCTGTTTTGAGTAAATTTGATTTCTCCTCCACAGCAACACCCATTTATCTACACATTCATACATATAAATGAGAACAGAAGAAAAAAAAAAGGGGGGGGCAGAGAAAAAGAAAAGAAAAGAATGTGTCTGATTATGCCAAACTTTCACCTAGTACTGCCATTCAGTCAGTAGCCATGGGAGGCAGCCACAAATGTTCCCAGCTTTTGTTACCCTCTGATTTATAGTCAGTCACTGTGTCCTTGAGATGTTAGTCTAGATTTCCTGCTAACCAGTGGGTGTATTGTGTTGCTAAGAGTATGCTGCTGATGTCATTTTTTTATGACCTTGTAATTGTTATCCTAATTATTCACAAGAGAAGAGCGGTAAATGGTTTGGAATTAACTGGTTGTGAACCAGAGGAGAGGGTAATAAGGAGGAAGATAGGCAGCTGTGTTAATGTGAGAGAGAGAAAACTTATACACAGCACTCTGTGTGCGTACTGTACACAACATATGGAAGAGCGTACCAAGGGCAAATGGGCCACTTCAAATAGCACCATGTACATTTCAACCCGGCTCCACACATTCATCAAGTCACATGGAAGATTATGCTGCTTTTTTTTTTTTTTGTTGTTGTTTGTTTTGTTTTTCCTCCACAGTAAAGCCTTCAGTATTCAAGCCAGTAAAGCACAAGGACTCAACCGTACCAGGAGGGAGTATGCATTTTTTGGGTTGTGGCGGTATTCAGTTATCCCTGTCAATAAACAAATCTGTCAGGGTTTTGACTTTGCATCTAAAGCAACATTTGTGCTTATTCAATGGATTTCATACTATGTAAATCATTCGTGGGGTTTTGAGGCTTTGGGCCCATTGCTGCTTGGTTCACAGCGCTCAGAGACAGCAGCCTTGTGTGTGCGTGCGTGCTTGTGTGTGCGTTCAGCAGAGAAATGAAGAGTGAACTGAAGAAGTTTTACATTTTAAATGAATAGACAGCTGTGCCGTACACAGTCAAATCATAACCTATGACCTCAAAATGTTAAGTCCTTAAATTAAGGCATCAGAAAGTATTAGTATTAGTATTTAGGTCCTGAGGTAATCTCTATAAAAGCATATCAACATATAAATATGAAGGCAAGATTTGTAATTCTAATATCCATTGTATTTCTAGTAGCTACACTGGAAGCACCCAAAAATTGCCTGTGTATATAAATTCCAGATTTTCAACCATTTCCTTGCCCTTTACAAGCTGTTCTGTTTTTCATAAACCAGAAAATTGCATCTGTTTTCGCTGTGAAGTGTTTTACCGGTAAATGAAGAATGAGTGTGCACTTTTCTCCCTCTCTGCACAATGAGACTGACACAAGTTCCTTTGACACATACACAAACATGGAGGCCTCTCTTCTGTGATGGCACTGTATCAATATTATGCTTTCTCCACCCTGCTCTGTTCCTGTTTGCACAGCCCAGTAAATGTACCCACCTAGTAATCCCTAATGGAAGAAATCCAACTCTCTCTGCTCCCTCTTTGTGATTCGCTGAGACTTTTCCTCTCTATTTGTCTTTCACAGACCCACCGTGTTAAATTTGTTAAACTAACTTTTTCAATCTCAGCTGCAGTGTAGGAGCAGCTTTCTTTTTTTCTTCTTTTTTTCACAGGAAGCTCTGTACTAGAGGTGTCTTTTGGTGTCACTTTTGACCCTCTTTTGTTTCACTCTCTGTTTCGCACAGTTCCCCCCTCCCTTGTCACTTTCTCTTCCTCTCCTGCTCTCACTTGAATGGCTAGCTGCCTCTCTCATGCTCTCACCGTGCACAGTAGCTTGTTTTTTGGATTTGTGCCAGCTTGAGTGTTTATAAGTGTCACCATTTCCTTGTACAAGTCTTGCAGGAAGGCATGCATGCCTTATTCTGCAGACATGCATGCACCCCGCTGAGTGAAATGCTTCTGTCATCGGAGTCACACTTTATATCACAAACGCAGTAATTAGGTCTGTTGTATAACATGAACTCCACTTAATATTGAACAACAGCCTCTTTATGACGTAGATTTGAATCATGTGTCACAGTGCTCTAATTCCTTCTGATAGGCTGCATAATGTCCAGCCAGACGGCACTGTTTTCCTTTTTTCCTTAGGAATATCCCGCTCTGTAGGGATGACTCAGTGAAAAACACTGGGCTCACAGGAAGAGAGGCTCTTGTACTAAGATAATATATAAAGCGACGAGTGACAGACTAAAAGAAGGGCTTTAAGAGAGCTTCAGGGTCATGATCTTGCTTGAAAACAAGAGTCTGTCAGCGAATAGAGAGTGAGAGGGGAAAAAAAACAGTGTGACAAGTTGTAACTTCTTTCAACATACTGGAGAAATGATGTGATTGTATTTGATGGATACTGAAAGAGGGCTGTGTGTAGAGGAAAAACAAAAGAGAAGCAAGGCACAGCAGATTTATTTCAGCCATTAAAGCAACTTCTTTCTTAGTTGTCAGTACAGCCTATCATGTCAAACCACTTTATTAGGTACACCTTGCTAGTACTGGGTTGTACTTGTTAGTATTCTTTTTGCATTGAGAACTGTCTTAATTCTTTGTGGCATAGATTCAACAAGATCCTGGAAGCATTCCTTAGAGATTTTGATCAATATTGACATGATAGCATCACATAGTTGCTGCACATCCAGGATATGAATCTCCCGTTCCACCACATCCCAGAGGTGCTCTATTGGATTGAGATGGTGCATTATCGTGCTGGAAGCAAGCATCAGAAGATGGGCATGTCGAACCACTTTTGACCAGTTACAAAGAGATGGACACGGTCAGCACAGTACTCAGGTAGACTTTGGCATCTAAAGAATGCTCAGTTGGTGCTAAGGGGCCCAAAGTGTGCCAAGAAAATGTCATCCACACCACTACAGCACCACCAGGCTGAACCACTGATACAAGGCAGGATGGTTTTCAGCTTCAGCAGGTCCCTTTCACCATGTCTACCTGCCTAAATGCACTGAGTTGCTATCATGTGTTTGGCTGATTAGATGTTTGCATTAACAGACCTGTGTACCTAATAATAAAGTAGTTGGTGAACGTATATATAAATGCATATTGTCAAAACTCCAACTTCCAATATAGCTCTGTTGGACAAATCCAGGTGATATGTGTGTGTTGCTTGTACATGGTGGTGCTTGAACTAACTTAACTACTCGACTTTGGCCTTTTTTTGTGGATTTACAAAGAATGATGAAAGTGCCTCATTGCACTGATGACTCACCCTGCAGTGGGGCAGGTGGAAGAATATCCATGCTATACTTATGTGGTGGAAATGTAACCATGGAAATTATTAAGGTACTCTGTCTTTAATTAAAATCGTATTTTTAGTCTATTGTTTGAGCATATTGGCAAACAACAGACATCCAAAAATGAAATACCAGCCACAATCTACCTGTGTTGTAGCATATAAGCCATAGAGGGCACTAAAATAAAAGGATAACCCCCAAACGTGTTAAAATAAGAAAGGTCAGAGTAACACAAATCATTGAACAGCAAACATTACTCAAGAAAACACACACATACACTCACCCTTGTGTTATTTCGTGTTGTAAGGAAATAATAAAAAAAAAAAACAATAGGCAGGTTGTGCACAAAGTAAAATAAAATTGGTTTCGTAGGCAATTTTGTTGTAGAATTCTTTGTTTTATCTGCTCGGTGCTGATGTTTATCAAATCTAAATTGGTGTGGGGTGAGTCGGCACACTGAAAAAGAAGAATAGGTTGTACTAAAGTGAACAACAATAAAATCTTTAAATAAAACAACAAAACAAATGATAATGTTTCAAAGGAGTGTCATTTCAAGGGAAAGTGCTTTCAAAGAAGAGGCGCTCCGTTGTCCCGCTCAGTTGTAATGGACTGCCAAAGCAGAGTTCTAATTTGGTAATGCTATACCAAGTTTGACCTTATCTACACAGGTACTTAGTTTTTACAATGAGGCTGAGTGAGGTAACCTGAATAACAATACTCTAACTGCTCATGATTGATTTTTTTTTTTTTTTAACATGGAGTTCTGCAAAAATGTATTTCAAATGAAAAATTTTAAACTATCTGCATGTCAGCTTTTTTTAAAAGTACACAATATGCATTTGCTGTGAAACAACTGCAGTGCAAACCATGTCTGAAAGTGATTCTGATAGAAAAGGATTCTGAGACTTTACGCAGCAAGCTCTTGGTGAGATCAGAAGAGTTTCTGATATTCAGTGCTTCATACAGACATGGATAGTTTCTTTGTTATGCAGATACATATTTGTAAACTTGGGGGGGGGGGCTCTGCACAGCTACATTTTTCTACAAGTTCTACATCAATTATTTGCACTGTAGAAAATAATTGATGTAAGTGAATGTTGGAAAATCCAAACCAAGATTAAATAATCCTGCCCTTGATTCAGCTTTTTACACTTTATTATTGCTTACCTGTGTGCCAGCTTTTCAGAAGTACAAAATTATCATGATACGTATTTGCTGTGAAACAGCTGTAGTGTAAATCATGTCTGAATTGTTTTTTTGTGACTCATTGAGGGAAAATTCAAGTCAGTGAGGTCAATGTGTGATGTACAATATAAATGTGGGTCATGTCTCAGAGGAAAGCAGCTCAGGACTTTTGCTGTGTCAGCCTAATTCAGGCGCAGAGAGAGAGAGAAGCCGCTGGTCGCTGATAGTCACGCTGAATGCGTTTCACACTCTTAATACAAATGTAAATAAGCTGAATGAGAACAGTTTGCTTGGTGGTACTTTTTTTTTTTTTTTTAATAATTTTAATTATTCCTCTATGTGCAGACCCAATCTGTAACATGCCCAGCGTTCCATGATATCTGATATTTAAATGTGTTACCATCTTTCAAAGATGTCAGGTCGCATTTCAGAAGGTTTCATTCAGAATCTTTAGCGAGTGGGAAAAGCCGCAACCTGCTGAGTAACATTCCTGTGTCAGGATGCCGTTTGTTCAAACAGCCATCTGAACTCAGCAGAACCAGCGTAGGTTCTGAAGCGCCACAAAGACTTTACTGCAAAAGCCCCCCCCCCCCCCCCACTTGGACCACCTGCAGCCGTAGACCAATTAAAATCACCACCCACCACTTCCTGACCCAAATGGTTTGCCACACACACTCATGCCCTCGCTCATGGCCACATACTCCCAGTGATGATGATGATGATGATGGCGTTGATAACAGCTGGAGAGAATAGAAGCAATCAATAAATAATGGATGTTAATTGGCCCTACCCATTCATAATTAATATTCTCAATTACCACTAAAGAACCCTGACTTTGTTGTGCATGTCTTTCTGTGTGCCCCACCAGTGGACTGTTCAGAAAGGCACATATGGGTCAAAAGAGATCTATGGAGTTATAAATAGAAAAGAAAATCAATTATTATAGCATATAGATAACTAATTATGTACAGTATAGGATATACTATATTATAACCTCAATAAATTTTAAATCCATCCTGATATTCAGTCATCAGGTGGCCATCTGCTCTAAGCAAGTTCTGGGTGATTTGTTGCCTGCAGTTTTGCAGTGGTTTACCTCCTTTTTTTTTCTGTTTTTAAATAAAAACACAAGAATTACAGTTGAATTTGTTTTCTAACAAGGCAATCCTGCTTTTTTTTTTTTTTCTTTTTTTCCTTTCTCCACACATTCCTGCAGATCACCACTCTGATCAACCATAAAGACAAGCCAAAGAAGTCAGAGCGCACCCTGGCAGCTATACACAGAGTGGGTCAGGCAGTGAGTGTAGCAGTGGGGCGTTTTGTAGCAGTCGGGGAAGCCATCGCTACAGAGAACCAGGAGCTGAAGGATGAGATGGGTCAAGCGTGCTTCGAAGCTCGCAGAGCAGGTGAGCATCTCTGGTTGGATCGCCATTTTTATGTGACATTTTCACTGAACTGTCTTTATCCTAAAGTCTTCTTCATGGTGGATCCTGTATTTTCCTGTAGTAAACTTGGTCATGGCTTTATGATCCTCAGAGTTTTTCCACTGATGGTGTGCTGACCTGGTTATGCAATAAGCTGTTGGCATATTTTGTTAAGACAAACTGTGACAGTTTTATAAAGCATCGGGCATCACCTTCAGGCTTCAGTGTTATCAAATCTTAGCAAATTACGATTAGTCTGAACAGCCTGGCTGTCAAACAGTATTACACCAGGACCTCCAGAGTGCTCTAAAGACATCGCTGTTATTAGGTTGGAAGTAAAATCTGAAAAAGTGCTGCTGCACCCAAGGGTGCTGTGTAGAGTGAGGGAATTAATGTGTCTATGTGGGCTGGAAAGCACTGCATAATGGATTCTGATGAAAGGCAATTCAAGACTTGATGCAGCAGGCTGTTGGTGAGATTAAAAGAATTGTAGTTTTCAGAACAGACAGAAATGGATAGCTTCTTTGTTATGCAGATAAATGTTTGGTTCTTCACCGAAGTTTACAATCTATTTTTTTCTCTATTTTTCCCCCCATTGGTTTGAATAATCTGAACCATTCTGTGTGGAATTTTTTCCACGACTGCATTTCTGCATTTTTCTACCTGTTCTAGATACGGTTGTAGTTATAAATCTGGGCATGATAGGTAATCACATGATTTGTCCATTAGCTTTAAGAACAGTCTTCTTCTTCAGTCTAATTCATAAGTTCTTTTGTTCAGTAAGCAGTTATGCTCTGTGTGTGTGTGTGTGTGTGTGTGTGTGTGTGTGTGTGTGTGTGTGTGTGTGTGTGTGTGTGTGTGTGTGTGTGTGTGTTGGATAGTGTAGTGGTAACATTTGGTCGGGGGTCAGGGTCAGGCTAGGCCCTCGTTGCTACTCAAGCCTACCAAGCCCTCAGACTGAGCAAAAGATATATAATTGGTCATAAGTGGGCTACTGGAACAGGAAGAAAGGGATACAGCACAAGTGGACATGAGATGGGAATTGGGAACTGTTCAAATGCTACTACACATGTAATACTAGTGAAAGGGGTTACATGAAGAGGATGCGGGACCTTTGGACTCTTCGACACCCAACATCCACACTGACATTGAAACAACCAGTAGCTCAGAAGCAGCTAGAGATTGACGAGATACAACAAAAATGCTACGGCAAGGGGGAGCCACAATGTCAGGTCGGGGGGGAGACACTCTGATTGGGTACCAAGCTCCAGTAACAACTGGTACGTGGAATGCCAGAGCAGTTGACCTGAAAGATAAGATCATTGCTAAGCTGGAAACCTGGACCCCCAGAGGGTGATTACCAAGACTACATGGAGTACCCTCTGAAAGTCGATTGAAGATGCTAATGAAGCAGGACCCTCAAGCTCCCTGACTGCCACCTGTAAAACCCTTCCTGTTTTGGGGGTTGTCTCATTGTTGCCCCTCTAGCACACCTGTTGTTAATTTCATTAACACCAAAGCAGCTTAAACTGAGTAACAACTCCCTCTGCTGCTTAACTCTGAAGTTTAACTGACTTTATGCTATACTCTTATTAAAAAGTGTTTCTTTTTTGAGCAGTGTATATAATTTGTAAGAATTTGAGTGTTATAAAAAATAATTTCCAAAATCCTGATACCATAGGCAGGTATAGTAATTTTCATCCAGATTGATTAACATGTGTAGGAGGAGTTAGGGAACAGAGAGACATGCATGCATTTATAGTAAAAATAATATTATTGCTATCATAATAGTAAGAAGATGATGATGATGGGTATTATTATTATTATTAGTGGTAGTAGTAGTAGTAATAATGATTATATACCCTAAAATGGGATTTTTCCTAATTAAAATTATCACACTGAAAATCTCATATGGTTGTAGTCATAGTCCTGGACTTGACCTGCCCAGATAATACTTGTGCTGTCTCTTGGTATGCAGTGCAGTTTTCTTCATAATTCTGAGCAGATTGGAGCAGATATGGATGAATGGATGGATGGATGGATAGATGGATGGATGTCATATTGAGTGTAAAAACCTAGCGTGGCATCAGCTCAGGCAGGCTGCCAATTTAAGCTCAGCACGCAATCTATGTACACGAGTTGATAACAGCCAATATTAGTTCCAGAACATGTCAGCTCTGCTTATACGCTTCTGTGAATAGTTTCGGCAAATTATTATGTGCTATTTAAAGCTGCAGAATGCAGCATTTTATTGCAGAGAAGCTGCAAGCTGCTTTGCAACCTACCTTCTCTCCAGCTCCTTCTTTTCATGTTGTGTCTGACTTATGCTACAGGCACACTAAAGAAGACAGTGGTTGAAGACTGTGGAACTACCAAAATTATTGCGACTGTGTGCACAATAATTCCCCTGGTTGGGGAATGTGATCTCTTTGCTTTTGAAATGTTTGCTTCAAAAACTGGATTGAAGGTGAGTCTTGCAAGGGGACGTGTTGCAGATGAGTCAGTCTGTTTCAGTGCAGACTTACTCAGATTGATCGTAAAGTGTTGGCATCTGTCTACATTAATAAATTAGATGGCATTTATTTGGGAATCTTCTCCGGTCTGACAGTGATTGCAGTTAGTCTGCAATTGTTTGGAGATAAGTTGCCACCCACCAGACAGCCTCTCTAGTTGCCTTGCAATTGAAAGTGGTTGAGGGTGTTGCATGCTCAACCTCTGGGTGACCAGTTGGTCACTGCAACTACTTGCAGTCTGTCTCCAACAGCAAAAAAAATTAAAGGAAATCTGCGGGCAACCACCATATTTGTTTCTGTTTGTTTGTTTGTCTTCTTTCTCGCTAGTTGCACCAAGGTTGCCGTTGTATTTTTACTTTATTGTTACTGAGCCATAAATAAATGACACATCTGTTGACACTGCAGCATGCTCTATACCGGGGGTCTTGTTGTTGTTGTTGTTGTTGTTGTTTTTTTACGTATGTACATAGACCAGTGGAAAAGTCCTAGAACAGAGCCATGCTGCAAGTTACAGAATTACTTCTACAGATGGAAGTGACAAATTTCTTTTGTGAACTGTTAAAAAAGAAAAAAAGGGGGGGGGGGGGAGCTGAGAACAACAAAGAGATGCTGAGATTTTTGGAGGGGTCAAAAAAGTAGCTACCAGTGTTAACAGACAAGAAAGGATGGCTCTCGCTAAGGGAACTGTTAACTTTGACTGAAGATGGGAAAGAAGAGGTGATGTTTTTGTCAGACATTTGCTTTTCTCACTGTTTTCAACACTTTCTTTGTCTTGCCTTTAAGATCCTGTCTAAAAATATGCACTCCGTGGCGTCCTGTCAGTCCAAATGTTCTTACAACTCTTAGTTTAGATAGTTGTTATCACTTGCGAGTGTAACTTTTCTTCATATCTGCCAACTCCCAATCTTATCAGACAAAACAAGGACCTCATTTAGCCTTTTGCAGAGCAAACCGGAAACAATATCACAACGGATAAGAATTTAGCCTCAACACCGTGATAATAGGTTTATGTTGTGGGAACCAGCTTGTGTAGCTTTAATCCTCTCACAGTGCTGATTTGTAAAGACGGCTAAAACTCAAACAAAGAGAGCGCTGGTGGGAGGAGGAGGAGAATAGACTGATGAGAAAATGTGTGCGTGAAGCTGCGTGTGCATAGGTGAAACCAAGTAAAGTATATGTGCGTACCTGTGTGTGTGTGTGTGTGTGTGTGTTGCCTGCCCACTGTGACTAATTTATTCCAGTTCTTGCTTTCCTCTTAGGGAGATGTTCTCACAGTTTTCCTCACACTTTTACTGACACACTGTACAATTGTTCCCTGATTAAAAAACTTTTTTCTTTTTTTTTTGGTCTGGTCTCTGACTTTTTTTTTTTTTTTTTTTAAATAATGGAGACATCTTGAGGGATGATAAAGAAAATCTTTTTAGATTTTTTTTTTTTTTTTAAGTATCCGGGAGAAAGGGGGGGCTAGTTAGTGAAGGATTGACATTTCTCTAATACCTAGCCGCAGGGAGAGTTTAATCAGGCAGGCTTCAGCCTTGTGTGCGCTGTAATGAATGAAATAAAAGCAGGCTGAAAGCACTAGTTTAATTAGATGCTACCCATCATCGGAGCGTCGCAGAGATCCAATGAGGCAGGTCAGTGAAGGCAATCTGTGCTGGATCTCTGTCTCTGTCAGTTTCACTCAGTTTCTTAGTGTCATTCTCACATTTTCATGCTTTCTGCCTTTCCCTTTCTTCCAAAGATGTCAAAGAAGGGTAGCTGGGATCAAGATGAACTATAGATGCAGCGAGAATAATACGTTTGCTAAAACACTGAATATGTTTAATATAAGCAGCATATATGATGTGTGAATGACACAGAAACAGGAGTACAGCAATGTTAGCAGCTCTCTGACATAGTACAGCTGAGGTGGTGGGATACACATTAATTTAGAAGGTGGTTATGTAGTTGAGAATAGCACCATGCAAAATTCTCACCGATTCATTGTCATCCATAGCTGGGTAATATATGCTGCTTGGCTACAAGCACTATTAGCAGATTAGACGTTTAGGTTTTCACTTATGAATAATAAATCAATCATTCAGAGAGAAAAAAAAAAGAATTTATTACACCTGACACATGATTTTTCATGTGGAGCAAAACTGCTTTGTTCATGAACAGAACATACAAATAAGATTTGAGAAGTAAAGGCTCAGTAGGACAGGTTTGTTTTAAACTCAAGATTATGAAAATCTGTGCTGAGTACATATTCTGGTGAGGGGAGAATTGGATCAGGCCTCTGTTATCCACCCTGGTAGTGGTCATGGGGGGCGGGGGGTTGTGCAACATTCTTTGTGAGCCGGGCCTCAAATGTTTCAACTGGTTAGCAGAGCTGGCACTGAAAAGCAGCCTGTCGGATGCAATCAGTTCCTCAGTGCAGCTTCTTTTAAAGGACCAGCCAAACATAATAGCTAAGCTGCAGCACTTGATAGCGACCTATCCCCTTCCTTTTCCTTTCTGAACTCTGAACTCTTGCTGGGATTTCTTAACTCTTTACATTTTCCTCTTGATAAAGGGTGTTTTGGTAATGGGTTTTCGGCCTACTCTGTATAACTATTTTCCTCCCTTTTGGGGGTAGTACTAC
Source organism: Archocentrus centrarchus (assembly GCF_007364275.1). Lineage (NCBI taxonomy): Eukaryota > Metazoa > Chordata > Actinopteri > Cichliformes > Cichlidae > Archocentrus > Archocentrus centrarchus. The sequence goes on from NC_044356.1 coordinate 20,155,819, forward strand.
TGCAGAACTTGTTCCAAAATGTGCCCATTTGGAACTGGCTGATTGCTTGACCTCTGGTATAGCTTCTTGCAGCTTTCTCATAATCACAGATCAGCTACTCAGTCAGAGAGAGAGAGAGAGAGAGAGACACTGCTGTGATTCATTGTTACATTGTTAGCAGTATCTGACTACATAGTTGTCTGACCACCGAAAGGAGCCCACAGAGTGTGAGATTTCAGCAATCTTTTAAGTTGACTACACACCATATTGTGTAGCTGTGTAATAAGTTGGGTACAACATCAAGACTGATGTATGCTGACTGTAAAATGATAATACTTACTGAACCATAGGTTGAGATGAATTCAGTTCCTCCGCTGTTTCATTCATTTATTAGTGAGATGAGCAATTTAAAAGAGGGGAAAAAACATATATATGTGGAAAATATTTTCTGTATATGTGTGAATTAAATACACAGAGGGCCTGAGTTTCCTACCCTAGAAATATTTCCCAGAAAGCTGTTGTACCAGTGTGGTGAATTGAGTACTTTTGTGTTTCATCCTATCCAGGATGAAGTGTACTCCTAGAGGTGAAGCATGGTGAGCTGAAGGAACATTGTGTCAGTGTTGACTGGACTAGCTACTTTTCTACCTGTAAAACAAGTCACACCAAAAACACACCTGTTAAATTGGGGGTTGGGTTGGAATAGCAGATATATTAATGTACTTTACAAAGTTCCATTCTGTCCAAAACTTTACCGCCAGAGGTGAAGAGTGGCACACTGGAGGAACATGACATAGTGTAATAACTAAAAGGCCATGATCAACTGACTGTCCATCCGTCCAATTTCTTCCTCCTATCTGGGTCCAGATCTCAGTGACAGAAGGCAACGCAAAGTGGCCCTAGAGGTGTTTCTTCCTGCCACATCCTGCATATCTTTCTGTGAGTACTTCCAGGCCAGATGGGATATGTAAACCCTGCAGCATGTTCGGGGCCTGACTCCATAAATAGGAAAAGATCCTTTTTGGATCGCCTGACACCAAGTCAGAAAGTGTTCAGGGCCAACCAAGTTTCCATGGCCTCTTCAAAGTGAGCTTTTGGGCTGTGTGGCTTGACCTTTCACTGCTGAATCTGATTGTCAGTTTTTATAAACAGAGTGAAAAAGTCCCCCCAAAAAAAGTCCCTGCTAGATATAGCCCAACTGGTACTGGACTTCTTGCAACACACATTACATAATGTAAACAAATTAAAGGATTTAAAAAGCAGATTTGTTCTGAGCAGGACTTTTTTTTTTTCTATTTCTCAGCCAATATATCATTTCAGAATAACCCGTTTTCTTTTTGTTTCCAGCTCACATATTTGGCTAGATATACACACAGTACAGGAAAACAGATGGTGGATGGCAAATTATAAAAACCTCTGTTGGTATAATTAAAATATACACAAGCTTATAAAGAACTAATGTCGACACTTAAGGCAAAAATTAAAAAAAAAAAAATGCTACATTTTGTTTTCATGTGTGAAGCTTCGTTTGATCTCAGTGATTTTTAGTACAAATTTTCTTTTTTCTATGCAGGAGTCAGAAATCGGACGTTTTTATATGAGAATGAAAATATAACCAGCATTATTATCTGCAGTTGAAGTAATGTCAAACAGTGTATCATCTCAGACAGTTTAATGTTCTCCCTCCATCGCTGAGCCAGGCTGTGCCCTTCTCTCTAACAGGTGATGCCATAGCCCAGCTGACAGATGTTGGCTCAGCCCTGCCGTCCCAGTTGGATGGACGTGCCACAGTGTTCAGTGATCGGACAGCGATGGTGAAGGCTGCTCGGTTGCTCCTCTCTTCTGTCACCAAAGTCCTGGTCCTGGCTGACCGTATTGTCATCAAACAGATAATCACATCACGCAACAAGGTGAATCATGACAGATGTGAACTGTAGCCATATAACCACATGAATAAGCTCTCTTGTTTGTTCTCACACACACACACACACACACACACACACACACACACACACACACACACACACACTAGCAAACTCCATCCTGAGTCCTTTATGTCCTACCAGATAAGCACTGGCTCCCTGAAGAAGTACTCTGGAGGTAATTGAAGGAAAGCAGCACATTTAGTGTCCACATAAAAACGCAGAGCCAGAGACTGTCTCTCTCTCTGTCTCTGTCATACCTGGCTATGTTCTTAGCCAGACAATGTGATATGGATGCAGCCATAGACTGAGGCAAGAATAGAATCAGGGGCCCTAATCATGACTGGTTAGCCTTGTTTCGACAGACAGTCGACAGCCCCCTGCTTTCCATTATTGGCAAATACAATTACACCTCTTCCTCCTCTTTACATGGCATGGATAAAAGCTGCTGTGCTTATGCCCGGTATGCTAGCATGCCCTCAGTGGCTAGCATACATGTAATACTAATAACTAAAATAAGATATCACTGATACAACATATTGAACCATAGATGCAACAAATGTCAGCACCAAGAAAGTAAGTATTCATTCTTGGTACATAAACATGGCAGATGACGTTTTTAGTCTTTCTGCTAATATTCTCCAGCTTCAGGAAAAACTCAGTTACATTGTAAAAGAACTAGAAAATCACAAACTTAGACAGTATAAAAGATGGGCGTAGCTACCATGATGTCACCTTGAGATTGGCATTTTCACTGCTGACCTCCTGGTTTCAAAAACCCAAATGTGGCAAGGAGTGGCAGGTCTGAGTGGGAAATAGCTTGCTCACTGGCTAACGACTTTTCAATTACAAGCCAATAGGCAGTCAGAACACCATGCATAATCCTCCATTTTGAAATTTTGTATGACCAAGATTTACAAAGTAGACTTAATTTTTTATTCAGTATGACACAAAATGAGTGACTGAGCCCATAAACTCATCAGGAAAGTGCTTACAGTGATCAAGTCAAAACGACGTTTTCATAGACAATTTGGGGGTTTCTTGTGTGATGCTAGGGAAAATATGTCTTCCCTGACCTGGAGAATTTCTGGCTATTGCTGGGTGGAATTGGTTGCAAAGAAGGGAGTTTTCTGCCAACTGTTTGGGAAATATGCACTTTTCCCTAGCAATAGCTGGTTTCCAGGGAGTCACTGACCAGACTGTAGACCTGCATGACTGGGACTTTGGCAATAATTTTCCCTGTGACTGCTATCAACCCCCAGCAACCTCTCACAACCACTCGGGGAATACTCATTTCACTCTCATAACTGGTGGTTTGCAGATGGTTGCAGACCAGTCTCTAGGCCTGTGTGAGACTGGGGCCTTATTCACTTGATGCTAAATTGCCACCGTGATTGTCACGCGTCACGTTAACATCACGTGTCTGCAAAACCTCAGTAGGACTGAAAGTGTTTTTGCAACCATAGCTATCACTGTCCGGTGGCCTTCAGTGAGATTTCAGGTTTAAGGCACTTTTTCTTTGGCTTAATTTTTCCAACCTCAAAGCTACATCCAGGTTTTATGCTGCCTATGATCCCAACCCATGTGGCCATTTACCAGACTACTCTGATGTTCTCCCTCCTTTCAGGTTCTGGTAACCCTCGATCATTTGGAAAGAGTCAGCACCTTCCAGGAGTTTGTACAGATTTTCAGCCAGTTTGGCAACGAGATGGTGGAGTTTGCTCACCTGACAGGAGACAGACAGAATGTGAGTGGCATCTTAAGAAACACACTCTGGTTATTTCTGCTTTAAGAGGATTAAAATCCTCAGCTTACTTTTAAAAATCCCTCATTAAATGAAAACGCTTGCAAATTTGTATCACTTTATGAGCATGGAGCCTTTTCAATTCTGCAGCACTGAAAAACATGCTTGTTTATTCATATCAACCTAATCTAGCAAACGGTGATTTTGTAAACGTCATATTCTGAATGTGAAAGCAGGTGATGAAATTGCATTTTAAAACTTCATGTACCTACACCGTGAATGCGCAGGCAAACTCGGAACAAATCAATAGCGTAAGCGTCAAATATTTACACTCCCCAGCAAATCAAACAATTACAGAGTAACAAGGCTTCCTCTGGTTTCTTTTGTTTCTGCAAAGTTTCCAAGTCTCATTCTGTGTCTATTTATTTTCCTAACCAATGTCTCAATCCATAAAAGAAATGCACAGGTCAGTTATGGCTCATATCTCTCAAATACTGTTTACATCACGATTCTGTGTTGATATAAACTGTCCCATGCTTTCAGCAGTCCATTCTTTATGCAATCCATCAGCTATCCTGCAGCAAATTTGCAAGACAAAACTTTTACTCAAAGCTTCAAAAACAGTCCAACTTCGGGCTTCTAACTTTGTACTGTCAGAGACTGCTAATCCTATTTTGATCCATACATCCACTCTCTGCAGCTAAAGCGCTTTGCCTGCAGAAGTTGATGCAAAGTGCAACGGCTGCGATATCTCGACAGGGAGGGAGGATCGACCGTCCCTCTTTCTGAATTTCATCAGTGCTCGTGTTTTGACACACACGTCACGTCTCTCTCTGACGCGCCTAGTTGCTGCTAATGCTCTCTCTCCTCATTTGCCACCCTGTTTTCTTTTTTTTTTGTGTGTTCACTCCAACTCTTGCACTCCCATACGCACACGTCGCTTTAGAAAATCTACCATCTTCATCTATTGAGGCCAGGCGAGCATAGAGGCAAAAATAATGACAGATAATCACACCGTCTTTGTAATCTATGGCGAAGTGCCCAGAAAGGAGTTGATTCAGCTGCCTTTTCCAAATCCAGTATCTACATAATTCAAGCTGTCTATTTCTGTGTGGAGTACTCAGAGAAGATGCAGCAGGTCATACACAGTGTAGATTATCTTCTATTCTGGTAGCATCTCTTTTTGACAAATGACAGTTCACCTATTAAGTTTCATGCAAATAACTTGGAAACAGATCTGTGTTTGTTTCATTTGGGTGTCCCTACATACCGCATGAAAGATCTGTTGAATAGCTTTGATGCCTTATGCCCCTCAAACACCCTGAGAGTTCTAAGACATAGTAACTTAAGCAAAGCCACCCAAAGCCATCTGGTGTGTGTGTGTGTGTGTGTGTGTGTGTGTGTGTGTGTGTGTGTGTGTGTGTGTGTGTGTGTGTGTGTGTGTGTGTGTGTGTGTGTGTGTGTGTGTGTGTTTTGCGCTGCAGGACTTGAAGGATGAGAAGAAGAAAGCCCGAATGGCAGCAGCTAGAGCAGTGCTGGAGAAATGTACCATGATGCTCCTCACAGCCTCCAAGGTAAACTATTGGCACACCAACACTGGGCCTTGAGGCAAGGCTTATAAATTCCATTCACCTTAAAGATTGAAGGTCTTCTCAGGTTTCTTTAGACTCAAGATTTCTGGTGTGCTTTGATCAATGTGAATAATCAAGCCAAAGTCCCATCATCATAAAAGAAATTAATATCTGTGGTCGAAAAACATGAAAAATGACAGAAGTTCAAAAGAGCACGAGAGGCTTCGAGCTTTGACATTTCACATCGTATTCCTTCCAAAGACTTGCCTGAGGCACCCAGACTGTGAGTCGGCGCGGATCAACAAAGACGCTGTGTTTCACCGAATGCGCTGTGCCCTGGAGCAGGTCATCGAGATTGTCACTGAGGCACGGAGCTCTGGGGAGAACAGGATCCTTCCTGCCAGCATCTACAATGGCATCAAGGAATTTAAGGTAGGTTCAGAGATTACATTTAGCACAGGAGCCATGCTACAGGCTTCAGATTAATGACACTGACATGTTAGTCCATGAAGTTAAGTGGTGATTCTCTTTTGTTCCTGTGAAGCACTATTGAAGTGTCATGGTAGCACAGTCTTTCTTAGCCATAACTAGCCCTATTCATCCTCTGCTTTTTAGAGTGTTGATTTTTGGTTGTAGAATTGGCATTTTTTGCATTGACTGTTTTTGCTGTAGCTTCAGATGTGACTCAAACAATCAACACAGAGAAGCAGACCTACTCATTTAGTAATTTGGCTCATACGGTTGAGTGAATCACCAGTAAACCTACCTCATGCTTAGTAATCTTCTCTCTCCTCCGTGTGCGCTGGCAGATGAAAGAAATGAACACTTGTAAAAACATTTTTTTTTTTTTTTAAAGGAGGGGTCTTTTCCATTGAGAGAAAAGAAGCAGGAAGTATTTAAATGAAAAGGCCTGAGATGGTTATTGCTTTTAATGAATGTCCCTGCTGCTTTTAATGGCAGAGATCACTAAAAGCTTATGTAAACTGGTGATCTTACAATGCATGAGCAGAGACTGGTATTTCACTGAAAAACACATCTTTGTTGGAGGGGATAAAAAAAAAAATGCATTAGCTTTTATGTTTGAGTATTTGAAATGCGGTTTGCAGAATTTATCAGGTACGTTTGATGGCTCAAAGTGAGCCTAAGATTCAGACCATATCCTGGAGTTTAATCCTATTAAACACTTTAATCCTATTTAATGATGAGGTCAAGTATGTAATGATAATAAGATGGTAAAATATAACCCATCCACTCCAAATCATTGGTTGGCCAATGAGTTTAGCTAAAATGTATTTTGTTTTATTTGTTACTGTGTTGCTACCTGAATGTTTCCTCCTCCTCATCTACCCTTCAAATGCCCCTTCAACTAACAACCTGCAATTCCCAACTTTCCCCCCACCCTGCCTTCTGCAGTCCAGTGTGGAGTGCCTGCGGGAGAACCTATACTCCTTGTCACCGCAGAGCATGTCCAGCCAGCTGGAAGCGCTGGTTGAGAGGACAGAGGACTTCACTGATTCGGCCTACACCAGTCACGAGCAGCGTCAGGCCATCCTAGGTCTGTGCCAGCTGGCGCGCCAGGACACCCAGCAGCTGGTACACGCCTGGGTTGAGGCGGTATGTTGGCACAAGCAGACAGGCTTTCGACAGATGCACGCAGAGCCACAGGAATATTCATAAAAAACATACACTTCCATATAAAGACTATCTGCGGGTTATCATCCGTAAGAGGCTTGTAGTATTGGTAGAATAAAAAAAGACGCAAAACAGACTTAGTCATGCAAAAAAATAGGAGCTGTGAAAGCTGATGTGGAGTTACTGCAAATTACTATATTTATGTACTGCCACAATATATTTATTGAAGATTTTGTCCGTGGTAGTACAGTCACATCACTCTCATTTTACTTTGATTTTGTTGCATGATTGTACTACATGGCGTGTTGATTAAAACACAAACAGCAGAAACACAAAAGAGACAGTAATAAAAATAAAACCGATCTCAACAAAGGGAACGAAGCTTCTCCTATCAACAACATAGGAAATTCAGCTTTTCAGCGTGGCCTACAATGCTACAATCTGATTCCAACTCAGCCAGCTGTTGCTTAGATTTCTGGATATGTTATTCTTTTGAGTGGAAGGCTAGATAACATCTGCTTTAACCGCTGGGTGGCGCTGAGTCTGTTTTTCCAGGACAGTGTTGTACGCTTTTTTTTTGCAGTCAATACACTGAGATTTATAAATGCATACTGAGTTTTATTGAAGTTATGCTTCTCTGGGTATAGACCCATCTTTTCCATAATGTTCTTTACCTCCTCAAAAAATATTTTTATTTGCCAGCATTCACACATTCAATGTATTAACATTCCTCTGGATTCACACTTTATACACATATCTGGTATGTTTTAATTGTATTTATTTAACCGCACAGATGTAACAAATATATGTATGCATAAGCCATTTACATTTTAGTATTCTAAAACAGCTGTTTAAAGACATTGTATGAGCTTTAGCACAGGCTTTTCCCCCATTCTTGCTTTTATTCTTCAACACAGCCTGAACTCTGTTAGGCAGCTTTCTTGTAATTTCTTTAAGGAGTCTTCAGGAATAGTTCTCCAGGCTTCTTGAAGGACATTCAAAGCTCTTCTTTGGATGTTTTCTGCCTCTTGTTCCAGTCTCTGTCAAGATCCCACACTGCTTCAGTAATGGTGAGGTCTGGGCTGTGGGGAGGCCAATCCATGACTGATGGTGTTCCACTGTGTGTTTTTTCTATCCAGGTATTCTTTTACCGTATTGGCAGTGTGTTTGGGATCATTGTTACGCTGAGAAATGAAGCTGTTGCCAGTAAGATGATTTGGCACACCTCAGCCTTTTCTCCCTGTTTCTCTTCCTTAAGAATGTTCTTGTTGACAGCCGCCCTTCCACTGAGGCCATTTCTGATGAGGCTTTGATAAACAGATGGTGAAGGTCCAGCTGCCTCTCTCAGGTCCTGTGTCAGGTCTTTGCTAGATTTGTCCTATTACTTAAGGGCATGATTCAGATACTGTTCATCCACTGGAGATAGATTTTTAGACCTGCCACCTCTTCTTTTGTCCTCCACTTGTGCAGATTTTAAAGGAAAGAAATGGGAACCAATTATGTGCTTTTGTAACATGCTGCTAGTATCAAAGTGTCTAGATGCAATTTAAAAGTGATTCTTTGCTAAGTTGTCTGTTAAGTGTAGGCACAACACTGGTTCATCCCTTGAGTATGCTTGAATTAGTCATGGGTCAGTGTTAAGTGGCTTAGCAAACAAAAAGAAACAAAAGGTCCTTGCATATTGAAATAGTCAGGTACAAGAACTGGACTGAAAATGAGTGAAAAAGCAGCCACGTTCAATGAAAAACTTTGAAAGAAAAGCTTCAGAAGGCCTGGAGAACTACTGATCAAGACCACTTTAAAAATTACAAGAAAGTCTGGCTCCTTGTACACAAAATATAAAGAAATGAGGGGTGGTTCAAAACATTTGCACAGTACTGTATGATAATTTCCAGAATATTTTTTTTAGACTGTTAGACAAAAAAAGCTAATTAAAACCACCACAGTGACCTCAGATAAATACTAAAGTCCATTTTTTTAAATCACTTTTTATTCAGCATTTAAGAGATTAAAAAAATTAATAATTAAGATATTGTTAAAGAACATAATAGTCCGGCTTTTGTGAATTTATTTCTCAAGGAACATTCTTGTAGCAGTAGAAACACACAAGATTTATTTAGCCTTTGCAGGCACACTGCATGCTACGCAGACAGGAACTCATACAGACAGACCCACACGCATTAACACTAGGCCCCATCCTCCTACAAACTCACTTACTCATTCACCTTGCCTCCTCAGTTTCTTTTCACACATCTCTCCCGGAACAACAGAGCATAATAACCCACCTGAATAACTGTTTTTACTGAGGCTCATTGAGCTGTGAAAGAAAATGTTGTGTTCCTCGCCATTCAGCGGTGTCTCCTTGGCCTCCAGAAGTGATGGACTTATGAAATGCAAGTCATTATCTTGCAGTTTCTAGTCGTAAACTATTTTTTTTTTTTTCCCCCAGTGTATTCAGAGTACACAGAGATGCTACTGCTGCAAAACTGTACAGTACCGTCTCATCAAGCCTTTGCAGCTGAAGGTCGTGTGGAGACTGGAACACTGCGATGTTTTCAAACTACACAGAAAGATGTGCAAATACTCCAGCATCTTCTGCCCGGCTTAATTTGTGTTGTAGCACATTTAGCAACATTTCTGTCTGAAATTTGGAGCAATTGCTGCGAATCGCTTCAATTATATAATTGCTTTGAATCCTTTTATTCTGATTGCACAAAATCATGTACTCTAATGCCTCACTCTCTTCTCATATCCAGGATATATTGGGTCGCAAATGTAATTAAAATATCAAAAACTGTGCTGTTAATGCACTGAGTTCCAGTCTTCTTCCAGCTAATTCTCATGCTCTACACATGTACATTTGTGTCTGTGTTAGTCTTGCACTGCATGTATAACTAATGGATAAAAGATAGAGCACGTAAAACCACACTATGTCTCATGTTTTATTCTCCTCTTTTTCTCTCATCGGAGCAGCAGTCTGTCCATGCCAAAGAGGCCACGAAGGACATGGAGGTGGCCATCCTGAAGACATGCCAGAGAGTCAGTGACCTCCGACGCGAGGTGAGCAGCAGTCTGTCGCTGACTGTGAAAAGATGTTCCCAGTTACAGAATCAGACATGACTGAAATGTCTCCGACTAGCTGGTGGTGCCTCTGTAGCTGCTTACTAAATTCTGTTTTCACATCACCTCAGCTCACCTGCTGCTGCTGTCTCTCTGCCAGCTCACCTTCTTTTTTTTTTTTTTTTTTTCCCTTTCCTGTTCCTCTTCAGATATTCATTCTCATTTGTGCCTTTTTTTTTTATTGTTATTTAGCCTTTGTTTCTCCCCTCAGCTCCATAAGGTTGCGGTGGGCCGTGCCTCAGATTTGCTGAAGGTTCACGGGGAGCAGTTGCCTCTGCGGGCTCTCAAAGCAGCGGGTGCAGAGGGAAACCTGGAGGAAGTAGCAGAGTATTCACGCACGCTCACTGAGCAGAAGGAGCAGCTGGTGGAGGTAGGTGGGATCAGGGGGTGGGGAGCAGAGGGGCTAGTAGGAGGTTGAAAGGTAGTTGAATCTGTGGATAGATTAGATAGAAATTAATGCTTGCATTTATCTGATTTATTAATTTACTAATATCACAGTAGTCAGTCTGCCTTCTTAGGGGGAAAAACTGGCCTATTGTTATAATGTGATTTACATGGTTGCTGAAAAACTAAAATAAGCACTAATTCTTACAAAAAAGCACATGCTTGTAGGCGAGTTTCCACACTGTTTGAGCACACCTCATATAATGCAGAGGGTGCTATGTTTGGACGATATTATGCTATATATAGATTATATATGTTTCATTATCATTTGTCCAAATAATTGTTTTTGCCAGTGAGCGTCTTGTCGCTAGCATGATCTCTGCCAAGGAGGTCATGTAATCAGTTGGGGTTTGTTTGTTAGCAGTTACTCAAAAACATTAAGGAGAGATTTGCATGAAAATTTTACCAGGGTGGCCTTATTTTAATAGATTGGTCCAGCTTAGAAGTGATTCATTGGAAGTGGTGTTTATTCAGATCTGCAGCCAGGAATTTTTGGAAGGATTTTTTTTTTTTTTTTTTTTACTATTGTGAGAGAGGGCAAAATTGGATCTTCACAAATACATGTCAAATATTTGAAAAACGGCACATTCATAATGTAGATCCATGGACTTCTCAGCCTCAGTGGGGGTATACATCCTGCTCTTGTTAGTGATTGCCTCGTGTATGCTTTATCTCAGATGCACCTCCAGTCAAATTTCCGTCTCTGTTTCACTCCAGACGTGTCGGCTGTTGTGCCATGTGTCAGGAACAGAGCCATTAGAGATCACCTGTATACACGCTGAGGAGACCTTCCATGTCATTGGTCCACAGGTAATTTAATCTGTCTAAACATTATCTGTATAGATTATTATTTTTGTTAAATTTAGCACTATTAATATACGCCCCTGACTGGATGTGTAAATGGCAGCAGATGGGAGTGAAGAGCCTGGTAAGGCATAAAGGCTGACTTAATTAAACTCCAGATCTGGGTCGTTCCATTCAGCGCTTTTATTGTGTGTCAATAAAGTCAAGCTGGCCATACTGTGGTTCAGGAGTAAAATCAAACACGGTTAATATTCTTCTCGGATTCAGTACGGAGGAAAAAATAGACTTTTAAATTCCCATCTCCTCCGTCTTCCTCCCACATCTTAAATCTTTCGAAATGGCCGAGAACATGCTGTCCACTTAGTCCCCCATCTCAGATCTAATTATGTTTGCTCTTGGAAACCATCCATGCCCGTAATTATCCAGCAATGTAGAATGTTCCCGCCTCGCAGCGCTAATGTCAGGCCCCACATGACTCTCCAGTAATGACTCCGCTCCTAAGTTCAAAGGTCAGCCAATCAATAACAGTGCAATGGTGATATCTCTCCCTGTGCACCCAGAGTAACGCAGGGGTGGCCCAGAGGGTAATTGGCTATTAAATACTACACTGTAGAGGATGGGAGGGGGGAGTCTACAGTCATGTTTCATATTTGTCAAATTTTTCTAACATCGTTCTTCGGTTGGATGTCAGGACCAGGAGTGTAGATATAAATTGTTACACGTGTGTCAAACGGCTTCAGCATGAGTCATGTTGAACTGTACTTAGCCACCTGAGCCCATTTATTTTATGAAACCAGCAGCTAATGATAAAGCCTTAAATACTTCCAGTTACACAATTTTAGCTTAATTTGTGAGCTTCATTTACAGGCCTTGGTTTACATTTAGACAAACTGTGGCATTGTATTGCATAATTTTACTCCATTGGAACAGACAGTTTGACAGTTTTTTTTTTGTTGTTTTTTTTTTTTCCTGTCACAATTGTTCACTCATTTGCTCAGATCATCTCAGCAGCCCAGACGCTGGCTCTCCACCCATCCAGTAAAATTGCAAAGGAGAACCTGGAAGTGTTCTGTGAGGCCTGGGAGTCACAGCTCTGTGACATGGCCCTGCTGCTGAGGGAGATCAACGACGTCTTTGAAGGCAGGCGAGGTCAGTTAAAATCGCTTCATTGTTATCTGTGTCCATTCAGGTGAGTTGTGGTAATAGTATGGGTGAATTAGAAAGGGTGAGGAGGAGAAGGGACCAAAGGTCAGTATGTTATCTGTGGTGTCTTAGCCTGGAAAAAAAAAAGATATCCAAGCCTGTGAAAACCTTGATGAATCATTTTGTTCTTGAACATTTCAGCTGTATTAATAAAAGTTGAAGTTAAGGCAAAGCAGGCGGCATGAATATATCTTTTCAAAATTAGTCATCACAGACCATGGGAAGTGTTTTATCAAAAGAGTAACATCAATGCCATTGAACAGCCTTGCATTCACTCCTCCTCTTTACACTCTCTATTCATTATCGTGCCAATAACCAGAAGTGTTCAAGTCATGGACAACCACTCTAACAAACTCACCTCTTTGCACACTCGGTGACAGAGCCAGATACTGCAGATACTCAGGTCTGTGTATTTGCATGTACTGTGCACAATTCTATGTGCACATATTTGTTTGAAAGTTAGATCTAAGTAGGTTTACACAATACATGCCTGGCTCATACTTCACAGGTGTGGGTTGCCCTCACAAATGTGACTTTGACATAAAATGCAGTAAATATTTTGAAGTGCAGCACAGTGGGTAAAAGGGTGGAAGGATCGCATCCATCACACGATTGTTTTTGCCATGAAGCCAAAAGGCTGCATTAAATTATTCGACAGACACTGTGCAGAGATCTTTTATCGTCTCCCTTGTTGATATCCACACACAGCCATTCAAAGAGAAATAGCAAGAGGGGTTCTCTAAAATATTTAGTTATCTTTTAAACATAAAACGCATAATTATTTCATTTTTGATCCTTTGTTCTGATAACAACAGTACCTCCTTTCTTCCTAGGAGACAAAAGGCCTTATTTGTCACTTCCTAGACCTGGGGTGAGTATCATACCATCCATCCTCATAAACATTTCAATGATACAAAGGTCTGTAATCCTCTGATTAATGCCACTCTCGTTTCTCCACAGAAGCACTCCGCTAACTTGAAGACTGCCAAGGCTGTCAAGTTGGATGCAGAGGTAGCACACGCCACAAAATCCTCGGGCTTTCAGCACAATGCATCACATCACATCTTGTACCGTCCTTTGGCAGCAGTATATTCATCTCTAGGAAACATTGTGTCACTCTCTTGAAGAAGTGATAGGGTTTATATGGAAATGTGCTGCAGTTTTTCACATGCTGTACCACCACAGGAAGCAGGATTATGTTGATTGCAGGCTCTCTGAGTGTGTAAACAAGTGAGAAGTACGCTGTCAGCTGATGTACATTTTTAAAAAGACATCAATTGTACTTCACACTTCACCAAAAAGAATTGTGTTTTTTGCCCTTCTGTGCACCTAGGAGCAGACAAGCATGGCCAAGTTGGGTCTGGAACTTCGTCTTCTGTCGTCAGATGTAGACACAGAGGTGGAAAAGTGGGAGGAACAGGAGCATGATATTGTCCGGCAGAGCCAGAGCCTTGCCAGTATGGCATACAACATGTACCTGTTCACCAGGTAGCCTGCTAGTATAACACACTACACAGACACACACGTCCTCATTTTATATATGGAGCTTCCTCAGTTGTTATATTCACTTCAAGGCTCAGAATTGTAAAGCCTCTTAATCATCACCATCAATCTCTTAATAGGCATACAGTGCACAAATCTTGAGCCACCCCTCGTTATGTTTTGTTAAGAAAATGGGAAATAAGTGCTGGGATTTATTGAAACATCTGCAAAAATGCACGGAAATACAGTATATGAGGCAAGAAAAGAGTGCAGAATTCTAACATTCTTGAAAGTCAGTATTTGGTATGACCACCTTTTATTCTTCAACACAGCCTGAACTCTTAGACAGCTTTCTTGTAATTTATTAAAGTAGTCTTCAGGAAAAGTTCTCCAGGCTTCTTGAAGGACATTTCAAAGCTGCTCTTTGGATGTTGGCTGCCTTTTGTTTCTGTTCTCTGTCAAGATGATCCCACACTGCTTTAATAATGTTGAGGTCTGAGCTCTGGGGAGGCCAATCCATGATGGATGGTGTTCCACTGTGTGTTGTTTCTATCCAGGTATGCTTTTACTATATTGGCAGTGTGTTTGGAATTAGTGCCTTGCTGAGAAATGAAGCCATTGCAAATCAGATGCTTTCCAGACGGTATTGCATGATTGATCAAAATCTGGCAGTATGTTTCTGTGTCTGTAATTCAATCAGTGTTGACAAGATCCCCAAAATCACTGAGTGAATTGCCACCCCAAACCATGACAGAGCCTCCACTGTGTTTTACAGATGGGTGTAACTCACTCCCCACCTCCTCTGAACAGATCAACAGTGATTTGAGTCAGTCATTTCAAATTTGGATTCATTACTCCATAAGACCTAGTGCCACTGACTTTCTTTTCAGTTTGTGTCTAATTTGGCATACCTCAGCCTTTCCTCCCTGTTTCCCTTCCTTAAGAATGGCTTGTTGACAGCCACCCTTCCACTGAGACCGTTTCTGATGAGGCTTCAGTGAACATTAGGTTGATCAACTGAAGGGTCAGATGCATCTCTCAGGTCCTGTGTCAGATCTTTGCTGGATTTATCCTATTACTTAAGGGCATGAATTTCAGATGCTGTTCATCTGCTGTTGATAGTTTTTTTTTTTTTTTTTTGGCCTGCCACTACTTGTCTTGGTGCACAAATACTATTTTATGCCTGTCAAACTGTGTTATTTTTTTGGCATTTTTTTCCCCCCTTGATTCAACTGTTTTTCTTTTTTGAAAGGCTGCTGGTAACAAAGTGTTTAAAGATGCAATTTAAGTTTGATTCTTAGCTAAGTTGTCTGTTATGTATAGACACAACACTGGTTCATCCCTTGAGTCAGGTGCCTTTTTTAATGCTTGAGTGATTCATAGGTGAGTGTTGAGTGGCTTAGCAAACAATTCAGAAAAATGAGTGAACAAGCTGCCGATGTCCAAAGAAAAACTTTGAAAGACCCTCAGAGAGCCTAGAGAACTATTGCTCAAGACCACTTACAAAAATTACAAAAAAGCATGGCTCCTTGGAAGCAAAATGTAAAGAAATGAGGAGGCTTTTGCACAGTGCTGTAGTTTTACAGAATTGCTGTGATTCATTTAAGTTCCTGTTGCTGTTGATTGCTTTGGATGTTTTTTTGTATTCATGCATATTTCTAATCCAAGCTTCTTTTTTATTATGCCCTGTGTGACAGAGGGGAGGGACTCTTGAAAACAACACTAGATCTTTTTCATCAAGCTGAGGTATTTTTCATTAAGCTTGTTCTATTTTTCCTCCTGTTTTATTGAAGTTGTAAATGAATGCATCTGTTGTTCCATCCAACCTGATATGCGCTGAGGCCTGCAGATCAATAAGTTAGTAAATGCAAGCGTCACGACCCTTTCGCAGATTTCACCGGACATTACAAGGATTTATGAGTGCAGTGGGAATATAGTGTAGCAGATTCCTGGCCATCATTGGCACATGGTGTAGCGAGGTTGTGTGTATGGGTGTTTCCTATTGAACTGGGATCATTGCCAATAATGTAAAGTCATTTGTAGAATCTGGGACCAAAATGTCAGGCAGGATTTATTCAATTTGTGTTGAGCAGGGGAGATAAGAGAGAAAGAGGAATGAGAGGGGAAAGAGACGGGAAGGCATGCTGATAAGAGCAGAGAAAAATCAAACTCATAGTATTTACTGACTAGGAGCTGTAGGTTTTCTTTTGTGTGTGCACAAGTTGTTTGATTTTTTTTTTTATTTTTGTCTTTTTCTTTTAAGGTTCTTTCTGAAGAAGGACTCCAGCTGTGCTCATCTCTCGGCACTTTTTCCACTCAGGTATATACCCGTGCAATTAATCTATCTTGAACACACTGAAGCACAATAATTCCCATAATACAATTCCAAAGCATTTTTTTTTTGTTTTTGCACAATAGGTGTGTACATAAATCTAATGCATGTGATATGAAAGAACAAAAACTTTTTTTTTGTAAGTAGCAATAATATGAATACAGAAGCATGTGAACCAAGAGAGATGCTGTTTATTTTATACACAATATTTTCTTGCTTTTATAATCTGATTGAATGCAAATGTGACTGTGCAGTAATACAGAGCTAAGGAGATCTTTATAGCAGTACAAAAGTAAAAGAGAAGTTTATTTTCTTTTGAAATGGGGGAGCTGCTAACCCACTCTGTATGCAGACACACACACACAGTTACCGGTGCAGGCACCCACCCTCTAACACTTATACACACCCGTATCACGCGTTGTGGCACGCCATGGTGCCAGGTCTGCCTTATAAATCACACAGCGAGAGCAGGAAATTAAGGCTGTCACACACTTTCACCATCCTCTTGTCCTCCTCTCAGTTTCAACAAATGTAGCCTCAGTGCCTTCCTTCCTCTAGCCCTCAACAAACTTCTTCCCCGGGTCCTCCAAGTTTAATTAAACGGCTCTTTTTGACAGCCTTTAACGACTGCCATTTGTCACCGCCATGTGTCCGAGGGTGCGTGTGTTTGTGCACATGTGAATGGGGGAAGGGGGACCGCCCAGGAGTAATTCTTAATCAGGAGGCCCGGCTCTTCAGCTTGCTTCATGCTTTCTGATTAATTACATCAAACAAACTGGTGCTAATGGAGTCCCTCTGTCTCACCCTCCACTCCTGTAGTTCTTTGGCACCAAACACACAAAGCACATCTGTTTAGCCCTAATTATGCAGGTGAGATTAAGCATTTTTACTAAGGTTTAAGAGGTTTTATGTGTTGCTGCTACTCGTGAATGGCAAGAGATTGTGTTCTTGGGTCACTGGTAGCATGCAAACTGAAGTAGATTAAGATCTGGGGATTAACTCAGATGGATAACAGACTTAAGCATCAGATCGTGGCTGTTGCTGATGGATTACATCAAACAACCCTGTTTTGCTTTTTTCTTTTTTAAATAATTTTCTTTAATCTATTTCTTTTTTTTTTTTTCTTCTTCAATGCTTGATTTTGTATTTGACCACAAGCCCTGTGAATCCTGTTTTGTAAATCTGTCAGCGTCTGCACATATTAACCCCGTCTCCCGGCAAATTGCCATCATAAAACCACATCTTCTGTTCTAAAAGACATCCCTCCCTCCCTCTGTGTGTACCCCTCTCTGTTCCAGTTGGTTGATGAGGAAAAGACTGTGGTGATGACAGAAATGGAGAAACTGGTGGCATTATGCCAGCAGCTGCAGATGGGGGCCAAGACTCCTGTACAGGGCAAGACTGCCACCTTCCAGAAGGTAACCATACTACACCTTTGTGCATCGCTCTTATTTGTGTTTACACTCTATATATTTTTTAAAAAAAAGAGAGAGTAAATTTCTTGTTTTTGCCTGGAGTCTGTTTGGTTTGGTAGACATTAAATAAGTATAATATGGAGATTGTAGAGCAGGTAAAGAGTGCAGTTTTTATTGAAAGACTGAAGAAGCTCTGACACAATCAAAACTATCACCCTAACAACCACTGGGTACCATTAAAGTGCTGGACACACAATAGGCTATGACTAATTGTGTTCATTACTGGCTTCAGCATAATTTTTCAGTTATCTTTGAGTAACACGAACATCTAATGCAGGATGCTGGATTAATGAATGTCTATGAGAAATTAATGAGCACCTTGGACAGGGATGAGCTGCCTTTGCTTTTACCTTGTAATAAAGGCACAGGTTGGAATCAAAAGGACACGATGAAGAATAGCATGCTCTTGGCTGATTAATTAGTGCCTCTTTTATATGTATTGGCTCCCATCTCTATATCTCTTTACCTTCACACTGACCATATAATTTATCACTAATGGTAGAATGTGCAGCTAATGCGGGTTGGTAGGACACAAATGAGGAAAAGTTCAGTTATAGGGTCAGTGCTGTAGTATAACTCCATGCCATACATTCTTAGTGATTTATCTTATTATGTCTGTGCCTTCAGGTGGACTCATCCATTCAGGCAACCAGAAGCATCTTGAATGTGGTCCTCTCCCTCCTGCCACTCTGTAACAAGCTCAGTAGAAAGGTGACATCCATTGAACTGGACACTTGATTGACAGGCGGTGTGAACATATACCAAAGTATAGGAATAATTTAAAGATTGTAATCTATGAAACATATGCAAACACTGCAGCATGTTGACACTTGAAGATGTGGAAAAGTTGCCTTTCATTTTTAGCCTACAGCAGACAGGCAGCCATCATGATTTTCTGGAGACGTAAGTGATCACATCTAGACCAGAGGGTGAAGCACTATGTTATCAGCTAGTAAGCTTGGTAGTGAGTCGCATCCACAGATGGTATGGATTTGTATAACTTATATCCTGATTTTAAAAAAGACTAAACAAAAAAAAATAAGATCAACTGGGTGATGTAAGATTTTTTTTCAGCAACATGAACACAGCTGCATAAAGAGAACTGACCCTAGAACAAGCAATCAATGTTTAATATAAAATTATTGATTATACCAGCTTTGTGTGTGCTTATATAAACAGCAAGAAATGAGCTTTTTTTCCCCTCGTCTATGCTGTCTGCTTTCAGAACAAGTCAGACAGGAATAGCCTCAGTTCCCCACAGGACTGGAGAGAAAGGCAGGATGCATCCACACCTGTCAAAGAGGAAGGAGCTCTCAACAGCAAGAACAGCAACGGATTTGGCGTTAAATCTTTGGAGCAGCACATGGCCGGTCTCAACCTCCTTGAGAGCAAATAATCCCACAAATCATCTCTTCCTTTGTCCACTCTTCCTGATGAAGCAGCGCATAGCCGACCTCACCTCTCTGGAGAACACTACCACCCCCCTACCCCCGCCATCCTTCATGCACCCACCACAGAGTGGGCTAGTGTCGTCTGGTGAAGATGGTTGCTTTGGCTCAACCAGAGTTTGCATTTGCATTCTGGATGATGTTTGCACAAAAAAAAAGCAGGTCTAAACTTTCTTTCCCACTGGGGTAAATCCAGGGTAGCATTTCACCTGAAGCACCAGTTCCACCCCAGTCCACAAGATGGCGCTATTACTGTACAAAAAAAAAATACTATGCTCTAAGTTTTCAAAGAAAGTGAAGCCTGGCGCAAACCTGGATTTATTTTTTTTTAAATCGCTTTTCACTTCTCTTGCATCTGAATTAATAAACTAATTAAAAATCAGGAGAGAACTCCACTTGATGCTCAGCTCAGCCATACATCTATCTTCACTATGTGCCTCTGTGTGACAAGCCTATGTGTTTTGTGGCGTTCTGTAATTGTGTTGCACAAGTTGCGTGGAAAAAAAAAAAAAAAAAAAAAGTAAAATTAAAATCCACCATGCATGATGCCATCATCACCACACCCTCGTGTTTGAGTCTACCGTGATCACGGGCTTGTAATGTGACACTTCATGTAATGTTAGCCATAGCAGTACACCATGATCACTTGCATCATATTTAGCAACTCATTTGCAGAAGATTTTACAAGCTGACCACGCCATATAACACACAATTGATGTCTAATTGCCATTACTGTAGGACATTCCCCATGTGCCATGCTAGTAGGAAAATGCAAAAAAAAAAATTAAATGCCAAATATGATTGTTCTCTTACTGTTATAAAGTGTGAAACCTAGTCCTCCAGTGTTCATGGGGACATTTTTATTCTAACGCTGGTTTCTCGAGTTGATCAGGACCTCAGTTTATTCTGTCCTGAGAATCATAAAAATCAGTCTACATGGCATACTTTTTTTTTTTTTTAATTCCTCACAAAGAGATGAAACATGAGTTTAAATGGGCACAGGTATCAAATGGAACTTTGAAGTGTATTTGTGATGAAGACTATCATTGTGAAGCTGCTTAACAGACCATTATGTATTAAATGGTATATATTATATGGTACTTGAAGCATATGTATCCCGAGATAATCAATTTGATACTAGGAGAGGGAGTTATGACTGAAATGTATAACCATACCGTAAGCTTTAGAGAATCACTGTAAAGTGTGAGAGCAGCTAAGAATGCTGGGTAATGTAGTGTTGCTAGAGATGTTAAGAAATCATATCTAGTTTTGGACCACCTATTCTTTTGACGATTCAAAGGTTAATAAAAGTGGCAAAAAATAAACAATATTTTTCTTAAATTATTGTTTGTTTTTCTTTATATTCCACAAAAAATATTTTATACAGAAGATTATTTGCAGTATATAACAAGAAAATGCAAGCCGTTACTCATGCTTTCCACTAGTTCCTTATTTATCAACTTGACCAACCACAGATAAATCACTTGAAATTTGACTGCTTTCTGGACCCTTAAACAAAATGTTAAACGCTAAAGATAAACTATGTAGAATAACTTAGAGGCACAATGCTTGCGTTATAAACAAAATACTTTCAGTCATCTGCTAACTGTGTGTGAGGGAAAGCAGCTCTCTCAGTGTGGACTTGAATAAGGGAGGAGTGTGGGGCACTGTCAAGAGGGCTGGGACTGGGCAGAGCTTCGTCTGGAGACGACGTTCTCGAACTCTTCTCTGCTTAGAAGATTTTCTGTAATGCTCTTACTCTCTTCAAACTTTGGCAGGATGACCGCGATGTATCCTTCAGTGGACGGCTGTAGAGATTTGACAGATCAGTAATAGCATGCAGATGGGCACATATTAAAGATGATACTGTATGTAGTGTAAAAATATATGATTTACCTTTTCCAGCAAGAGATTAGGAGTTTCTAAAATGTTCTCATTGACTTCCAGAAGACGGCCCCGGATGCAGCTAAAACAATGAGTGATGATGATGTATAAGCAGGTGGAAGACAAATGTATACTTTTAAGAACAAAACCGGGGTCTTACCTGTAGATTGTGTACTCTGTTTCATCCGTGCATGTTATCCTGCACAAAGGTGCAAAATCAGTAAGGAACTGCCCCCCCTGTGGTACAGGCCGACAGAGTAAGGACAAAAACATTATTTACTGAGCATGGGTGAAACTTAAATTACAATATAAGGATAAATGCATGCGCACGCGGACAAAAATCATCCAGTGCTTTAACTTACCCGCTTAGACTTCCCGGACACTTTATTATTCAGCCGACTGCAGCCATTACTGATCTGGTAATTGATGCTTTTGATTGCGTGCCCGTTCTGTAGGATTGGGTGGGTCTCAGCTAAAGTGATGACACATATTCTGCCAAAAAAAAAAAAAACTTTCAAGAATCTAACAAGCTCCTTTTAAAATCTGTATTACTCTAAAAGTACCAGTATCAGTGATGTACTGATGTGGGCGTGATATAAGTCACACATACAGAGTAGGGAGTCAATAGTGTATTATTAGGGTAATTTGAGGTAATGTCAGAGACTCAATTTTTCATGTACAGGGAGTCCCAAAAAAACTGACATTTCGTAGTCTCATAACAGCCAATTCTCAAAGCATATTTAACTTTGTTTGCCTAGGACATGTAGCTGCTCAGATATTGACATCTCAAATGATGTCAATATTTTTGAGACACCCTGAATCATTAATATGATTAATGATTCAGGGTGTCAATATTTTTGAGACACCCTGAATCATTAATCATATTAATGGAGGGATCAGGAATATACAACAAACTAAATTCACTGAGAAAACCCTCCACACAGTAATGACCACGTCCAGCTCAGCCTCCTGTCCTTTATGTTAGCGTCACCATGTCCAAACCATACATCATAGCAGGTCGTGTTACCATCTTGAAATCTTTCCCTCTCATTCACACATTAGTCTGTCTTGCTTCTACTGATTTTCATTCCTCTTCTCTCCAGAGCATGCCTCCACCTCTCTAGGCCCTCTTCTGCCTGGTCCCCACTCCCTGCCTGACCTCATATGTCAACCTGTCCATCACCATTGCAAACAAGAAAGGCACCCCACCATATACTTTCTCTAGATCCACAAAAACAGTGTAGCTCCTTCTAACCTTCTCTATACTTCTCCATCAACACTCTCAAAGCAAACATCACATCTGTAGTGCTCTTTCTTTCCATGAAGCCATACTGCTGCTCTTCTTAACCTAGCTTCAACAACTCTTTCCCATAGCTTCATGGTATGGCTCATCAGCTTCCTCTCTCTGTAGTAACTACAGCTCTGCACAGCAGTCTTTTTCTTGAAAATCAGCATCAGTACACTTCTCCATTCCGCAGGCATCCTCTCACTCTCCCAAGATTGTTTTAAACAGTCTGTTCAAAAAAGTCCATTGCCCTCTCTCCTAGACATCTGCACACCTCCACAGGTATGTCATCTGAACCATCCGCCTTTCCACTCTTCATCATCTTCATAGCTGCCCCCATCAGCGTATACTTAATGATCGTAATTTATCACCACTTTGTGGGAAATTTCTTTTTCTCAGCAACCTCCTGTTACCTGTTTGAATGCTGTAAGATGCAATGGTCCTCACGTGGCTTTCCCTTCATGTCTAAAAACAAACGACAATAATCGTTTATTCTTACTAAAACAAATATTTATCTCTCCCCAAATACTCAAGTTGCGCTAACGTTAGCACACTTAGCTTAGCCACTTAATATGAGACATATTTCAGTTTATTTACCGGCTCTGTACCAGCGTGTGTAATATCGGTCGATAACAGAAGGCGCATTTACTTTTGTATCTTCCTGCTCTACGCTCTCCATGTAAACTAAACTAAACTCCAATTACTGGATAAACAATTTTAAAAACACTAACTTAAGGTATTAGCTTGGCTACAACTTAGCTTGACGGACAGTAAATGGTGGGGGACCGTGCAGTCCGACCTTAGAATATATCCGAAAAGTCCAAAAGCAACGAGTTCCGGTTGTTCATTCCCAGTCTTCGCAGTTCGCAATGAATCTTCACTGACTTCAATGAAAACTCAATGTATTGAATATGTTCATCAGGCGAGCCTGGTAGCTAACTAGAGCTGTTATTATTTGCATAACTTCCTCGCCATTCAGAAATCACAAGAAAAAACAAAAAGTTAAAATATGTGGGGAAGTTTTTTAACAGCAAAGATTGTGGCTGAAGTAGAAAAAGCCTTTTTAAAAAAACATCTGGGGCAAAATCACTTTTTTTTTTGTTAATAAGATTTGATTGTTATTTATACACATAAAGATTTTTTATCCCAGCAATCATGGAAATTTATGTTAATGGATAATGATTCCAAATAACAGCCCAGATAACTGCTCTGAGAAGTCAGCATGATGGCTGCTGAAGTGAGTCAAAATACACAGAAATAAAACATATATGAAAATGTAATACTGTTGTACATTTGCTATACATTTTTATACATTGAGGCTGTTCTCGGTCACATTTGACCCATATTTTCTCAGATGAGTTTAGATCCACCACTGTGGGTCAAATCAAGGAAAATATTGGTTTTAAGGAGTCTTGAAAAGGTCAAAATTGTGCAGGCATAGAATATAAACAGTATGTAAGGGTTTACTTTGCTTCACTCTTTTTATTCCCCTCATTGTCATCCACGCTCCATCTGTGGGGCCTGCCCTGCAGTTTGAGAGCCACTGTTGTAGAAGGACTGTAGACTTCGCCTGAGCATGAATTCCCTGGTACTGAATTTTCTTGGATGCTGTGTTAGAACAGCAGCAGTAATAATGTTAAAAACTTTATTTCTATACTGACTTTTAAAACCTGAGTTACTGTTTTAAAAATGCACCTTTAAAATGAACTGCTAGCGAGAGCACAAGCCTCCATTAAGGCTAACCGGCTGAATGTCAAAAACATTTTTAAATTGCAAAACCAGAAGGAAGCCGACCTTATTTTTAAATGTTGAGCCCATCGCAGATGAATTCTTCATGCTCATTCTGCTGTAAAGTGAGGTTTAACTGCATGAAACGCTGCCCTAATGAATTTTCACATTGTCCACTAGATGTCAGGCAACTGCAAATAAACAGAGAAGAGTACTGTTAATGTAACTACACATCAGAAATCATTCAAACACAACCATAGCTATGAAGGGATATATTAATTTAATTTTATTTCCAAGGAAATATTTTAATAGTTAATCAGCATGAATTGGTTCCTACAAAAACCAGCACCAGGAGGCTCTCCTGCCACCTCACAGAGTCAAATTTGGCCCATTTGTTTAATTTCCATACTCTGAGCTGCATGTGATTTTTCTTTTCATGTAGCTCTAATGATTCTCACAGATGGCACGTTGACGTATAAGTATGTTGAGTCTGTATCCTCATTATGCAATCAAGAGGTCTGGGAGAAAATAGATGGAGGAATGAAGGAATGCCCCCCCCCCCCCCCCCCCCCCCCCCCCCTCTAGACCTGATAAATAGCTTCTCTCATCCACATGCCGGACATATCTGGCGTGAAATGTTACTCGTGCACTGTGGACACTGCTGAGGGAGCAGTTTTGGGGCAGCGGTATCAGCACAGGGCAGATTAAGTAATGATGACTTTCTTTCTTGAGAGAAAGAAAGTGAGACTTGGTTGGCATTTGGTTTCACAACGTGAGTTTTCCATTTTATCTGCTCACCACTCCTCCCGAGACTTGGAAAGTTTTGCTGTCAAGATCCATTCTAATGAGTGTTTCCATTACTCTTTCGTCTGTGGTATGCTGCAGTCTGCAAGTAATTTGCAATGAAAAGGCAAAACTATTGTAGAAAAAGTGGATACAGAGCCAGTAAAAATATAGTCATGCCCAATAAATGTATCCATACTTAATATGAATTAATGGTTCTGCATATGATCTCTGCATTTGTCACTCAGTGTGGTCTGTGAAAGCAAAAAAAAAAAAAAGTGTGAATATTTCTCACTTCATATTGTTGTACCATAAGGAAAGGGGTCTGTATGAGCTCACTGAATGTTTGCATGTGGTGCGTGTCTGCATGTGTTTATCAGTCTGCCCTTTCCTCATATCTATTTGTCAGTCTGTGTACTTTTCCAGCCCATTGAACACCGATTATTGCAATGAAACATTGCTTCCTTTTCCACTCTCAAAGACTTGACTTTGAGGTTCACTCGCAGGCTGTTAGACATGCATCTCAAGGGCCTACAGCTGCACAGGCTTCTGTGTGGGATGCACAAATAGGTCCACGTCAGCTACTGCTGGAGCAAGCAGCCATTCTTCTCTGGCCGGGTGTTTGTCTGTTTGGCTCCAGCAGTCTTTCCCTGGATGGTTCTCTTTGCCAGAGGACAGCCTGATAAGGGAAGACAAGAGCTCAGACCAAGAAGGGGTGATGCCTGCGTGGCTTATCCAATTTCTGGCTTCTTCTGGAGTTACCTAAAAAGAATTATTATAGGGGAGGGGATTGAAGTGGTTCATGCAGACAAGGTATCATCAAGACATCCAGCAGTTCATTATTAGGGAGAGACATTTTATGAAATCCAGGTTTGATCTTTGTTTATCATCATTCAAGAAATCTCCAGGAGAACAGAAGGTATGCTGCTTTTAGAAATACTGCCTGTCTTTTTTTTTTCTTTTTTCTTTTCCTGTAAAGCACCATGGTGTATCTGCATCTGCCATCAAACAGACTGAGCCATATGCTGCCAAAATGCACCTTTAAGTCATGATTATGTGTAAAACCTAAATGGAAAAACAAATGAGTGAAAACAAACATGTAAATTTAATGTTTTAAATGTCAGATATAACTTTAGTCAGTGCACATTTAACCCTCCCATGCAAGGAATCATCAACAATAATAACAGCGTCACAACTGAAGGAATACTTTCCACAGCTGATATAGATGCACATGCACAGTTAATTTGCTGAAATGCAACACCATAAATACCCCAGATCTCCTGAATCTGGAGATCTTTTATATATATATATATATATATATATATATATATATATATATATATATATATATATATATATATATATATATATATATATATATATAAAGGTTCCATCTGCAGAGGGGGGAGGGGTTTGATCACTTTGATAAACTTGCACCATCTCAAATTATTCTGACTGGAACTATCTGGTGGTAATCAGCAGGCAAAGGTGCAAACAAGCACATCAGAGCTTCTTTGTTGTTTCTGGACTGTCTCCAAAGACAGCCACAGGCACCAAAAAGTCTGTGTGTGTGTGTGTGTGTGTGTGTGTGTATGTCCACGTGTAAGTCAACTGATCAGACTCTTTAGGAGGAACATTTTTCACCAGACAGCTGTTTTACATCAAGCAGTGCACCCTTCCTTCACTAATAGTAAATTTATCAGGAAGCAATCACATTCTTGCTGTGGCAGCAAGGAAGACGTCTTTGTGTTTTGTTCTGTTAATGGGTTTTCATTACTAAAAAAAAAAGCGTGAAGCGCATTTAGTGCTGAAGCAAACAAAGTGTGAAGGAGCAGTTCAGCATTTGCTATAGGTGGAGTCAGAAGCTGCTGCCTGCCCCTGCATATGCACCAGGGTGATATGAGATATTTGCGTAACTTTTCATCATCACATGCGCTGCCCAAAATGTCTTTGACGGTGCAATAGTTTGCATGAGGAACACAGTAATATTCAGAAAGCATGACCACTGCCAGGAACTTTCACACCTGCACTGTATTAGAACTCTAAATGCAGAGACCAGTATTTAAATATTTTAATGTGAGTTTTCAAAAGAACCAGATTAGGTGTTCCTGGTGGTGGCTGTATATTCAGGATCTCTCCAGAGCCATTCATGTTGTTTTTAAAGTTGGCATTTGCAAAACCCAAGAACGTCACAGAGCGGTGATGTCATTTCAGGGTGACCACTGAAGTGGAAAACAAGAAGAAGTGCTGCTTATTTGGTTTATTGACTGTCATCTTGTACTAAAGGTGAACTATAATTTATAAAATGGTCTTTTGTGTCTTTCAAATGTCCAGTATAAATGGCCATACAAGCAGATTAATATTCCAGCAGTTATTTTCACATTTCTCCCTCTCATCAACTCCATATTTTTTCAAGCATTCATGTCAAGCCCAGAGTCTGACCTGATGCCCATCCATCTTAACTGCCCTCATTTTTTCCCCCTTCATTTCAGGGACTATGAAGTTTGTCAGACTCAGTCCTGATGCTAATATGCTCACAACTGTTGTCCTGCTTTTAATCCCAAAGACAAATATGCTTCAACGGGAGCTGAAGGCAATGGAAAGGATGCCATAAACCCCTGATGCACATTCAAACGATTTTTCACAGTTAGCGAGAGATTACATTTTTGAATTCTTAGCACATGCTTTCACCTGCCAAAGCAGTAAAATTTAACAAGATTTTTTTAATGGCATGCTGAAGGGGATGTATACTTATATATTAAGTCACCAACTGGGCTTACTTGGGTTTACCGACAACTGAATTTCCAATTAGAAAGTGGCTGTGGAAAGCTTGTGTTAATTATTTAGAAGCCACGTGGCAAACAGCTGCCTGAAAATCTCTTCACAGAAAGTGAGCCCCCCCCCCAAGAGGATCCATCCACGTCTTGTGTTTGCCTGTAACGCAGCAGGCAGGATGCTCTGAGCTGACTGACAGCAGAGCCAGGTTACTCATTTTTATCCAAATACCTGTCCTTCAACTACTTCCAGAAAATAATTTATGCCTCAGGCTGACTGATCCAAATGGTTGTTGTTCTTCATATTTCCCCTCTTAGGATTTGCCCATTCAAATAGGCTTTGCAGATTTCTCAACATTTTATTTGCCAAGTAAAATGTGCCTATGTTGTTCAGCTTCTCTATGGTGGTAGTTGGCTGTGAATGAAAAAAAAACTAGTCACACCTAATAACTGTGAACAAAGCCACTCAAGTCTAGACAATACGGTTTTATAGGATAAGTTATTTTTTCCTAATAAATTAAATCATGTTACAAAGCACTCTCGTCCAGAATTGCCAAAGAATGTGCACAGCGCAGCCATGCCACTGTTAATAGCCCCAGTCACCTGTTCACCTTGCCTATTTTTCCACTGCCTTTTTTTAAACATTTGGAAAAAAATCTCTGTAATCACAATCCACATCACCCCCTCACTCTTTACAATTTATGTGAAAAGACTGAAGCAATGGAAGCAGACAGAGATTCCTAGCAGAGCACATAAGACCTCCCCATTCCCTGGCAAAGAAGCAGACCTTTTGAGTTTTTTTCAGTGACTCTTCGGTTCTTGTTTGTTTTCTTCTGGCTCTCTGGACAGCCTTGGATTTGGTTGTGTGTATTGGCTGAGGCCCCTGGTTCAACATTAAAGGCCATGTTCTCATGTGCTGTTTCTGAGAAGAACATTCAGTGATGTTGACAGTACCCTTTGGAAGAGGGTTTTCACTGGACTGGGGAAAACTGTCAAAAGCATTTACACTTGATTAGTGCAATTACAGAACCACTGTGCAGTTTAACTGGTTCTTAGTAAAAATCTCATTATTATCTTTCAATGTGCAGCTGCCCTGTTTGTGTTCATTGTGAGCCTAAAACAAGATCTGGGGGTGTTCTAATAGCCAGTGTAGAAATTTTTTAGTTTGGTTCAGTTTGGCCATTGATCACATTTGCCACAAGAGTCCACAGACAGATTTTTAAAGTAATATTGCAAATGTGTCTGTGACATATTACCAAGAGGTCAAGGGTCATGGCAAAGCAGAACAGTATAGCCCAGTCATATGCATACAGCATGCAAAAATATATACTTTGCAATGGCAGCTCAAAAGAAAATGTGCAATTTGTATGGTTTAATTCTGTGTACGTCTGCAGGAAGTGGTCAGAGTTAAAGTTAGAGCGGGAAGCCAATTTTCACACTGCTCACAGTGTGAGGTTTTCAGACAGGAAATGAATACGCTAATTCTATCTGCACCATGATCATCCCCGGCATTAAGAAAGGTGACGTGAATAACAATGAACATCTTGCTGCAATGCGATGAGTGCTGGGTGAACAAAAAACAAAACAAGAAAAAAAAAAAAACTGCTGAGGAATGATTCAAGGAAGCAGAGAAATGTTCCAAAACATTAACCCAGCATTCAAATTGTGGGGGGAAAAAAAAGCTAGAATCCACAAAGAGTCCAAGTCGGAGCTGCTCTGATGGTACGATGGGGGCCTAAAGAGGTTTTAATCTTCTGCCTGATAACAAAATTCCTGAAAAATAAAAATAAAACTAACATAAAAGCATAATTTATTGTAAGTTGGTTACCAGAACCATTTCTAAGACATTACTTTAAGAATAAGCCATAGTCAAAGCAATAGCAATTTTAATTAAAACAGCACATTTTTCCTTTTAAGCAAAGGAAACATTTATCTAGATTTTTAGGAGCTCATCAGCAAGTACTCAGTCCTGCACGTTTTTTTACAGCTAGGCCTTAGGGTAGAGGAGACGATGTGATGAGATCACAAGAACCCGATTAACAGAAAACAGGCGTTAGGATAAGGAACCCACGATTCTCTTCATTTCCTTCACTTATCCCACTTTTTGTTCTGTGCCTTGATCTCATTTCTAGAGGCCGAGATACGAGCAGGCTTCAGCTTGTCTTCCTATTTTTGTTTTCAGTCAGGAAGAAAAAAAATCAGGGGGCCAGAGTGCATTGTTGGAGTGTTTTTCTTGGTGCGTTCATCCACTGTAACATCAAACAAAAATCAAATTGAGTGCAGGGGACTCAACTTTGAATCCCTTTTTGTTCATCATAAAGTCATTGAACCCTGGGGTTTCTTGTAAGACAGCATGTGCTGTGTGAGGATCTGGTTTTGTTAAATTTGAGCTTCTTCTGCTCTTTGCCTCACTGAGGGCTTTTGTTTTCACCATGTACACGCAAAAGTGTGATGATTGGCAGGGTGAACGAGTATTATCTTGCTTATTTGCATTAGTATTACAGTAAATGTTACATAATTTCAGGGAAGGGCTGTTTTTTTTATTGTTTTTTTCTTTTAGGGATCGTCACTGATATGAATACGGTGAATATGGATGAATGGAGTGACCAGAGGGAGAGTTTGTTTTGAATTTAAGTGGCCTTTGATGGACCACGATTCCCGTGGCTCTGCCTTCATTCTGATTCAAAGATGAACTCTTCACCCTTTTTCCTTCAACTGAGTTTGTTCAGCGTTAAGCAGACAATGGATCTGTGGGCACCGATTAACAGCAAAATCACTCTGCACACAATCTTCCTATGGTTTAGCCTCCAGTCTGTTCTAGACTGGTTACATATGGTCTGCAGAGGGGGCCTTATGTGAGAAGTGACTAATGCTGACTGGACAGCAGCCTCTGCATGGTGCAGCAGTAGGCTACCAGACGTGTGTGTCTGCATCACTGATTGTTCCATTCAACATACACACACACACACACACACACACACACCGTGTAACCCCACTTGCAGATATTTTACGAGACTTTAAAACAAGCCAACACAACTATTTGATCCTGCTCTTTGACAGAGAAGAAAGTGCTGAGGTTGTCTGTACTGATTACACACAGTTGGCTCATAAATTTCCCAAAACAAATAAATAAAATTGGTAAGGTCACCAAGGTTGTGGCACATGTTCTGGAACGTAAACCAGTTTCCTGAAACTATTCTTAGACAACATACATTCTCTGTAAACTCTCCCAGGAACATTTCATTTTTATCCCAACATTTTTCTCATGTTTTCTCTACATCAAGTTTTCTTTTGAATATTTCAGAATGCAAAAGAGGAAGGACAGTCCAATATTTTGAACATGGAAAGGAATTCTTTATTTTTTTTTATTTTTTTTTTATAAAGCCTGTCATGTCTGGCAGTGTTTGCAAGCAGAATTGTGATCTGAATGCACTGTTGTGCCAAACATTTATTCTTGCAAGAAAAGCTCTATAGAGTCTCTATAAGCTTTTCTTGTTAATGTTTGTGTTTTTGTTTTGTTTGTTTGTGTGTTTTATTTTATTTATTTATTTGTGTACACAACAAAATGAAGCATGATTGTATAAGAACAACAATTTTGTTATGCTGTGATTGCATTAGTGTCTGTGTCATGGAGTGCACTTACCAACGAGGGCAGAAAGCCGCCGCTCCGCCCACAAGGAGCCAGAGGCAGGCAGAGAAGGACCCAGGAAATCCGAGCCATCCGCAGCCCATCAAGAGCCACGAAAACCCGTGGCCGCACATTCCAGCGACAACCGCATACCCACCCCAGCAGAGGGGAGAGGGAGGTCCCAGATGGAGCCCCCCCAGTCGAGGGGCAAGTGCCCCAGGGAATTCGAGGCATCAGGAAACCGGCCCCCACAGAGGCCAGCCCCCCATGCAGGCCGGCGGCAGGGCCCCAGGGCCTAGGTGCCCAAGAACCGCCCGACATACCGCACCCCGGGGGAGGTGCAGGAAACCTGGGTGTGGGATGGCCCACCCCACCCCCCCACCCCACCCAAATTATAAATGTTGAAATGTATGGCTTCATGTTTGTGAATGCATGAAGTGTATAAGATGCAGTTAAAATTGAGGGGACAGCTGTGCCTCAAGCATCCATCGGTGCTCAACCACACCATCCCCTCAAAGCCCTTAATGTCTAAAGTGCCATTAAAATTGGGGGGCTGACAGTAGACTGGACCAGAGTGGGGCCATCTCAGTAGCCCCCTCTCATCATCCCCATGCCTGCCCCCCAAGGTCCTATGTGTATCAGAGTGTATTGTCACTTGTAATGTCTGTAATGCAATTAAAATGGAGAGGCAAGTGTGGCTCCACACGTGGCCTCTCCACACGACATGAAGTGTGTATATGTGTGTGTGTGTGTGTGTGTGTGTGTGTGAGGGAGAGGGGGGGGCTTATGACCAGGAAACCTGGAGTAAGAGAGCCAGCTGTCCGCTGGCTCAGTAGGCACCCCGATTCCCCACACCCCAGCACAGGGCAGGCGCAGGTGGACCCGGGGCCCCGGTGACAGCACCATGGAGCACCGCAGCGCCCCAGATCGGCACCACAGCCCCCGCCACAGAGGGCAGCATGCTCCACTCCAGATACTCATTCACTCAACGAGAGACACAAACAAGAGACAAGACAAACTGGCCTGAATTGGGAAAACGGTGCCCCGTCCACCCCAGCCACTCCACGACGGACGCCCCCACCACCCCACGATGCAGGCACCCCAGAGCCCCAGAAGCGCAGACCGAACATCCCGACGCGGGCTGGGCCAACCCACCCCACCGGGTGGCGCGCCGGGACAGCTGAGACCCCCCCAGCGCCAGGGGGGACCCACCGGCAGCTGGCGCGATCCCGGAACCCCAGGCCCCAGGCCCCAGGCCCCAGACCCCATGCCCCGTGCCCAACAGAGAAGACCGGCCAATCCGGCCAAGGGCCAGCAGCCATCACCCCAAGCACCCCAGCCACACCCTAAGACCTGAAACTATTCTTAGACAACATACATTCTCTGTAAACTGTCCCAGGAACATTTCATTTTTATCCCAACATTTTTCTCATGTTTTCTCTACATGAAGTTTTCTTTTGAATATTTCAGAATGCAAAAGAGGAAGGACAGTCCAATATTTTGAACATGGAAAGGAATTCTTTCTTATTTTCTATATGTAAACATGCATACGAGGCCAAAAACGTCTGCTTTAAACTCTAGGAGATTGTTCCTGTTTCAGCTGTACTGTGTTTCATGTAGTTGAATGTTTCCCACACAAACTACCTGGTTCGACGGTCCTTCCGCTTGGATCCTTCAACATATTTGTCATTCTTACTTTCAGCCTTGAATACACCGGTAAAATTGCCTGCGTTCATTACAGATTTACAGTTAGATACAATCTTATTAAATAGAAGTTGTTCCATCAGCCATGTCATGTGGTAACCATGCAGAATAGCGGAAGTTGAGCAAATATCAATAAGCTGATAGTGTGTTTGTGAAGAATTCAGAAGTTCTCAGAAATTTCCCATCATGCTGCCACATCGAATGAGCAGCGTGTACAGTATTATATCAGGGTGGTGTGTGACATACGCTTTTACCTTCATTCTTATGGTCTCACACGGCCCTAAAAAAAAATCTCATGCTAAATAGGGGAAAGTCCCAAATCCTTTCTTATTTGCTTAAACGACTCATTTTTTGCAAAAGAGGCAGCCTGAATATTAGGCTTTTTTTTTTTTTTTCACTTTCTAGCACCAACTGGTGCAGAGAGTGCAGAGTGCAGAATACATGCATGATTTGCAAATGATGCACAGACAAGCCTGACTATAAGACATTAGTTATGAAACTAAATGATGAATATTTGAATATTCTCTGATGGTTTGGCATACATGTTCCTATTATCCGATTAACCTGAAATCACAGTGCCCATTTCTACAACAGAGGCAAGTAAGCTGTCGCACATAATCATGGTTTTGCAGTCAAATATTTCTTTTACGCCACAGCCATCCTCAGGTGGAGTCCTGAGCTTCACACAGCATCACAGCTGCTGGGATATTTTCATATTACTTTTAGGTCAGATTTTTTTTTTCTGGTTAAATCCAAACATAGTATTTGCAGTATTGGTTATAGTTTCATCGCTATTCTGCTCACACAAACGCTCACCGGAAATATTGCAACCGCTCTAATCACTATTAATTCACTGCTCTTTACTGCCACGTAATTTTAAATAAGACGTACGGTCAAAGCATTAGAATTTTACTGTAACACTCATTCAGTAATTGATTAATACATGAAACATGATGACGGGTGCATATTAATTATATACAGTATTTACAGGAGCCCGTTTCACATGCACTTTTCTGTGCTGGTTAGTAGACTAGCAACACTGAAAACTGTTACAAGGCTTGTTGAATCACAAGTCGCCAAAGACAGATAAATTATTACACAGAAACAAACATTTCAGTGTTTAGGAAACATTAATAAACTAACAAGAAGAAGGGGGGAAAAACTATTTTGTGAACAACACACAGCAGATATTATTAATAAACTATTTGAGGCATTATTGTGCTGTGGGATTATACATGCTTCACAGAAGTGATTAATTTCCTCCTCCGCTGGGATATTTAAAGGGCCAGTTCACTCAAATTACCAAACTGCATCATATTCTTTAAAACCCCTGTCCATACGCATAGTCTCACTCTCTCTCAGTGTCTCATACCACAATGATGGCCATTAATTTGAGGTTGTCTGGTGATAACTGTAACACAGGCTTGTTTCTACAAATTATGTTTTGCATGTAGTGAATCTCTTAGTGAGAGTGAATATTAAACTATAAATCGCAGAATGGAAACAATAAGGGGAATCCACAATTTGCTAATTTCCCCCAATATCTGTGTGTGTGAGTCACTGTTTACTGGCACACTCATCATGTCAACTTTATGACTTGAACAATTTAGCCCCCAAAATTCAAATGGTTTGAGTTTGTGATGCAATATGACATTTAACCATTAATAATAAAACTTAAAATAGTTTGAAAGACACTAAAAGCCATGTAGACATAAATATAATCATTTTCACATCACTTATGACATCATAATGCCAAGCTTTGTTTTTGGCCCTATATTTGAGCATAACATTGCATTTCAATTGCACAGTCATCCAGTTCAATTCCTCATAGTTTCTTTTTCATCAGCGTCAAAGTGTAAGTGGTCATGCAATTTGCGTTATTGTTAAAGGTACTTCAAAGTGCTCAAAGTAGAAACAATGAAACGCTTCGATGTTTGGGATAATCGTTTCGGCTCAGTACAGTTCTCTGTTGATATTAAGGGATGTGTAGTAGATTACAGAGGAAATTGTTCACTGGCCTCGACTTAAAAATAGTCCGGTCTTTTGCCTCTAGAAGTCCTCATCATAGTCAGTGTTTGGAAGGCCATGTTCAGGAACCACATATAGTGATTTGCTTTTCTTCTTCCTGTTATCTGATTTCATCCGTGATGGGTCTTGATCGCCGGCAAAGGACAGGTAGGCAGCGATGCTGTTCCTGACTCCATAGCTCACCATGTTGTCATTGCAGGACTCTGTGTTGACCAGCTGTTTCCTGTGAAGTGCAGAGATAAACAGATAAACAAAGAGATAAAGTTTCATTAAAATGCCAGATTTAAGCTCAGTGGACTGGTACTTATATAGTGCTTTTTCTACCCAGTTTGAATACTCAAAGTGCCTTCTTACTAAAAGCCTCATTCACCCAAGTGCTTTTTTTTTTTTTTTTTACTTCAGCACTTTTAGCCTAACATACACACAGATGCAATAGTAACAATTCAGGATTTGGTATCTTGCCCAAGGATGCTTCAACATGCAGGTTAGAGGAGCCAGGCATTGACCCATCGACCTTCCGATCAGTAGACGACTTGCTCCACCTCCAAAGCTACAGTCACCTCAGACTTACACAATTGTTGCTGCTTGAATTTATATGTAGGACATTTCAGTAAGTCAGTAAGTGCCTCCCATATGACGTCCTGATGGGCTGATTTCTTTATACGGTATCTTTAGCATATTTAACGAAGATGAAAAATGGAAACTTGGAACAAGGTTACAAAAGTTAACTAAAATCAAACTAAAAACCATAACTGGATATGAAAAAACTTTTTAGTTAACTTATAAAAAAATAAAAGCCAGACTTTTGAAAAAAATTAAAACTGCATTCAGTAACTAACCCTAGTTTCAGTGTGT
Source organism: Archocentrus centrarchus (assembly GCF_007364275.1). Classification (NCBI taxonomy): domain Eukaryota; kingdom Metazoa; phylum Chordata; class Actinopteri; order Cichliformes; family Cichlidae; genus Archocentrus; species Archocentrus centrarchus. The sequence continues at coordinate 20,191,644 of NC_044356.1, forward strand.
GTGTGTATGTAAACACTTCTGAACAAAAACGAGATATTGGTTTTAGATTGTGACACTTGGTGCTTCCTTTTTTTTTTTTTTATCAAGAACTTAAATGTGTTTTTCAGCCCGAAAATTTTATGTAGCTGTCTCAATGCTTCAAGTAAGGTAGGGGAAAAAAAGATAGCAATTTATAGGCAAATTATAATGTGCTTCGCGGGCCCATACTCTTAATTTTTCATAGTATGAAGGTACTATTTATATAGCTTAATTAAATATGCCAAACTAATTGCATAAAAAAAAAACAGTCGATTCTCAGGGGGTCAGGTGGAAGCTTTTCTTAAATTTTAAAGGTTTCATAGGAAATGACCCTTTTATAATATGCGTGGTCATCCTAACATGATAAAAGCGGCTAACTTGAAAGACATTCTGAGAACTCATCTTCCGACAAAGGCCAGTGCCCAGTCTTGCAGTTTTAAATGAGGTGGGCCATTCCACACCAGACTTTTTCCAGTTTTCCCATCCCTGTGCACCTCCACTGGGGAGTTTTTGTGTAATTCTCACTGACAAATAGCCAAACGAACACACTGCTTGGCTGCCGCCTTCATAGGAAAATATTTCCTTATCTCAGCTGTACCTGTCCACTTTCTTCCAGTCAAAGTTGCGCCGCATGACTACAGCTGGAGCTCCAAGACTTGCATCTGGTGGCTGAGATGTGCCCGACAGGCAGGGTGAAGTTAGCACGCAGCATAACCCATCTGCAGAATCTGAAAATGCAGCAATAGAGGAAGTAAAATACAGCGCACCCAGTCAAGGCAAGAAAAGAATAAACATTAAGTTGCCAAATTTGCATTAACCACTCAACACTTGACTGCTCATGCAGACATACAAACCAAACTTATGAAAGGGTTGATTTTGAGACCTGCAAATATTTGTGAAGAGTTTTGCACTATTTCAACAATTATCACAAACTCTTTTCCTCACTGTGTACATACCAGTGCTTATCAAGCATACATATTGTATCTCGTTTCCTGTTTTGTTCCAAAAATATTCTAAGAGTGGAGGAAATATTGAGAGCGTGAAACACAGATAACAAATACTTCTATATTAAGAACATGAAACTATGTTTTCATCTATTTAAGCTCTTGCGGTTGCTGTTGTCCGTTAGTTCTATATGTGTGTGACATGATACGGTTTGTTTACTATCTTACTTGATATCTAATGCTCTAAGAGAAAATGTACATGTATCTACCCACCAGAATAATGATTGATCATATCTTCAAGGCACTGGAAAGTGAGACGTGGGGAGATGTAGTACCAGCTGTTGTCAAGTCTGAAGATACGATAGTGCTTTATACTCCTGTGCCTCACTGAGAGCGAATACAGACCTGAGAATATGACACACATCGCATACTTTAATGATAGGTTTTCAATAATGACACCACACTAGACAAAAAGGACATGATTGTATCAATAGCATCAATAACTAATGCTTTAGGACAAAGCAGAAGTAACATGACGGTCAACCATGTGATGTAATTTCCATCTCTTCCTGCGTTTAGTCACTGAATATTATTTTATTGTGAGTTAATACAATTTTCCGAACAAAAATAAAATAACACAGACTTTGCCCAATACAAGTACTTTCCCTGAAACATGTCTTTACAGACGCAGTTTGACATTTTGGGAGCTAAGCTGTTGCTTTCCATTCACCCTAAAGCTACAACCAGCAGACATTTGGCTCAGCTTAGCTTGGCACTTATCAGTCTGCTTGATCTAGATCTGAATGGCAAACATGCTGCTTCCTCCTCTTTCCAGCTATGGTTAGCTAAGCGGTTGATGGTGTGGCTTTGCTGATGCCCTGTGCCTGTAGTTCAGTCTAAGAGGCAGCTCACTAATGCTTTAACTGATTCACAGAAACCAAATATTGGAATAAAATCAAAGAAGCCTTTTAAGTGTTCCTACCTCTCTCCCTAGTGCTTTCTCGGACCAGGAAAGAACCCACTCTGTTCACCGGGAGAAGAAGCAGTTCTTCCGCCTTCTGCCTCTCTACTCCTTCAAACAGCCAACTGATTGAACAAAAAAGACATAATGATTATTTAATTTCAGATTGAATACTAGTGGGAATAATAATATAAATCACAATATTTATTAAATCAACACATGCAGGTGTAAAATAGAACACTAATATGTCACGTTCGTAACATTTGTCATGAAGAGACAGATGCACCCACTTTCAACAGGTTCAGACAAACCAAGCACACCAATGGAAAGGAAGATGGTGTCAGTGAGGTTTTACTTACCCATGATACACTCTTGCTATGTGGCTGCCTGGTATGTAGTTCTCCTTCCCTGTTTGCAGAGAGCGCACTCTCCACCAATTAGCCTCCCTTATGACAAATAAAGAAGCAAAGAGGAATTAAAAACTGACCTTTTGCCTAGCCACTTCTCTATATTGCACATTTAGAACGTTCCATTAGAAACAATGCTTTCTTTTTGACTTTATTTTTCCCGTAGCTGCTTGAAATCTCAAAACTTTTCTTGTCTTTATTCTTACTCTTTATTTTCCAATCAGAAATGCAAAAGCACAATCTTACTGGGCGACAACTTTGAGCTTTTCCCCCATTCTGTAGATCGGCTCGCTGATTTCGGGAGAAGGGTAGTCCTGGAGCACCACCACCATGTCCTCCTCTGTACCTGCAAAAAGAGCCATATTTGCAGGATTTACTGACAGCCACATTGTGATTAAGAAATAAACAAAAAGGTCTGAACTTGTGATTTCTCATGTATGTGTAGTTTAGCTGGGTTTTTTTTAATTGCCTGGGAGTAACTGCCGCAACATAGGTGTGCATACTGTAACATGCAGAAACAGTAAATTCTAGTATTCAAGAAATCAGTGTGCCATAGATCAGGGGAAAGCATGTTATTACTAGGATTGTCACAATGACAAAGCTCACATTCAGCAGGCTTTTTTAGCCTGTGCTATTTATACATTGAAAGGACATCTTACCCTTTAGAGAGGCGTCAAGGTTTTCGGTGTTCACCTTGCTCTCAGTACTCATACCTCGCATCACGTTCCCCATCCTCCAGATGGATCAGACTCCAGCCTGAAGTTAGGACAAAAAGAAAAAGACAGACAGGAATTGTTATTTTGCCGGTAAACGTCTCTCTGCCGCTTTCCCATGGATCTTGTAGCCCACATACTGACCATTGAGTTATCTCAGCTGACACACTTGTTGCAAAATGGGGAAGCTGACGCTAGATGCTATCAGACTTCATTTTCCACTGTAGCCCCTAGCTCTGCTTACTAACAGTAACTGTGAATTCACTTGTTGCAAAATCATATTCTAAGCTCCAAATTATATTACATAACCTGCATCATTATTAATCTGTGAAAGCATTTCAACAGATCCTACCTGTATTTATGAGTCACAGTATGTAGCAATACAACTGGCTAGTATGAAGAAACAACAGATCCGTCTGTTGACACTTACTTGCAGAATTTGTAGCTCGCTGTCTGTGATGGCATCAAGACTGATAAGAGAGATGATGGCCCAAACAGGGCATCGTGGCAGCAGCAGAATCTGGTACTAGAGCGGTACCATGTTCACAAGAGTTTATAGAAATGACATGTCACCCAGTGGGGTGACAGCTCTGCATCTGACTGCAAACTCACTTCCTGTAATGAAATGAGGAAGAGGGCAGTCAAAAGTGTTGTTGAGAAATACGGTGAAGCATGCAAGAAAAGACTTCACAGGAGCCTAGTTAGTCAGGGAAACCAAAAGCACAACTGGGGTTTTTTTGTTATTCACATTTAGGTGGTTTTTCTTTTCACACTGTGATCATCAATAGTGAATGTTCCTTTCCCAATATAATGATAACAATAATGTCTTTAAATGTTTTAAAGCAACGCAGGGGAGTTACAAAATAGAAAAGCAGTAGTATTCAGAACACTCATTAGTCAGCTGAGAACTCCCCTCTACACCCTGTGTGCAAACTCTTAAACTACACATGTAATTCAGTTCTCGAAAGAAGAGAAAATGTAATCTACACTTTGCTTGTTTGACCTACAGAATCACCAAATCTATCCTGCTTGTCTATGGACTGTGGGACAAGGCTGGGGCACCCATATAAAAGCATCTTGCAGTGAAGTAACGCTACTATTGCAGCAAATGTCCGTACCAAATCGTGTCTTTTTTATAATATACAAAGCTTATATTATAGCTCGTAGCTTTTATTCTATGTTACACGGAAGTTATATACACAGAATACACACAGGCTTCCCTGAGAGTACGACAACAGCGACAATGTCACAATGTTTTTTCTTGCAGTCTCAAGGTGTCTGTCTAAAACAGGAACTCCCGCTGAGCCTGACACCCTGCATGTTGAAAAGTCTCACTAAAGATGTGTTGCAATGTGACGCTGGTGCATCCTGACCAAATGTCACAATGTGACAAATTGGTGGTGTATCCTCTTATTTCTGATCCCGCAACTTGAACGTGTGGGGTGCCACAAAAATGCCAAAGAATGCTTGGCACGCCTCTGGCACAGCCTTTTGGGAGTTACAGACCGAGTGCCATATGTGCCTCCTATGTATCTTAATTCAACAAACACACCCTGCACAGTTATTTATTATCTCACATATACGTATATTTTTAGAATTTTCATCAGAGTATTTTCACACTAAGGATGAATGAATCCTCATATACCCGGGTATGTAAGAATATTCCTGGACGTTTCTCCTACTTAGCTCATGGATTTCACATATTAAAAGCTGGATTATTTTTTCTTCAGACCCGTCTCTCCTGCCACATCTCCTGATGCGACAAAAGCAAATATGGAGACAAAAGCACAAGATCAGTCACGAATGCAGAGATAAAGAGATTTGTCAAACACTGTTTTTCTTCTTCATGTGACTTCTTTGAAAACTATAAGCTTTAGTTAGAAAACACTGAGCTGGTAGTTCCTTTTGGTGATTGGTGTGTGTGTGTGTGTGTGTGTGTGCGTGGAGGGGGAAGGGGGAAGGGGGAAGGGGAGATAGGGTTAGCTCTAAGAGTTAAAATTCCTAAGAGGAAGTACATATCACATCATGTACCAACTGAACTGCATCTAAACCGCATTTTAGACAGAGCAAACTGTTTTTCTGCTCTGCGTAAAAGCAGCTACTGTGGCTTGGTGGCTATTGGACTCTTAACAGTTGTGGCTGCCAGGAAGGAAGTCTCCACCAGTTTAGAATGAAAATAAATACCAGGTAGTTTGCGTGCTGACCAGTTTCAGTTTTATCTTCATAATTTGCAGCATTTCAGTCCCGTTTAACTTTTTTTTGTTTGTTTTTTGTTTAGGTTTTGAAGGACAGTATATCTGTTATACCATCTCTGTCTTTTTCAGGCATTAAAAGTCGTATCTGGATGTCTAAATAAAGAAAAAGGTTTATCAGTGCAACAGACGTTACATTTCACATTTAGCCATGGCTAACTATAGCTCTCAGATTAATGCATGGTTGCAATATTACCCTGTGTAATGTTGCACGGTGCAATGTAGTCTAAAGAAATATTTTTAAAAAATAAACATTGAAAGTGATACAAATGTAAAATGTTTTTAAAAAAACAAAAAAAAAACACAACGCATATGAAGCTGAAAAAGATTTTTTCATGCATAGTGGTCACTACAGTGGACGGCTGTTCAAAGCTATTCTCTTGTATATGCCTGTGTTTTGTTGTTATAGCTGCATATCAGTCAACACAGTGGATGCTTGTGCATCATCCTATACACTGCTACCGATTGGCCAGTCATGGGGAGTTGCTTTTTTATTTTTATTTGTTATTTGAATGTAATTAACAGAATCAGGATTAGTGAATATTAGCAGTAGCGACAATTGATCTGAGGATGCAATATCATTTTCTGTTAATGGTGTGTTAATTACACATTTCTCTGGTTGAAAAGTCAAATGCATGGTGTCCAGCTGAGTGGACATATTTGTAACTTCATGAAAAATAGGTTTATTAACAAAATTTTAATTGCATTTTTTTTCTTGCCTAAAGAGAAATAAAAACATTCAGAAAAAAAAAAATCTTGACTAAGGATCTCATAATTCATGCATAAAAGGGCTACGTACAGTTTTGGAAAACATAAAGTTAATCAGTCATTCTATTAAAACTGGAACATTTTCTTTTTTCCTTCATTACGCAGCTTTTCTATTTTTTATTCAGGTCCTGGCTCCTGCCACTTGCAGTGCCAGGGCCATGTGTGTTTTTGAGTGAATCATAGCAGACATTACACATGTGAACCAGCAGAGCTGTCCACATTAACCTCACTTCAATTAACTCTTTGTTACTTCGAGATGAGATACTTATTTCCCTACTTAGGCAATTCATTCTCCATCAGACTCTATCTGTCTTCCAAAGTGTCTATACCTGTGAACGTGGTCCAAAATTAAACTAAGAATATGTTTACGGTCAATTACTTTGTTAACACTGTGTGGGCTGGTGCAGTTATTTAAAAGCTAGGAAATGAAATCATAAATTTACACCACCACACATTATTTCCATTACTTGTAAAACAGTGAACTGAAACTTAATCCTATTTTTATTGAGATGGAAATGTTCACTTCCATCTTGAATTTTATAAACTCTTATACAGTACATTGCTCCTTATTATCCATCCATCCATCCATCCATCCATCCAGACTTCCCTCTCCCCCAGCCACCCCTTCCAGCTCATTCAATGTGTTCCCAAGCCAGCCAAGAGATATTTTTCCTTTATTATACATCTCTTTAATTAAAAAGTCTTGTTTCAAGGCACTGTACATAAAGTCACAGATATGCTGTTTATGCATCTGTAAATCTATTTTTTCTAAAATATGTAAACCAAGCATCAGAATGGGGAAGAAAGGTGATTTAAATGACTCTGAACGTGGTACGGTTTTGGTGCCAGACGGGCTGGTGTGAGTATTTTCAAAACTGCTGATCTACTGGGATTTTCCCACACAATCTTCCAGTTTCCAGAGAATGGTCTGAAAAAGGGAAAAATATTCAGTGAGCAGCAGTTCTCTTGGAGAAAACACCTTGTTGATGCCAGAGGTTAGAGGAGAATAGCGATACTGCTTTCAACTGAAAAGGAGGCAACAATAACTCAAAAAATCTCTTGTTACATCCAAGGTATGCAGAGGAGCATCTCTGAACGCACTACCTGTTGAACCTCAAAGCAGAAGGGCTACAGCAGGAGACCACACTGGCTGCTCCTCCTCCCAGCTAAGAACAGGAAACTGAGGATTCAGTTCACATGGCTCACCAAAATTTTGTGCAGGAAAATGTTGCCCGCTGGTGGTAAAATGGTGTGGAGGAAGTTTTTGTCCATCCATCCATCCATCCATCCATACTGTATATATATACCCATCCACCCATCCATTTTCCGCTTCTTATCCCATTTCAGGTCACAGGGGCAGCAGTCTAAACAGATAAGCCCAGACCTCCATCTCCCCAGCCACCTCTTCCAGCTCATCTGGGGGAGACACCGAGGCGTTCCCAGGCCAGCCGAGAGATATTTTCCTTTATTATAATTTCTCAGTTAAAAAGACCCAGTTCAGTGTGTAGTATATGAAGTCCTAAATTTACAGTTTATGCATCCATAAATCCATGTTTTCTTAAATATGTATATCAGCCTTACAAAAAAATAACTAATGTCTTTATTCAAAACCTGCATGTGCTCTAACAGGAATGTGGAGGTTTTACACGGGCCGTGAAGATGACTCTTTGCTGCTAGTAATTTTCCTGCCTTTGATAACAGTAAAAGAGGTTGCAAATGATTTATGCATCAGTACTGGTGTATGACACATGTTGGGGAAGTTGTGAGATTCAGCTTCGAAGATGGTAGATGATTTGTAAGCAATCTTTTTTTTTTTTTTTTTTGGAGGGGTTTCTCTGACTCTCATAAAGACAAAAGCTGTCTGCCTGTGGCCGACGCTGGCCGACGCTGCCAGAGGCTACCGTGCTTCAGTCTGGATGTGTTTGAACATTTCAAGACTGTCACGCCCTCTTTCTAAAATTACAAAATTACTGGCTGTGAGGAATTCCCATCATAATTTTTTTCACTCTAAATTGGGAGACACTCACATGGCTCGAACCTCTTAAAGCAAGAAGTGAGCATTGTTATAATGAATTGCTCTACAGTTCCTCTTTTTCCTGAAAACAATACACATTCATCTTGCTTGGACACAGAGACTTGGTCCTTATGTGGTTGTTGTGTTCTCCCACAGTAATAAGCAGTATCTAAATCTAGAAGCAAGCCTGACCCCACTGGACTCAAAACCACAGGACTGACAGGAAAAGGCGTGAACTGCTTACATATGCTTCTGTATATATCTGAACAATTTTTTAGGCACACTTTTATTCACAGACTTTACGTGTTTATAGCACTTTTAAGGTTTAAAAACAGAGGCCAAAATATGTGTGCAAAAAAAGCTAAAATCCTTCAGCAGTTAACCTGTAATTATTAATATAATGTAGTCACTGTATATGGGTCATTCAGGCATCTGGAGCATCTTATCCACTAAACCATCTGTGCAAGTAATCGTCCCTCCCTGCTTCTCCCATCCCTTAATGCATTCCTCTGAGCTTCCAATAATATTCCTTTGGAATAATGATGGATTTTGGCAGCACTGTTATTTCTGTTTGCTAATTTAGTAATTCAAAATAATTATATTGACTGAGTGTTTTACCACAAAGCCTGTTTCAGCAGACCCGTTTTAGGGATTTTAATGGTAGTATAATTGGATAAAATTGCATGAAGAAACGTGAGCCTGTTCTTGCAAACTACTCCTGTTCCACCACAAATGGACTTTGTGACGAAAGAGAGCACAGAACTGAAAAGCTGCCCTCCATATAATCTCTCCCTGGCTGCCAATGAAGCAGAAACAGAGTTCCACTGTGAATCAACAACAACAATGTTTTTGACCTGAAAGCCTTTAAAAATTAACCTCTGGCATGGTGACATAGGAAAGTTTTACTCAGGACACTTACATCACTAACATTACTATGAACTGTGACCACTAAAAAAAATGTGGATGGCACTGTGTTAAGAGGAGGACCTTAAGAGAACTGTTGTTAAACCCTTCCTTACTTTCTGTTATGTGTGCTGTATATAGTCAGCACACATGACAGTTGACATGCCAGTCAAAAGTTTGGAAACACCTTCTCATTCAGTGGTTTTTCATTATTTAAAAATTGTCTGCATTGTAGATTAATATTAAAGTCAATCAAACTATGAAGAAATACCTATGGAATTATTTAGTAAACAAGAAAGTGTTAAACAAACCAAAATATGTTTTATATTTTAGATTCTTCAAGGTAGGCACCTCTTGCTTAGATGATAGCTTTGCATCTTGGCATTTTCTCAGTCAGCTTTATGAGATAGTCGCCTGGAATGGCTTTCAGTTAACAGCTGTGGCTGTCAAGAGTTAATTTCTTGAATTTCTTGCCCTCTTAATGTGTTGGAGACCATCAGTTGTGTCGTGAAGAGGTGGAGTTGGTATACTGTGAATAGCCCTATTTAGTAGTGTTCTAATCCATGTTATGGCAAGAACTACTCAACTAAGTAAAGAAAAATAACATCTCATCATTACTTTAAGAAATGAAGGACACTCAATCTGAAAAAAAATTCAAGAACTTTGAAAGTCTCCTCATGTGCAGCTGCAAAGATGATCAAATGTTGTGATGAAACTGGCTCTCATCAGGACCGCCCCAGAAAAGGAAGCCCAAGCGTTACCTCTGTTGCACAGGATAAGTTCATCAGAGTTCCCAGCCTCAGAATCCACACGTTAACAGTGACATAAAATCTGTGCACACTTTAATTCTCAAAAAGCGTAAGGTTATCTGAGGTTTTCCAGGACAGATGTGACATCGCACATACAAGACTGAGGCGCAGTCTTGCTGTAATCGCGCCATTTAATCAACAGTTCTGCCTGTATTCTAATCCCCAACGGTGTGCTCTGCAAATAGTGAAAGTGTTTTTAAGCTCTGTAATCAGTGATTCCATTAGGGTCACCTGTGTATTTCTGTCAGCCACACCCTTCAGTTTCATGTGCACACTCACACATGCACACACTGAGGATAATGCCAGTCTTCACGTGCAGGGCTGGGTAACTACTAGTTACTTTGCCAGCCAGCCCTGTCAAGCCCATAATGAGAGTCTGCATCAGTGGACTCACTCACTCCCTTCAACAATCCAGATGGGAGTTTACCATTTATCGCTGCATCATCATCTGTTACCCACTTATTACAGGGCTGCGAGCTATTTTCATGCTGTATGCATTCGCTGTGCACCTGCAAAAGTACGTCCACCCACTGAAGGCACACTGCTGTCTTTAAGACATCTAAATCCCAAAAAGCCCCAGAGCCAGATCTGATGTGCAGCATGTGTTTAGTAACTTGAAACATGCAGTGAGTGATGTACAAATGAGTGGAATGTAATAATTCACAGTCCTGAGCAGATTTTGTCATTTAAGTGCTGTGATCTTTGCTATCTTGGTAGAAGGGCATATTTTCTGAAAGTGCAGTTTGTAAAGACAAATAATAACATGCCTTTGAGGTTCTCTTAAATTATTGGTGCCATATGATGTTACTAGTTAGTTCAAGTAAAGAGAAAGAATATAAATTAGCACAAACACACAGAATCCTTTCGGGTTATATTAGGTAGCAAATGACTAGCTGATGATTGTACCTCTGCAGGAAAAGTTAAGTCAAGCTAGAGTTACATAATACAGGAAGCCCTCAATATGTATTTTTCCACTGGCTGCTTTACAGATCATTCAAGACCTGCTGACACTCCAGGCAGATTACTGGCTTTATTACTTTTCTGGGAAACAATCCACAGTGTAGTAGTGAAAATTTATTACCAACAGTTCTTTAATTTACAGTGTATTTACTGTGCAGCCATGACTGTCAAAGCTTGTCAGCTTATTAGAATATAGACCACATATGTCACACTGGTGTGCTTGAGGTTAGACAGGCTGCAATGCTTGGCAGTAAGCAGACTAAAATATGCATGAAATAAAAGTCTTTCTAACTCTTCAGCCTTTGCAGGCACAACTTAACAGTCTGCATTCTTTAAAGTGAATCTATAAAACTTTGAAAATAACATAATCCTTCTCTGAGAAATAGAAAGACACACTAACACGCAATTGCTCAGCAGACTACACCCTTATTTGGTCTGGTCTGTCAGTAGTTAGTAGTGCCTAATGTTAGCCACCTTTTAATAAATGTTGCTGTGTAGCTGACATTTCTCAGCTATTGAGCACTTCACACAGTGAAGCCACACGCTGATGCAGATCGGCTAAGAACAGCTTAAAAGTGGTTAAAAGTAGAAGTGAATTTAAAAGACCATTAGCTGCTGTCTGAATGTGAAGCAGGAACTGACCAGGGCTCAATTACATTATTTCATCAGAGCTCAGGGTTGTAATTTAATCTATCATAATTATATTCTTCAACCTTTCCCCTCAGTGCTTTATTCAGTCTCCAGAATCAAAAAGTAATTCAGAGTGAAGTTTTACGAGATTAAACTGATGAAAATTATGACCATAGTATTGTCAGTAGCTTTTTATCCACGACTGTCATTTGCACTTCTAACAAAACCATTTGTGATGGTACTTCAGTTGTCAGCAGTTCCACTGGCAGGTCTGACCTCAGGTCACAACTGTGCACAGACCTCGTATGTAGCATTTAACCGCTGTGTAGGAACATACTGACTGCAGACAGTACAGACGTCTACTTTGTGCAGGTTGTTTTCCACCCAGTGTGTAATTGGACCTCATTCTTTCCCATTACCAACTTTACAGATAGGTTAGAGGGGGAAAAAAAAAAAAAAACGACTGGTACTGTGTAATGTTCTGTCTTACACATACTGAGGTAAAAGGATCCAAAAAAAGAGCTCCTGTTGTACCGTCTCAGCTTTAACTGCTCCCTGCAGGTTTTCAGTTGTGACTACAGGCAGATGTTGAAAACGTGGTTTTAGTTGTGGTGGGTTTTCTGGGGATGTGCACAGTTTTAAATCATGTTTATGACTTCAATTCACTTTGAGAAAATCCATTCAGCCAGCAAACTGCTCCAAGATTCCTCTAACCTTCTGAATCGCTCCACAAGGCAAACATAGTGTCTTTGAAGCCTTGGAATGATTTTAATTTTCTTTCCTCTTCTAATTTTCCTTGTGGCATAACACTCATGGCGCAGCACCTGACGCTTTCAGGTTTTAAAGCCTTCAGTTTAGCAGTGGCATTTCAACAGTAATACAATGCATTCGCAATTTAAGCCTCTCATTATTTAGAAAATTTGTGATTTCAAGCCATTAGTTTGATAGGGTCAGAATGAGAAGTCACTAGCTGCATAAATGTTAATAAATGAATCCATGACATTTAGCCTCACAGTCATTTGGAGTTATTAAACAAACTGCATATATATCAGCCACACACGCAGGATCTAGAGGTATCAACATCTGGTGAAAAATCTAGGCAAAAAGCCTGATCTCAGTATCTGATAACCATCTCAGAATAAAAGGAGGTCTTCAAAATCACATATCCAGAGGCCAGTCAGCCCTTTCAAGATAGGGGTCAGCCAGCATTAACACTCCAAGACAAAGCATTCCAACGGTGGGCTGGGCTCATCCGTTAAGAAATGTCAAGACTTTGACAAATCATCCGTTTATGACCAAGACATAGTTCAAAACAGCGACATGTTTGTTTTTCAAACACAGAAGTAAATGTCTGCACAGAGCTAAAAGAAACATGAACCAGTGTTTGGTTTGAATTACAGCCAAAGTCATACTGAGCTGAAATGTGTACACCTCACTGGGCTGCTTATTGCTGATCTACACACAGATACTATAAAAGACAGCTTTTGTTTCAAGTGGTGATCTTAAGAGCAGTTGGAATCGTGAAGCATCCTAAATCCCTCGCTTTGACTGCATGTCATCTCTCGCCTGCCAAAAACCAAACAAATGAACAAAGCACAGCAACAGCTGGGTGCAGGCACATTGTGTCATAAACTTCCAGTGCCCTGAAAAAGTATTTGAACCCTTTCCTGACTGCTGTCTGACAAAGTGAAGTAGGCTAAAAGATCTCAAAAAGCAACACATCATGTCACGATCTAAAGAAACGGCTGAGAAACAAAGTCATTGACGCCTGTCAGTCGGTAAAGGGTTACAAAGCCGTTATCCAGAACAGAGCACCTTTTATCGTCACATACAAGTATCACATATACATGCAGTGAAATTCAGTCTTATGTGATTTAACCCATCACACATGCAGTATGTATCACACACAGCACAACATGCGAAGCTAGAAAGCACCCAAGGAGCAACTGGGGGGTTAAGGGCCTTGCTCAAGGGTCCACAGTGGTGCTAATGAGAGTGGAGACAGGTCGCGGCACGTCACCCTCACCACCTCAATTTTCCATGATAGTCTGAGGGTTCTCTGACGCTTTTCCAGATGGTTTCAGTCCATCCACAAATGGAGAAAACTTGGAACAGTGATGAACCTTCCCAGGAATGGTCAGCCAGAAGAAGAGGCTTCATTATAGATGCTACTTAATTCATGTATATCTATTTTAAAAAAAATAGAATCTTAACCAGTGGAGCAGTGTGTGTTCATACATCCAGTTGCACATACGCACTTTTATGATATAGTGGACTCATGCAAAGGACCATTCCTGTATGTACAGTATCCAGTATCCAGTATCCACATGTGCAATATGTTATCAGCAGGCATGTTTGGGCCTGGATGTCAGACAAACTCAAGGTTGAATGGCTGTGTGAAATTCCATCTTTTTGGGATGTGGAGTCTTTGATAACATGAAACTCAGCACAGCACTGGAACAATTCCTTTTATATCATCTGAATGAATCATTTTCTTTCAAATTACTCTAAATTTGTTTTAGGATTTACCAAGTCAGTGTTAAAAAAATCATGTTTAAGTTAAAAAAGTTATCATCATCATCATTATTCTAACATAGCCATCTTGTCACCATCTTGTTTTTTTTTTTAACGGGTCCTGACAGAAGGGTGCACTGACTGAAATTAAATATTCTGCAATTTACAAAATGAGCATCATGCTGTATTGAGTATGTGTAACTGACTTGAAACTAACATTTGAGATCATAAACTCATTAAGAATACATTTCAATCAAGAAGGGAAGTAGGATTGGTTTCTCATAGACTTTTATACAACCAGACTTCTTTATACAACCAGAGGACCTGACCCCTACTAGATATTATAAAGAATGTTTTCAGGAAGGTCTGTTCACCTTTTGCACGCAGTCTGTGTAATGAACATGCACTTGAAGCCGCAGATGAAATGCTGACATCAACATCAATGATAAGATCTTAAACCTCAAATCTAAGATCTGCAAATTTCTTCTTTTTTTTTTTCCATTTGGCATGTCTGCTATTATGATATGTTGAATTACTGTTTACAGTCTAGGTGGGTAGTTGTACACAGTTAAAATATATTAAGGCAGGTCTGTGATAGGAACAAGGTTTAAAACTTTCCTTCTTGATCAAGATTATAGTTAGAACTAGACCAGGTGACCCCCTAACCCTCCCATAGTTATGCTGCAATAGGCCTAGGCTGCTGGGGGTATTCTATGATGCAATGCGTGTTTCTTCTTCACTCACCTCTTATCACTGTCTATGTGTTTATACACGACTCTGAATTTAATCATCAGTTATTATTGATCCCTGGCTCTCTTCCACAGCATGTCTTGTGTCTTGCGTCCCTCACCTCAGCCCCAACTGGTCGCAGCAGATAGCTGCTCCTCCCTGAGCCTGGTTCTGCCAGAGGTTACTTCCTGTTTAAAGGAAGTTTTTTCCTCCCTGCTGGTGCCAAGTGTTTGTTTGTATTGTTGTAGGGTCTTTAACTTACAATATAAAGCACCTTGACATGACCATTGTTGTGATTTGGCACTGCAGAAATACAATTGAATTGAATTGAATTGAATTGAACCCAAAAATGTTTTAGTAGAGTAATAAACCTGCTCTCGCTGGAAATAAGCTGCTAGAAATCAGTAATGATCAAAATTAAAAGCCTGAAATGGCAGCATGCATTTCCACATACAGGGTAGTGTTCTAGTTTTCATGCAAAGCCAGTCATACCGAGGCAGCAGCACTGGATCAAAATCTCAAATCAAAGCTGTTTTTGGCATGGCTGCAACTTAATAGCTTATCCACTTAGCAACAAAAACAGACATGAATGGAAAGTGGGCTTTCCTATAAATGTCTGTATTTATAACTAAGTTACTAAAGAGAGCATAATTTATAAAGCAATCTGAGTTAAATAGCTGAATTTGAATGACATTAATTTGAGCTCAGTTTCAATTTGACCAGTACACATGTGCTGCTGGTTTTTCTTGGACAACACCCTTCAGTTATTCACTATTACACAGTAAACAGTATTCACTGCTTCCATCATAAGCAATTGTTGCCTGTTAAATTGCTCTGACTTTATGTGGAATTCTTGTATCTGTGGAGCTCAGCAGATGTTTTCCTCAGTCCAGCAGTCTCAGACCACAGCTATATAAAAAGACAGTATAATTACTGGACTAGTCTGAGCACCGCATGCCATGCCCATTTTTTTCTAACAAACTCACACACACACACACACACACACACATATATATACACATCTCACCCATATAGAAAGGCTCACATATGGTTCGCAAAACGAGACCTTGAACTTCGCCTTGCTTGGGAGTTAGTGCCAGTGTGTGGAGTAAAAACAACAAAGCTAATTTTCAGCTCACACACAGCTGAGATAACCATCTGCTAGTTGGAGCTTTGTATTAAAAAGCACAATATGTAGAATAATTTACTTATTTTGTGATTCAATAGGACATAGAGGCTTCTTTGGATACTGAGCAGTGCTAGTTTTGCTTCTTTTAATTTAAGGCACACTGAAATTGGAGCAGCCGGTGTTCATCTTCACCATTCTGAGGTACTCCACCAACATAGAAATCATCAAACTATCAACGTGATCATATGATGGATAAGCTACATTAAGCTGCATGCTTGCAGCAGGGACCAGATGTCCTGTTTTCAGCATTACCTGTAGAAAGAAGTGCTATAGGCCAAAATCAGACCGTAGCTAATCTTGCCATCTAATGGACATTTTCCCAAAAAATAATCAGCTTCTTATATTCACTCATTCTTTGATTAACTGCACGTTCTTTGTGACTGCATGACTCAAATGAGGGTAGAGGCCGGTGCTAGCTAGTTAGCATGATAGCGTCAGGTGATGAAGCTCTTTTAAACTAATAACATTACATATTGCACCTTTAAAATGCAGGCATGAAAGCAGTGTCAGCATTGGTCAAAAGAAAAACACAAAATGTTAACCTGTTCTTTAAAATGCATTGTTATCCTATTGGTGCATTTTACATTTTATTTATTCCTGCTATAGTTCATTAATGTTATTCTAACATTAATGAACTCTTAACTTACCTTTTAGTGTAAATGCAACCAGTATGTTTGATTTTGAGGCCACTAGCTGCAAAGGAAAATGTTCCCACACACAGTATTGTACCACGAAGGCACTTTTTTATGCATCACCTTAGCAGTTTCTGTTCGCCTCGAGGTGTTGTAAACTCATTCTCCCATTCTAAGGAGGATTACCGACTCCACTTGACTTTGAAGCTGTAAGATTTCCAAAACATGGTTTGACTTCAAGGCTTCTCTGTGAGTTGAGGGGATTTTAATGAGGGGATTTTCAGTTTGACCAGCTATGCAGGACTTTAGTGGTAGATGGTCAGCTTCTATAATCAGGCCATCTGTCACACTTTTTTTTAACCTTGACTATATCACTCACACTCAGGGTACTAATATAGGATAAAATGTGGGTCGGTCACAAGCTATAATTTGATGCAGTTTGTGTTCAGAGATGTTTCTATTCAGGGTCTGAATAAATATGAATCAAACAGACTGAACTGAATAAATAGGTGACAGAAATGTGCTTGCAGTGTTCTCTGCTCTCTGCTTAATGCGGGTTGGGATTAAAGCAATAATGCAATATTTGCAAAATAACCTTATGTGCTTTCTTGTGAAGAGGTGCGGTTGACACTATAACCAGCTTCCAAACAGCTAACTAACAGCTAACTAACAGCTAACCGTGAAGCTTTGAAGGCTGCAAAGTCAACCCATAAAGTTTAAAAGCAACAGTTTCCAACGGTGCAGATTGGACTCACACACAGACTCGGAGCAAAAGTTAACAGGTTTATTTACAGTGAAGCAAAGGCAAGACTTTGACAGCTGAAGGATTTCCAGTTAGTGAGTCCAAGGTTCCAATACAGACAGGTCCACAGATAAAGCTCTCCACAGGGAAAACTCTCCCTTGGTACCTGGAATCGTGCACAGAGGAGAACAAACAGGTGAGGCGAAGGCACATAGTCGCAGCAAGCAAACGCTCTGATAGGAGCCGGCTTCACTAACTGTTTCCAGATTAACGATCAGGCGTTGACTGAATGTCTTCCTTCCTCTTAAATAGCACACAGCAAACCAGATGACTACCAACAGGTAAGGTAATCCCAGGTGTGCAGGACTGCAGGGTGGGAGCAGAGGTGTGATTAACTCAAACACCCACACACACACAAAGACAGAGGGAGAGGAGAGCCTAAAGGTCAAATATGTGTGACCACACATATAAATGTGAATGTGCTGTAAAGCAATTTTATAAAAGCAGGTTTGATCTGTGTACGGCTCACAAATGAAGGTTATTACTTGTAAAATATTTGAGAAACTAAAGTTCTCTGACTCTACTATCACTCTCTCAGTGAAGCCTTTCCCCTCAACCAACTCCATCTGAATCATTAAACACTCATAATTCAAGTGAGTTGGTAAAGCTGAGCTACATCTGAAAGCAGAGCAGAAGTCACCTCAGATCTGGTTTTTATTTTTAGCTATTTCTGCTCAATTGACTTCAACATGCAAAAAAAAAAAAAAAAAAAAAAGAAAAAAAACAGAACGCAGACACACTCAACACTAACACCAATAACATCGTCTAATTATTCTCACCGTAGGTCAGTTTAAAGTTTAGTTACCATATCTGAACTGAAAATAGACAGACAGATGCAGACATGGGACGCGAGAGCATGAACAATCTACGGCCTGTTTTCTTTCTCTGAATTGTTTCAGCTGAGGTTTCGAGCGTGTCAGAGAGGCCGTCTGTGAGTAAGAAGTTGGGAAAAGTTAGAGAATTAAAACGAGAAGTAATGCGACAGACAGAAAGTAAAGAGTGAGTAAAAATTACTCCAGAGTACACAAACAAAGTTATATAAATAATGTCCAGTACATTTTTATTTTTGATAGTCTCAAATGAGCTTTTCGTTGAACTGATGTCATAATGATATTTTCATCTATATACCCTCCTTCTTATTCTTTTGCTTTTCTTTGTTGTAAAAAGTGTCCTTTTTTGCTTGTTTGTTCACCACTTCCATCAAGGGCATTGCAAGTCTTTTTGTAAATTTTTGTCTTTAGTCTTATTAATTTGTGAAATGAATGCAAATATTTTTGCCACAATGTATAATTTAAAAAGACTGCTCCAATTAAAAAAAGAAACAGTTCCATGATTTGTACTCTTTCCAAAGCATTAACTTAAAATCAAACTCAAACTCAAGGGCATTAATGAAGGAAAAGAAAAAGGGAATCAAAGGAGGTGAAGGTGATTCTCTGAAAAGTACCGTTTCAGAAGCATCTAAAGCATTGCTAAACAAGGGATTTACGTCCCCCTGTTTCAAAGAAAGTTGGGACACAGAGTATAAAAGGGACCAGCACAGTGGTGTGGTGGTTAACTCTGTTACCTCACAGCTAGAAGGTCTGGGTTCGAATTTACTCCTTTCTCTGAGGAGTTTGCATGTTCTCCCCATGTTTGTGTGGGTTTTCACCGGGTACTCCGGTTTCCTCCCAAAGACATGCAGTTAGTGGGGTTAGATTAATTGGTGATTCTAAATTGCTGATTAGTGTGAATGGTTGTCTCTCTGTGACAGGCTGGTGACCTCCCCAAAAAGGATAAGCAGAAGAGAATGGATAAATGGTTCCCCAGCAGGTTCTAAAATGATTTAAATACAACTTCAGATGAACAACAACACGTGACATTTTATACTCTGTCATTATCATACAGTGAGAATGATTATTCATCATACAGTCCATCCATCTATCCATCTGTTTTTTTCTGCTTATTCAATTCAAGGTCGCGGCGGGGCTGGAGCCTTCATCATACAGTGAGAAAGATTATTCATAACCGGGAAACATTCAAGAGAGTCGTCAGTTGACCCAGCAAATTCACCCCAAAGTCAGACGGTGCAATGTTCAGAGGAACTGCAAAAAACCCCCAAGAGCTGCATCTCAGGCCTGAGTTAGTATGTTAAATGTTGAAGTTCATGACAGCACAATTAGAAAAAGACTAAACAAGTATGGCTTGTTTGGAAGGGCTGCCAGGAGAAAGCCTATAAAAAGAACATGGCAGCATAGCTTAGGTTTGCAAAGCTACATCTGAGAACAAACCACAAGACTTCTGGAACAATGTCCTTTGGACAGATGAGACCAACATTAAGACCAAGTGTTTGGCCATAATGCTCGGCGCTACATTTAGAGAAAGCTAAACACAGCATATCAGCACAAACACTTCATGCCAACTGTCTGCACGGGTGGTAAAGGGGTGATGATTTGGCCTTGTTTTGCAGCCACAGGACCTGGATACCTTGCAGTCATTGATTTAACCATGAACTAAAAAAAAAAGAAAAGGATCAAAGTGTTGCAATGACCCAGTCAAAGTCCAGACCTAAACCCGATTGCTGAAATGCTGTGGTGAGAGAGCTGTGCATAAACAAGTTCCCGCAAACCTCAATGAACTGAAGCAACATTATAAAGAAGAGTGGAACAAAAAGCCTTACAGAGAATGATTACTGCGAAAGTTGGTTCTACAAGCATGGGGTGTACTTATTTAGTCACAAACTGCTTCTGCATTTTGGCTTTTTTTAAATAAATAATGACAGTGCAATGTGTCAATATGCAATTATTATTTCCTCACAAGACTGTAGGGTCCATAGTTTTGCCATAGTTAGCTGGTAACACTCCATCCTCTCATCCAAATATGGTCATTTATGGCTCCAAAATACCAACATGGATACAGCTAAACGCTTTGTGGTGACGCTTGAAGATGCAGAATCCAAATCCAAGAGATGTCAACATGGCTGTGTCTGTGTTATATATACAGCCAATGGTTTATGTATTTATTTTGTTTTTTGTTTTTTTTTTCTTTTTGTGGTAGAGTTTTGGCTGGCATGTGCGGATGCTGCAAAAGCTGTTTTCACTGGCAATAGGTTGCTAAAAGTGTCCCTGAACCCACACAGTGTCTATTTTAATTCACTGCCACCTGCACTCAATGAATATCAGCACCAGTCTCTCACAGTGTTGAACTCCCCCTCATCTTTACTCATGAAAGACTTTACCTCTCTTCAAAAGTTCGCCAAAACAAGACAAAACACAAGTCATGTCCTATGAAACAAAAGAAATCAGGAAAAGTAAACCAATAGCCTATGACAACAACCTAAACTGGAAATGGAGGGAAATGGGCTGAAGTAGGAGAAGGTGGAGAGACCAACAGAGATGGAAAAGTAAAGAGTGGGAGAAATTGAGCTTTAGAATAAGGAAACAAGAGAGAGACAGAGAGCATTGTGCTGTGGAGGGGGTGGGCCGTCCTGGTCAGGGCAAAGAGGAAAGCCTGCTCAGATCAGCCCAGAAGCTGACAGCTCTCTGACAGGGATTAGAGGACTGCCTGTAAATAATAGGGGTTCAGACCTGGGGCACTTTGCTCTTTGACAAAGTGTTCATTTCTCATCCATCACTCTTTCGTCCTCTCTGTTGCCTGTGGGGCCAAAGTCTCACAGAGTTTGGGCTGCTCTGAGTGGGACTCAGCAGACTAAAAGCAACACGTCGTGGTAAGAAGTGCAGCAGAACTTAAATATAAGCGTGACATATATGGTGCACACCTACATCTCAAAAAAGACACATTCAAATTTCCAGAAAACTGAAATGAAAGCAAAGCAGCAGACTGTGAGAGAAATGACATCATTGATCTAAACTGAACATCTGGGGACCAGTCACGGTGTGAGTCTTAAAATAGACACAATGAGCAAGAGGTGGGCAACCTGCTGGGTGTATTTACTCAGTGTTGCTGAAAGAAAAGAATCTCATGCATTTACAGTTGGCATGAATAATCCCAAATAAGCAATCAGTAAAGGAACAAGTAGACAAAGATGAATAAAGATGCAAAGCCTGATTCTGTCATTCTTGAAGGAACTTATTATGACTATAATGATCGTGTAGCCGACATAAGGGTGCGTGAACTGTTTTTAAGATTGACTTGGAAATATCTGGAGTTAGTCTTCAATCTTAAATTAAGTAACAGTAACAGGAGCGTCACAGTCCTTCAAGAGAGCGTTCCAGACACGCCCTAACCACCACAGCTGCCAGTGCTCTGAAGAAGAGGAGGTTCGGGTGAAAGTGGAGCCGAGGGAAAGAGAGGAAACTGCCAGGAGCAGGCTATGCGGGTCCAGACTCTTATTAACAGGCTGTCAGCGCAGGTCCGCACGCAAACCGAGGGACGCGGAGATGTCAGCGAGGGGACGAGGATGTAGCACACCTGCGTGGAGCGGCGTGCGGCGCGTCTAAAAGACGGAACTCATTCTGGATTCAATGCATGTGCAGTTCCTCACCAGTGATGAGTTGGCTCCTGTTGTGGATTCTAACAGCAGCCGGGATTCAACAGGTGGGATGGAAGACGCGTTTGTCAAGTTTTTTTTTTTAATTAATTTTTTTCCTTTTCTTTAATGTGCAACTTGCAGGAGATAGGGAAATGATTTAAAAATTGTTAAGGTCGGCTGAGATTCCAAAAACACGCATCCAGTTTTTTAGTTACATCATGACACGCTCCTTTAAACTAAATATTTCTGTTATTTGGGTGTTTGTCTTTATTTTTTTTCGCATCCTTCCACGTAAAGCTTTCCATATTCATCTGGTTATTTGCAGATGTGACCCCCCCCCCACCCCCCCACCCCAAAAAAGGGGGAAAAAACTATATAAAATTTTCACAGAATAAAAACCTAAATATTTCCATTAAATCTTCTTCACAGGCTTCCTCGCAAGACAACTAGTTATTGTTCTTTATTATTCTGGCTTTACATTTGCATTTGCAGTGTGAGATGCAAGTTGTCTCCTTGCCGGCTCGGTTTTTCACCGTTTGTTATATTTTAGTGCCACCTGGTGGTTATTTATGTTCATAAATACACCAGTTTGTGAGCTAACCTGGGAAGCTGAGCGGTTAAATCAAATAAATGAAAAGACTCACTCTATCAGTTATTAAACATGGTAATATTCTCAGTTTTGCAAGATTTTGGGCTATGCAGCAACTAAAATTATATATTAAATGTCAAATAAACCCCCAAACAGTGTGGTTTTGAATATTCAGTATTAAATATTCACATAATTACATAAGAAATTCATATGGTTTGGAGGGAAGTTACAACAATGCCTGAGTGACAGTCTATCCTTTGGCTCCTGGTGGTATTTGGGAAAAGTCCTTTCTCCTCATCTCTGAGGAAGGGTAAATCAATGCTAAACCTCCCACAGGTCATCTGACCTGACTGCAGGCTGACAAGAAGAAGAGATTAAACCAGGAGTGTGGCCAGGGTCACCAGCACTTGTAATCTCTTGTAACTGGCTGCCACAAAAATATGACAACTATTTGAGGTCACAAAAAAAGATGGTGATGATGATAACTAGGGCTTGCTCACAGATAGCTGTGAGATCCCTAAATAAATCTCTGTCTTGGTATGGTCTGTTAGCCTGATTTTGAATCAAAAGCTCCCAGATTTAAGCGCTTTGCTGTAAGGATTTATGGTTGTAGAGGCAATATTGGATCTCCATTCATATGTTTCACTTCTCGTCAAGCTCTGGCAACATATTGTAGATATTATTAGGATGGTATCTGCTACAGCTAAAGCCTTATTCATAAAGAGCTTTAGTGGTGTTAATATTGCTACAAAACTGACTCATTAGTGTTTCAAGTTTTTCCCCGAGATGATTTGCATCATAAATGTAATATGACTTTACTTCCCCTGAGAGGAAAGTTTCAGTTTCTCCCTCACTAAACAGCAAAGTGAAGCTCAATTTTTCTCAAGCACACCCTGTTCTCAAAACATTTAGACTCCACCATTCATTCAAAATCAAAAACTTTCATCCGCTGAGGCTCAAGCATTCTCTGTCCAAAGCTATCCTCTGTGCTCTGGGCTGTTAATGTGCCTTGTGTGGTCTGTTGCTGTGAGAACATCTGCTTTTAAGAGCTGCAAAGCTCTTTACTGTGTGATCTAGGCCAAACAGAGCAGCTTGTAAGAGTCATAACACCGAGGGAGATAAAATTCCTTTCATTGGCAGGATTTCGGGGACTGTGAGAAACACAGTTGCGCATTTTAAAAACGTGAGGGAAGTCAGTGTTAATACATAAGACATCAGGGCCTGGTGATGATTTAATAAGATTATCTCCACTGGGTGTTTAATTCATTTTTATGGTCTTATTTAATTTATTGCACAGCGTGAACACATGTTAGCATTGAAGCAGAAGTGTACAAATAAGGGATTTGAAACCTTTCAAGTCCATTACTTGCTGAGACGTGGTTACCAAAGAGGTCTGGATATGAAAAAAAATCTGGATTAAGCGCATTAAGAATATTGCCTCGACACAAGGGGTCAAATACCTTTTGTGCAATAAAAAAATTCCAGACAAACAGGTTGAAACAGTAGCTGCAGAAGACTGTGACTTTGTGCATTCATTGTAATAAACACTTGTGATGACATAAAGATGAGCTCGATGGATAATGTGAAAGCTATTGGACATTGGAAGGCTCGTTTCATTCATTTTCTCTCCACTCTCCTCTCTGCAGGCCTACTCCCTGAATTCCACCACCATGCCGCCTGCCGCGGCCATCACATCCCCATCCGCAGACACATTCAACCGCACGCAGTACTGCAAGTGGCCCTGCGAGTGTCCAGAGAGCCCCCCTAAGTGCCCGCCAGGTGTAAGCCTCCTCATGGATGGCTGTGACTGCTGCAAGACCTGCGCCCAGCAGGTGGGCGAGGTGTGCAATGAGGCAGACACGTGCGACTACCACAAGGGACTGTACTGTGACTACAGCTCAGACAAGCCTAGGTACGAAAAAGGAGTGTGTGCATGTAAGTGTCACTCACCAAAACAAACTACCGTTGTACACAGCATCCAAAGTTCATTTTGTAATGTTGGAAGTCATGCTTATTGTTCAAACTGCAGCACAAAATGCAAGCAGACCAGGTGTATGTTTTTTTTTTTTTTTTATGTCACAGAGAACAGTGTGCCCATCATTCAAATTGGGTCTTTTAATTCTCTTTCACTAAAATTTGTACTGTTGTAGTCACATTTTGTGTGATGTGCAAACCAAATCTACAGTGGCTCAGATTTTCACCTCTAATAGAAGTTTCACATACTCAGATGCCACTTTAAAAATATAATAAGAAAATAAATAATGGAGCCTAGTACAACATACCTTTATGCAACTGTATAATCACTTGGAATCACACTGTATCACATTGTCAGATGTTGCTATTATTTTGTACTTCCTCCAAATAATGGCCGACAGGTCAACAGCACTACAGATGTCCAAGCTTTTGTCTGCTTTCCCTGTGTGTCTTTATAATATATTCCTGCTTCTCATCCCTCTCTGCCAGACATGGTGGGAACCGGCTGTGAGCACAATGGTGTGATCTACCGTAACGGGCAGAGTTTCCAGCCCAACTGTAAATACCAGTGTGTGTGTGTTAACGGTGCCATTGGTTGTGTGGGGCTGTGCACAGAGTCGCAGCCTCCCCGTGTGTGGTGCCAGACCCCACGGCGAATCAAAGTCCGGGGACAGTGCTGCGAGCAGTGGATCTGTGATGAACCCAGGAGAGGGCGCAAGACAGCCCCACGACATGCAGTAGAGGGTAGGACACTCTGGATATAAACAATATAAACACTAGTGTAGTACAATACTCTATATTGCCAAAAGTATTCACTCCAAATCACTGAATTCGGGTGTTTCAATCACTTCCATGGCCACAGGTGTATAAAACCAAGCACCTAGGCATGCAGACTGCTTCTACAAACATTTGTGAAAGAATGGGTCGCTCTGAGGAGCTCAGTGAATTCCAGCATGATACCGTGGCAGGATGCCACCTGTGCAACAAGTCCAGTCATGAAATTGCCTCCCTCCAAAATATTCCACAGTCAATTGTTAGTGGTATTATAACAAAGTGGGTGTGATTGGGAATAGCAACTAAGCCACAAAGTGGTAGACTACGTAAAATCACAGAGCGAGGTCAGCAGATGCTGAGGTGCATAGTCTGCAGAGGTCACCAACTTTCTGCAGAGTCAATCGCTACAAATTTCCAAACTTCATGTGGCCTTCAGATTAGCTCAGGAACAGTGCGTAGAGAGCTTCATGGAATGAAGCAGTTGCAGCTGAGCAGCTGCATCCAAGCCTTACATCACTAAGCACAATGCAAAGCATCAGATGCAGTGGTGTAAAGCACACTGCCACTGGACTCTAGAGCAGTGGAGATGTGTTCTCTGGAGTGATGAATCAGGCTCCTCCGTATGGCAATCCAATGGACAATTCTTAGTTTGGTGGTTGCTAGGAGAACGGTACTTGTTTGACTGCATTGTGTCAAGTGTAAAGTTTAGTGGAGGGGGGATTGTGGTGTGGGGTTGTTTTCCAGGTGTTGGGCTCAGCTCCTTAGTTCCAGTGAAAGAAACTCTTAATGCTTCAGCATAACAAGACATTTTGGACAATTTCATGCTCCCAACTTTGTAGGAACAGTTTGGGGATGTCCCTTCCTGTGACATGACTGCGCACCAGTGCACAAAGCAAAGTCCATAAAGACATGGATGACCCAGTTTGGTGTGGAAGAACTTGAGTAGCCTGCACAGAGTCCTGACCTCAACCCGATAGAACACCTTTGGCATGAATTAGAGCAGAGACTGTGAGCCAGACCTTCTCATCCAACATCAGTATCTAACCTCAATAATAAACACTCCCAAACCTTGTGGAAAGCCTTCCCAGAAGAGCTGAAACTATCATAGTAGCAAAGGGTGGGCTGACATCATATTAAACCCTATGGATTAAGAATGGGATGTCACTCAAGTTCATATGTGTGTGAAGGCACACCAGTGAATACTTTTGGCAGTATAGTGTATATTTGGGTGCTTGGTGAATTTTGTTGTCGTTTGTTTAAATGCTTTAACCACTAAAGCTAATGCTCATTGCCGATGGCTGAGTTTGAAAATATGTAGGTAATCTAAATGAAAGGGAATGCTTCAAATACTGTAAGAGAACAAAATACAGTGAACAAATCACTGGGCTTTTAGGAAGTCCTCACTATTCTCATAGTGTCATTACTTTAAAGTTATGTAAACTCTCAGGTTAAAGGAGTTCTTAAAAATGGAGCTCTCTGGGCAATATTGTGCAGTATGTACAGAACTGTAGACATTAAAAAGCTGTAAGAGGTATAAAAAAATTCAGATTTTTGAATATTTCTGATAATGAATGAAGCTAACTTACAGCAGTATTAGACGTAAGAAGTAAGAAGCTGTTGTGCGTTCGAAACTTCATCTCACAAAGTAGCTGTGCGAGTGCAGCTTGTAGTCCAGACAGATCCTGAAGTACGTGTTTGTCGTAAGCATGTGAGTGACAGATCAGTTCTTTCCTGTGGAAGCCCTCACACTGTTTTTTGGGTCATGTCCAGTTTCCAGTCGTTTGCTGTGGAGGCACGAATATGAATGAAGATCTCTTTGTGTCGCATAAGGAAACAAATTAGATCCAGACTTCTAGGTAGACACAATTTAACAATTCAGATTAAAACCAGATGCAACGCAAGAACACAAGGGGAGGCAGTGTTCTCAAACATCACAGATGCAGGATCTGAATTATCTGAATGTTAAAAAGGGAACCAAGACAGTTTCTCAAAACCCTTTAACCTGCTGAATTACTTGAACTTCTCTTTACATTTATGTTTGTTTTAAGAATAACAAAAATGCGTTAACATAAGAAGACGTATGATTAGTTGATAGTGTAAAATCGTTGTGCAATGTCTTTTTTTTTTCATCACTCTGTCTTTACCACATTACTTAATTATTGGTTGGTCAAGTGGAGGAGAGCTGCAGCAAACCTGCAGCACTTGGAGAATGATAATCTCTTTACCACACCTCTCTCTGCTCTAGTTTACCCGCCTGAGACCACGAGCTGGCACAAGAACTGTATTACCCAAACTACCTCATGGAGCCCCTGCTCAAAGACCTGTGGCCGTGGCCTGTCCATGAGGATCTCCAACGCCAACGACCAGTGTGAGTTGGTTAAGGAGTCTCGTCTCTGTAACCTGCGGCCATGTGAGGTCGACATCACCAAACACATCAAGGTAGTAAAAGCACCCGCCTAAGATAACTGATGAAACTGAAACACTTCAAGATTTAAAACCTGTTTCTTTCCTCCCTCAGCCAGGAAAGAAATGTCTTAATATCTACAGGGAAGATCAGCCATCAAACCTCACCATCTCTGGCTGCACCAGCAAGAAGGCCTACCGGCCCAAATACTGCGGCATCTGTACGGATGAGCGCTGCTGCATCCCCTACAAATCCAAGACCATTGACGTGGAGTTTGAGTGTCCTAATGGGACGGGATTCACCTGGAAGATGTTGTGGATTCAGGCCTGCTTCTGCAACCTCAGCTGCAAAAACCCCAATGACATCTTTGCTGACCTGGAGAATTATTATGGGTACCCAGAGGTTGTGAACTGAGAAGGGACCTGTCTGTTATGCAGTCTGCACAAAGCTTTCTAACTTTTTCTTGACTTTCATTTCCCATGCTCGTTTTTTGTTAGTCCAATTATGTGTAAGGGATTTTGTTGGGTTTTTTTCCTATTGGAAAAATCTGTAAATATCAAATGTGTCTCCAGAATGGATTCATAAAGCATGGTGTGCCTTTGAAGACTATTTAAAGAACTTTGCAAATGAAAATATTTGACCAAGCATGTGAAATATTGAAGGTCTAATTTATTTATGTAGCTTTTGGCATATGTAATAATACATTGTTATTTTGAGGGTGTCGCAAAAAGACATTGCTTGCCTGCCTTTAAACTCACGAGTGAAAGGAAACTATACTTGCAGATTTTTCCTTCATACATTTCATTTTCCTTATACGCAGAGATGAACTGAGATCCCCGGGACTACATGTTCATACACAATAAAGACAATCAGGGACGTTCTGTTACACGCTTTTTATTGTCATTTTTTTAATAAATACAAATGGTTATGTCATTTTAATGCTTTTCTACAACGTTAGAAGGTTGTGTATTTACAAAGCTGTATTTGTGTGTTCTACAATGTCAAATGTTGCAGTAGTGCAAGTAAAATACAGGAGTAGAAGGTATCAGGTAACTTCTATGACTATCCTCGTGTTTACATGTGGACCTCTTTCTTCACTCACTCAAGAATCCACACACATATAGAAGCAGCACATCTAAAAAGGTGAACAATTCCATGGCACATTGATTGCATAGAAATCATCATAAAAATCAAAACGAGAAATGCTTTTGATCCATTAATAAACCGTGTGATGTAAAAGCATTAGCATTTGTTTTTCCAGTGTTTTTTGATTGACGACAGAGCATACAGTCTCAGTGGAATGCACTTATAATTATCTTCTTTTTTTTGGATCAATTTTTAATTCACCTGTGAATAGTTTAACAATCTTGAGAAAAACAAAGAGAAAAGAAAGACATTTGCACTGTGAAGCAATTCGCTGTGCATGATATCCTTGAAGTCTGCCCTTTCATTTTCAAAGTTATGTGTCGTGCCTCCCCATTCTCTCTCCACATCTACAAATCTGCTCCTACATACGAACGATAACTCGTACATGAAAAATAAAAGAAAAATGATCAAACAATTACAGTAAGAACAGGAAACAGACATTTACAGTCAGGTATACTTGAGAAAGCTGTGTCAATATGGTCAGATGGATAAAAACAGGATTAAGGAAAGATGAAATGGGTTAATTTTTGTGTGCATTATGACAGCTATATTACAAGCTGGTGTACTCTTAGCCACAGCTTTCTCCAACATTCTCTGCTTCCATGTCCCCAAATGCTGCGTTGCCTCCTATTACACTCTGAACTCAGAAAGAGGCCTCACACATTTTCTACTTCCAACAAACATGACCTCAGCTTCCTACGCAAATGTATTTTCAAACTGGGGGCAACTCAGCTGCACTGAACTAAGCAGGTGAGTTTCCATTGTGCGTTTTGGGTTTTTTTTGTTTTTGTTTTTTTAAAAACAATTCCAGGTATGCTGGCCAGGTGTGAATTAGAGGTAGCGCAGCACAAACTGAAGGGGACCTTGAGTGGTTTGGATTTCTGGTGAGTGGAGGGGGGTCACTTAGCAGGACACTTCGGTGGACTTGGTAACCGCTTGGTCCACGTTGTTGTTGGCCGTGGTGTCCATGGTGCTATCTGTGTGGGAGCGGCCGTGTGGATTCTCAGCCGTGTGACTGCGGCTGCGGCCCTCGTTGGTGTGGGAGCGGGAGCGGTTTCCCTCGCTGGTGTGGGAGCGGGAGCGGTTGCCTTCGAACGAAGTGACACTGGAGCCAGAGGCAGTGCGGGAGCGAACGAGGCGGGTCATGCTGGCAGCAGGCACTGAAGGAGGAGGAGTAGAATTTACTAAGTGTCCGCTTTACTTCTATATATTTTTTTTTTTTTTTAAAATAATGCACAGGAGATTTTTTTACTTGATACCTTTCATTATAACCTTAAAGAAGGTTTGCAGAATTTTTGTAAATGTATGGTGAGCATATAAATTGCCATGTGTTAGAAGCAAGCCACCCAACAGAAGGCAGGCAGCTAAAATTAGTTCAGTTGTAAATGCATCAGTCATGATTATCAAATGAAAGTTCACACTGAGGTGAGTAGAAAATATTTTCAGGTTCAGTGTGAACTTCAGCAGGTCATCTAGACCTTGTCTACAAGCCTAAATGCACTGAATTACTGCCATATGATTGGCTGATTAGATACTTGCATTGAGTTCAGTTGAACACGTGTATATAATGAAGTGGCCAGTGAGTGCACATATGGTCCATCCTTAGAGTATTAATTACGTCACAGCAAATACATGCCCTATTCAAATAACACGAGGGGTGGGGCAGATAAGGGTTTTGTGTAATTTAGTAATGTCACACATTGCTGTTCCTAAATTCATTAATTGCTTTAAAGTCACTAATCAAACAACTGAGTCACCTGCATTACACAAGCTCCTAAAGTATCTGAATAATCAAACATACTTTGACCCCAGTTTGAAGCACATGTGACAATGACTAAAACTGCAGAATGTGCTATAACTTCAGTGGCAATATGCACATTAGTTCATTAGAAATAATTTATTTTGGCATGCAAAAGACACAAGAATGTGACAACTGAGAGCCAAGATCCTGTTCACGTCCTTTTTAGGATCAGTATTTGTGCTGACATGTGGGAATGCGTAAGGTGTAACATATTATAAACTAGCAATTATATTACTGACAGCAGGTCTCAGCAATGTCATGAGTGTAACAAAATGCCAACACCAACACTGGACAAGGTGAACTGTAAGGCCAAAAGGATCTTTATCTCACCACAAGGTGGCAGTAAAGTTATTTTTTACAGAATACATTACAGAACATTTTTTCAGTGCTTTTAAATGCAAGTTGGAAGATGCAAATTTAAATCTAAACATCTCTCACAACTGCTCTGCACCTAAGTAAAACGCTGAAAGAAGTGTTGAGTACTTACTGTATCCCATGCCCTGAATGAAGTACTTGAACGCCTCCGTCAGCTTGCCAGGCTGCAGAGAAGAACATAAAGATACAGATAATCAGTCATCTTGTCAGTAATTATTACATTTGTTTGCATAACACTGACAGATTCAGTCTCTCAACCAGCAGCTTACTTCCCAGGGTCTGTGATATGACAGCTGTTATGAACAGGTGCTGTGCAGTGTGGAGGATTACAACCTGACAACTGTGGTCCATGTCTGGTACTTGTTAATGCTCTTAAGTGCCACCCTCCTACGCCATCCACCCCTCCACCTGACCCTGTGTGCCGATTATCCTGCCCTACAGCACCAGTGTTTCACAGTGCATTATCCCCCCTCCCCCCTTATTTTCTGTCACACAGACATACACACCTGGTCAACCTGGGGCATGCCACCACAGTCAGCCATCTGGGGAAGAAGAGTAAAAAACACAATTAGGATTTTGTATGTTGTCACTTGTGCGGCAGCAGACACACGCCATCACCCCCCCCCACAGCACTCATTAAGTCCAATTTGAACATGCAGTACATGCACATCCCTGCCAGCTCCAGCCAGTGTTCGAAACCTTCAGTTAGCCCCAGTAAAAGGCACCCACTTGAAGTTTAACAGTCATTTGGTTTGAGTTGTGGTTCATAAAAGCTCACCACAGGCCAACATAAGTAGGTCAGTCAGCTCTGAGGAAACATTCAGCTGTCATACCACTGGTTAATATATCACCAGGTAAATGCTGAGCCAATGGAAGCTTATCAGCAGATGAGTTTCCATCAAGGCAGTTATAATCTGAACAAGAATATGAGACACAAGGTGGAGAGTAAGGGGCAGGACAGAAGGAAAAAAAAATGGGTCCCTCACCTTAAGAAGGGTGGCCTTTGTGGGGTCCAGCTTAGTGTTGCACTCAACCTACAGGTACAAATAAAACACATTATTAAGTAAAGCATATGATGTGCGGTGATATCTGACATAAAGGCTATATAACACTATTATAAAAGGCTTTTTTTAACTTGAAATTAACAATAAGGTTATAATGATGCAATATACTTAATTAAGTATAACTAACAAATAATTAATGGCCTTTGGGGGGTTTGGGGCCATTTGTTAGCTGAAAGCATCAACATTCACACAAATCTCTTAACTTTAACAGATTAAAGCTGATCTGCATCCTTCTATTTTTGTTTCCTGTTCAGTTCTTGCCTAAGACATGTTAAACTGTTGTCCTTAAGTGCTTAACCCTGCATATCTCTTGGGCTTAAACAGATGACTGGAGCGAATGGAAAACACGTCCAGCACAAGTTAAAGTGTGTTAACGGCACTGGGAAGTCTAATCATTAGCGCTTGAGCCTCGTCTTAATGGCCATGTGAACTCACCACAGCCTCCACGGCAGGAGAGCTATCACCGACCACCAGCAGGGAAGGGCACCTGGATAAAGGACACACATTCACACAGTGAATGTTTCCATATTTAAAAAACAAAACAAAAACAAAAACAAAAAAACCCCCACCATTTCATTTAAACCAATACCATCTGATAACTTACTTGAGGGTTCTGGCGTGGCTTCCAGGGACCGGCCTCTCAATTTCCAGATCCCTCCGACTGTAGACAGATACATCCGTTAGAGTGCAGAAGAAGCTACATTTAGCTGCTCCCTGATTCACTAATGTTTTACTTTGGCTAAGTTTTGTGACCTTGTGACCCGGCTTTGCGGTGCTTACCTTTCATAGGACTTGACAAAGAGATGCAGGTTAAACTGGTTCATGTCATTGATGACATGGTGGCGGTATGTGGCAATTAAATGATGGTTATGGTGGATTTCCTCCTGTGGTACCCAAAATAAAGATGTGTTAAACCCACGCCCTAAAAAAAAAAAAAAAAAAAAAGCATAGTTCCAGTTTACAGCGATACTTTAAATCTTTACCTTTCCAAATAGGTGGGTGATGATCATGTCAGGCTCAGCGTGGGTCCAGCCGCTGATCTAAAAAAATAAAAAGAAAAAAGAAAAGAAGTTTAGCTTTAATGTTTCTGCAAGTCTGAAAGTCAAAGATACAATAGTTTTGGGAAGTTCTTTGGACAGTTATAGGTGTTTATATATGTATATTATTTCTGTGTTGCATTACCTTGTGTGCAGCCCAGTCCATCCATCCTTCAGCACATGGGTTGATGTTGATGAGAACCAGGCCTTCTACCATATTTGGATAGTCCAGCTAAAAGATAAATATGAACTTTAGAAATAAACTGGCACACAGTGCTACATTTAGCTAAATATATGTCCCCAAAACTGATAAATCTCTTGAGTTGCTTGTCTACCTTTTTGTTTTTTTCCTGTTGCCTAACTTGGTGAGGATAGTGTTTTAATCTAAAAGGAGATGTTCCTCATATTGTGCCATATTGTAAAAAAATAGAACTGGTTAAAATAAATACTGCAAAAAAGTCAAATGTTGCATCTCTGCCAGCTTTGTGTGAACAGAAAGGGACTTCCTATTGTGCACAGTGTTAGTGCTTGAGCTGATCTTGTACATTCCTGAGGCCTTTGTGGCTCAAGCAATAAGCAGTGGTGTTTTGCCAAAAAAAAAAAAAAAGTCAGCAAAAAACAGAAACCCATTAGCTGGCTCTGCTAATCCAAGATTGATTAATACTGAAGTTATTAAGTGTGACAGAGCGAGCAAGGGTTAAACTCACAGCAAATCTGGTCAGAATGTAGGCCCCGGCTCCCATGCCCATTCCAATGACACTTTTCAGGCTGGTGTGCACAAAGGTAGAGGGGTACTGTTAGAACAACCAGTTAGAAAATGTCTCAAATATAAAAGGTGAAATGTCAGTATGACAACTGGAGCTCAATTTACCCAAAATGCTTTAAGACCAGCGGGAGAGCCTCAGCAAGTTGATCCATAGAAGGGTATTCATACCTGGAAAACAAAGAGGATATTGTTCCAGACACTGTCTAATCATTTATAGTCTTATATTGCCGTTAACAGCACCTAACAGGAGGTGGTGTTCAGGCAAAGTCCTACCATCAAAGCAGAGATTAGCCTGAACAAGATAAACGCCTGTTCTTGCTACATACTTGTCAAATTAGGTCGCCTTAAGCACATCCGCAGTGTTCTACCAGTTGATTCCGAGGTCACAGACTGCTTGACATACATTAAGTGTCTATGTGCATTTGTGGCTGTGTGTATACGTGTCTGCGTGTGTAAGTCTGGCTCACCCAGTGGAAAAGGTGTTTGCTCCCTCATGCTGCCCTGGGGCATCAACATGGCACACTGCAAAGTGCTGCATGATTTCTGCCATGTCCTCATGATCGAAGAGAGTGTTCCAGCAGGTTTTGTCTGGAAAACAGTGAAAACATGGCGGAGGTGGATAAGAGGTACTTAACTAAGGGGGATAAAAGAACTCAGACAGCCTAAATATGAGCGCAAGTTTTTTTTTTTTTTTTTTTTTTAAGTAACATGAAGGTGCTGTGAGCAATCTTCTTGCAAAATTTGACCAGAGTCCATGAGGAGTCTCCACATCTAAAGCCTATAGATACATAAATACGACCAAGCCTAGAATAACCGTATGGATAAATTCAATTTATAGAGAATGTGTCAATATATTAAAGGATTACAGGTCCAGTTTAGATACAGTGATGCAAAAAACTAAATATAGCGTTAGTTCAGAGAGTCTAATTTAATTTTAATTGGTACAATAATTCAAAACATGCAAGGCTTTAGGTACAGCAGCATATGCTTCATCTAGATAGAGGTAATAAGGAGCCAGGCTTACGGTTCAGTCCAATGTCATGGAAGGTGAGAATAACTGGTCTGTCCCCCTTGGGGACCCCCTTCATTGTACAGTGAATTCTTCCATGAGGAGTCTCCACATCGTGCTCCTATAGATACAAATACATGATCAAGCTTAGAGAACGATGTATGGATGAATACAATTTATAGAGAATGTGCAGCCATATTAAGGATTACAACTCCAAGTTACAAAAGAAAGAGGAAATTAAAATAAATAAATAAAAGTTACTTCATGATTCTTAATGCAGCAACAGAGCTACATGGTCAGTGTAGTAAACTAAAAGCTGTTGCCATCACAATGAAAATCCCTTTATTGTTAAACAAATGGCATGAAACGAGCCTATTTGGAGGGGGGGGGGAATCTAAATCACTGGATCTTCATCAGTTTACCCACATAATCCTTCAATGCTTTATCCAGAGGTTTTTCAGGTCATTTAAGTTATTTTTATCTACTTTACAAACAAAAATAAGCAAAACCATTTCAAAGATGTACAACTCATTAAAATGCAACACATTTTTCCAAAATGAGCCACAATAGATTCCTTAAAATCAAGCTTTTATTTGTTTAGCACCTATATAACAACTCCAACTTTAGAATCTACTGTGCAGCAGGCAGTATAATCCCACAAATCCACTGGAAACTTCTCAGCGCAAACATTTCAGTAAAGCCTTTAGTCTACTCACGCTCACTTCAATCTCAGCAACAATCATTTCCACATCAGGATCCTCCAGAACCATGTTTGCAGGAAAGGAGTTAAACACCGCTTGCTAGTGAAAACTGTAGTTACAGTGGTTCCCTGAGCTATCGATCCAAGC
This sequence comes from Archocentrus centrarchus, assembly GCF_007364275.1. Lineage (NCBI taxonomy): Eukaryota > Metazoa > Chordata > Actinopteri > Cichliformes > Cichlidae > Archocentrus > Archocentrus centrarchus. Next base: position 20,227,144 of record NC_044356.1, read on the forward strand.
GCTGGTAAGCCTCTGAAGTTGTTTAGCCCTGCACTGAGAGCTGCATTTTATACCCCTACTGCTTACCAGTTGGCCTAAGCTCCTGGCCTCCCATGGTGCCTTGCAGGCTGGTCAAAACAAGCTAATTCTAGATGAAGATATCCCTAAATTGGATCAGCCAGTGTCAGACAGAGGGGCATCAGCTACTGCGCTGGCATGACGAACATGAAGTATGAGCATGTGACGAGTGGGAAAACATGATGAATAAATGAGACAGCGGCCATTATTCAGCTATAATTAGTGGAGAACGTTTACAAAAATAAAGGTTTACCTTCGCGTTAATGAAATACAAATCCTTCAAGGCTAGACTGCGCTCAAAGCCTTCTGATGAAAATCAGAACATTTTTATAAATTGTCTCCACACATTCAGTAATTATGCCAAAATACACGAATAAGTAAATTTCAAGAAGAAAAAAAAAAAAAAAAGAAAAGAAGCCATTTGTCATCTAACATTTGTGTTAAGAATAACATACAAAAAAAATTAAACAATGGCCTTATAAAAATGTAAATATCTACAAATATATAGCGGGATCATTAGCTAAAAATTACTTTTACATAACCACTAATTTCTTCCTGCCAAATTATCATTTAAAAATTAGACTGTTTCTTTGAAGGTTTGTTATTAACAAACAGCTGCTCCACTGTGACCTACCAGTAGGTCAAGGATATGGCACCTATTAGGTAGTATGTTTGTTTTCTCCCCACCAAACCAGTTCTAACTGCATGGGATATACCTGAGAGGAACATCCAAGGAGGTGTAAAACCTATTTACTGGATGTAATGTACAGGATTCACCACAACTTGCTCCACCCACCCTCCACCTATGCATCACGCACAGAGGCTACACAGCGGAGATAATCCTGCAAGGTAATGCGCATGTGTGTGTGTGTGTGTGTGTGTGTGTGTACACAGCGCTTTCATAAACATGCACGTACATCTGTGAAAAGTTTTTTTTTTGGTCCAGGTGTTTAAGAATGCACTGATAAAAATATCAGCCTCAGCTAATCCTATGTGACTGATTGTTGGAAGCTTAGTCACCGCAGAGACATCAAACACTTGCCCTAGATTCTTTAAGTCATCCAATCTGTCAGTGTCACAGTAAAGCAAGTCAGAAAGGCTTTGATGGAGCTCAGAATCTCGATAAAAGAGCCCAGTCTACTGACCACCTGAGAATAAGACCCTTAACCTCACATTAAGTTTGAAGTAAAGACTTTTTTTAAAAAAGCTGGAGAATATGAATTTCTTGCAACTGTTGTCTTGGGATTACTTGAAAACAACGCAGATCCGAAGGGCAGCAAATGTTTTCTGACTGCAAGGAGATCTGTCCAAGGTGTTGGGATAGTTCCCAGATATTGTGCAAAACTTTTATCTACAAGTGATTTTGAAGGAAGTGAAACCGCTGAGAGCCTGTGTCATCAAATCCAGTTCAACATGCGTTTTATCACTTTCAGTGGCTCAGCTCCACTAGCGGAACCGTAATTAGATTTCTGTCCTAATAAAATCACAGCGGATAAAAGCTCAGCACCAAAACAGATGGGACACTGCAGCAGCAACAGCTATGTTAATAAGTATCAAAGTATTTCATTTTATCAGCCACTAGATGGTACCATTCAAGGCACAATTATATTCTAAGATACAGTAAAACCCAACACTAGATTTAACTGATAAAAGTTACAACTGGTGGGAATAATAAAGTGTTTAATTTGTGTGTCTGCAAACATACCTTAGTAACAAGCTGCTGCACAGCCTCTCTCAAGCCCTGGAAAGAGAAAAGAGGAATGAAAACAAAACATAATGTGATTAGGGTGCAACAAGCTATAATCTAATATCCTGAAGGCATTTCCCCATCACTGAATCCAAGCCAAATCAAGTATGATTTCAACTGCAGAACTTGAACTGCCCAAAGGAAAAAATATATACATTTCAAATTATGTGCAAGGGACTTAATTTCTCACTACATTGATTCCTGACCACATACAACCTAATTGCATATTTTGGAAATTTATGTAGCTTTTTATGATAAGCTCAGTGAGTTCTTTCTAGTGTAAAAGCTCCATTATCCCAAAAGTAGCATTTTTGAAAGCGAGATGATTTGGGCATGTTTTGTATTGCTCTGGGTATCAGTTTGATGGTGTTTGCAACCCTGATAGTTAGGGGCAGAGCAACACAAGACTTCATGTGTGATATTCAGTAAGTCACCTTAAAATCTGCACCAATTCGAAAGAACAGCCGAGCAAAGAGGCACAAATAAATCAGCACAAAGCATACAAAGCTTAAAACTGCAGTACTCAAGCAGGTCGAGAGCCATCTGAGTGTTACTTTGAAACAATGTGACTTGGCGCTTTACAGAAAAACATACCGTCAGGTCCCTGTCAACCAGCAGAGGTTTGGACTCAACAACCTGGATATCATCCATTTCAAAGAGCTGCAGAGCCTGGGAGAAAAAAAAAAAAGTCAGAGCAGTTAGTTAATAACTGGTTCAGGCATGCGTGTGAGATTCAAGCTTTTCAAATCCATGATGGCTGAAAAATAAAAACGCCTGTTAAAGTACAGTGTAGGAGTCTGGAAACTTCAAATATTTACCAAACTCCAGCAAAAGCTTCAAGTACGGCCTTTCCCCTTTCTCCCTTGTTCTCGAACCTCTTTGCAAGTGACCGCTGGGAGACTTTCAGCAGAGTTTAGGAGTTGCAGACAATAAAATGAGGCCTGCTTGAACTTTGGCTGGGTGTGTTTCGCCACACAAAATCAACAAGAGTTTAAGTTTAATATAGTCCAGGACACACTCATACATGCAAGTACATAGATATGTGCACAGGCTTGCAGTCATGGTCTGCCGTAACATGTGGATCACATAACAGACCACACCTGAGAACCACCTACACTACAAACACACAGATAACCTGAAAGACAGGGTTACACAGTTCGCTGATAGAAGAGGTTTGGCAGTGAGGGAAATGACGACATGTGATTTCTGGGTTATTCTCACCCTACTGAAAGATTTATAAAAAAAAAAAAAAAAAAAAAAAAAAAAAAATCATTGTGTGGCAATCAAAATCCACTACACATGCACTTTGAAGATAAGACTCAAGTTGATTATCCACTGAACTTCAAGATGAAAAGACCCTAATCCAGGTTTCAGGATTGGGCATGCATTTCATAAAAGAACACTAAAGCCTTGTTTAATGACAACATTAAAAGAGAAAGATGAGAGGTACAGAGGACTGAGAAAGACAGAAAACCAAAAGAAAAGGGAGTGTAAGAAGAAGCCAAACTGTGTGGATCATGATGCTGTGTTGGAAGTAGAGTATGCAGGCTGTGATTCTGCATGCAAATCAAATTAGCCAGTTAAGAGAGCCCTTTGTCCACTGGCCTGCTGGCCCTTGCGAGCCAGGGGGCTTGCCCTCTTCTCTCCCACAGCTGAAGGGGGGGGCATGACTGACCAAGACACACAGCCACATACAGGAAGCAATTAACACCCTGGTTCCCATCTAAACATCCCAGCTTCTTTTCAGCTCCCTACAAGCACTCCATGCATCCTGTCACTTTCTGTGTTTATCTTGGGTTCTGCTTGGTTGCAGTCGCTATGTTTGCCATTTCCAGGCTTCAACAGCGTCTTTTGTGCTCTCGTGTCTCTGGTTTGTCTTCGTAAACAGACTCGGAAAAATAAATAAGCTTTCAGAATTGCAGAGTAGTCAGAATCAAGTTTGTTATTTAGAGGAAGTGATTCATTAGGTTTTGAATATGGTTGTCTGGCAGAATACACACAAACACCTGGACACCCATGACACAAACCAGCACCAGCCAGCTCTCAGTGCTGCAGAGGAAGAGGAGTATCAAACAACAGGTTCATTTGTCCACTGCGGCCTTCTGAAACGTGGCTGCGATTACACTGCTCGAGCTTTGTTGAAGAGGGCAAGAGATCAGCCCCCACAGAGATTCCAGAGTCATGTAACAGTAACCATGTTGATAATTTTCATATCGAAAGGAAAGAAAAAAAAAAAAAAATGTTGAGGCCATTTTAGATTATATAATATGAAAAAAAAGTTCCCATGTCAACATGAGGGAAACTATAAGCCTGTTTTTGCAGAACACCACAAAAATAAAACCAGACAAGTTCACCCATATGGAAAAGAAAGTAAAAATATAGCAAATGTTTGTTTTATATGTATTAGAAATCTTATGCAACTTGCAGGTGTCCCATACTTTGATTTACTCACTTGTTTCCAAATGGAAAAAACAAAAACAACAACAACAAAAAAACTGTAGTTAGAAAATTAACTAAATAAATGTACTTCCTCTCCTACTTGGCTACCCTCACTACCTGCCAAGACGTCGACATCGGAGAAAAGGTCTGAGCGGGCAGACGTCTAAGACAACTAGGTCACCTGCTGTTTACACCTGTGATGTCCCTTGAGCTGTCCACCAAGCTGAGCTAACGCTTCAGCTCTTTGAAAGGAGCGCAGAAAGGGGGACAGATCCCAATCCCAAGCAACATGATACGAGTGCTGCTGCTGTGGCATGTTTTATGAAATGACTGTCATGGAAATAGGTAAATATTCAGCGATCTCCCATTACATTAAAACCTCCGACAGGTGTTAATGTCGATGAATAACATGAAGTGATGTGAACAACACTGTATCTCGTTATAATGCAATGCTCTACTGCTCTTAATATTGTAGCATAATCACTTCCTTAAACTTGCAGCATTTGGCAAATAGTGATTATCAGACTGTCAGTTAGCTGCCACGCGCACGGAAAGCTAGATTTTAAGGCGTGTGCGTCCTCACGGGAACGTTATGACATTGCTGCAGCAGGGGGCTCCTCTTTAAACCAGACTCAGTGCTATCTGGGATCAGTGGTGACAATTGCACGTTCCAACATGCAAATTCCCTGTTAGGAAATGTTGTAAGAAAAAAAAAAAAAAAAAAAAAATCACTGACACAGCTTTGGCTTGGCAGAAGTGAGACTGTTGTGCAATCTTGAACAGGAAACAGAGGGAGGATATACGTTTCTAAAAGATGATCCTCGAAGTGTGCAGCTCAAAAGTCGAATGCGTGGATTAAACAAACTTTTATTTGTTCCGTAAAAGAAATTCTTTATCTCAAGTATATTTTTTATATGCTACTGACAGGAACTTGTTGACAATTTGACTAGATGTTAAGAATTTGACACCAAGTGATTCTAATGACTGGTGAGGACAATTTTTGGCCCCTGAAAAGCAAACTTCCTGGGATAAATAAATAAATAAAAATCAATTGACAATAAGGCAGTGTAGTTTGAGCTTTACGGTATGTAAAACATCAGCACTTGTTTTCTACAGTCAATCCAGAAAGAAGACACGCTGCTTTAAGCCTCAACATCCAAGTCGCAAAACAGCATGTGCTCAAACTCTCTTTGTTCGCTGACAGACAGAAGCATATGTAGTGATTAGATTTGGACACCGAGTCTCAATTTCAGAGCGCCAGAATCAAGGCCAGGTCATCCTTCCCTACGCTGCCTCCATATAGTTTTAAATCCACGAGCCTGATGCATCCATCTGCAGAAACAATGATTGCTTCCCTAATCTTTGGGAACTCGCTTAATCTGTCAAATCCCTGGTTCTGAAATATCGGCAGAGCAGCAGCAGGCCTGTTGGACTAAGCTCTTACAGACCTACATTTTCAGACTGTAAGAGATAGCGAATTGTGAGCGTCTTTATTGCTACTGTAAGTTGGTGAGGTCACGCTGGTCTAGGGAAGGGGGGGGGGGGGGGGTCAGTCTTGTTTTGATAGCAAACAGTGGAGGACAGGCTTCATACTTTTTGGCACACTGCCATTAATACCTTAAGTCAATAAAGAAAATGTTTGATTCTTTGATGTAGTCAGCATCCAGCACTACCCAGTCTTTCTTCCCCCACCCTCTTGCGTGTTTGTTTGTTTGTTTCATTAATACCAAGGCTAGAAAGCAAAGAGGATTTGTTATACAACTATCTGGCCTCATAATAAGTGCAAGATTTGACATAAAAGCTTCAGGTTTCCTGCGTACACGCGTGCCACCAGCGTCACGTGTAAAGAGCATGTTGATATTTGAGGGAGATCCTCTACCTCTGTGCACACCGGCGGCCTTCGTACGTGATGCGTGGACAGAGTTTTGTTTTGTTTTTGGGTTTTTTTTAGAAACATACCCTGAAAGTATGAGAAAGCGCTCCCAAAAAATGCATCTGAACCTGTAAAAGGAACCATTTTCAATATGCAAAATAAAAACACAATTCTCATTTTTTATAAAAAAAAAAAAAAAAAAGACATAATACCGTCGTTTCTTATTTAAATTGTGTTTCAGCGGTTTTGCACCGACAGTGGAAACTGACGTGCTCAGACACGCAGGGAAACTGACTAGGAAGTGAGCGCACAGTTTCATAAGAACAATAAAACCTTTTTTTCTTTTTTAAGCGTCTTATTTCGAAAAGAAACACCTACCTGTTGGTTTAGCTGATGATTGTCCTGAAATGAAAATTTCCCCCCAAAAAAGTCCACAAAACTTTTGCACTCTCTCTTTGAACCAGCGTAGACCCGTGTCTTTGTTTACGTGTAGCGCAAGGCTGATGTATGACGGAATTTTATAAAGCCTGGGGGCGTGCAGCCCGGCCCACTTTCCCCACTACCGCCTCTATTGGGCAACAGCAGATGTGGGATTGAGAATGCAGCCGTCCAGCGGTTGCGTGACGAGGAAGCCGAAGCTCACGGGTGAAGTGCTTGAAAAGAACTCCCACCCAGTATTGGCCTACTTATTTTAGGGCTTTTGCGTTCCTATTTTTAGTAGTATTCTGCATACAGTATAGTAACCCCCCCCCCCCCCCCCCCAATCACACACACACGTTAAGCTGTATTGTACATTATCGTCCTCTCCGCTGTCCTCTGTCTGCATTCTCCCGACGTGGATTGCACCTTCTGAAGTTGTTCTTTCATAGATAGGTGGAAGGAAAAGCGCTCCTTCTCTCTTATGGACAAAGACCCTGACTGGCGTGTTTGTCTTTTCTTTTTTTTTTCTATAGAATAACTTGGAAATCATCGAAGTAAACGAGTGTTCACGCATTCTTGCAGTTGCAGCAAGTGACTACTTTTTTTAAGATATACTTGAGCCATTGTCCACTGTGAGGCCTACAACCTTGATTTGAGGCCAAGAGGAGATAAGTCTGTACAAAGGGAAGCCCTTCCCTTGCCTTAGATTATACCGCCTCTTCCTTGCGCTCTACTATAGTCTAATTAAAGCTGGTTTGTCCTGTAAAAGCAATAATCAATAACACAACAGAGACAGTTTGTTCCTGTGTGAGTAGCTGTGCTGTACAGATGTTACCTTAAGGGAAAGCATGAAACATCTGTTAATCCCCCTATACAAATTATTTGAAACACAATGTCTGGTGCAACGTCTGTTTTAGCACATATGCTGGGACCTATGTAAGTTACCTCCCTTTGCATGTTTGCTACCCTAAATCCGTGCATTCCATTTATTAAGCATGCCCTAACAGTGTAGGGGTCTTTTATGGAAATTTCCACATCTGCAAGAGTGTGACTGTTACACTGTGAATCTGCTAATAAGTGCTAGTATTGGCAATGACTGTGTGAAAGGTCCTTGTCAGGATACAATAGCTGCACTGTGGACTTGTAATGTGAGGCCCTCAATAGGAACACATTGGATAATAGGCGCATTGGATGGGGAAAAATATAACCACTATGCTAATTTCAGGTCAGGCACTTACAATGCAAAGCATCACGAGCAATGCTGATGGGCATAGTTCAAACAAAAATATTCTTACACAGCTTGGACATAAAGAGACTATAGCATTTCCTATATATGTATGAAGGGAGCATCTTTACGTGTATGTGTGCTTCATCCCACCTATCTGGGTGAACCAATGACAGGATTTTGATAGGCTGCCCGCTGTGAGAGTTTTAGTGCAGCATATGTAGGTCCCGGTGTCTCAGTACATGATAAACAGCAGTGGACTTTCACCTGGCTGTGTTTGTGGGTGCAGCTGGCAGCTTCTACAGCAGCATAAATCTACAAACTCCTCCAGTATGCCCTGCAACCCCTCACGGGTCGTGTGGCAAATTTGAGGTTTTTAAGATAAATGTTTAAACATACTTGTTTAATCAGCTAAGTTTACTCCCTTCCAATTTTATTCAAAATTTTAAATTCCATTTTGGATTGTAGTGTGTCTGTCTCAGTGTGGTGTTTTATTTCCAGTCATTTTGCACAGTGTTGAGTAAAGAGAAACAAAACTTAAGCTGGTCTAAGGGGCCAGTATGTAAGGCCTGTCATAAAGAGAAAGGTCAGAATGGGAATATATAACATAAATATTGGAGCATTCAAGCACATTACAGCCATGTTGTTTCTCTTATTTTTGTTTCTACTTTTAGCTCTTTTTCTAATACAGTAGGCCTCTACAGTAGTGCCATAGGGGAAATCTGCTCCGTGCCCTCTGCATCTTTCTATGTATTGTATGGCATTAAGGGGTCATCGAGTTGAAGTGTATTTGATCTCCCAGTTCATGACCGCTGTGCGCTGTTCGGTGCAAACAGAGCAGAAAGTTAGCTTTCTGTACTGAAAGTCAAAGATCACCCTGACAGCTGTTGGTCAGCAGAAGTATATTTACACCAAATACAGCATGACTGTAGTATGCTTCCTGACATCTGTTTCTTCCTCTGCTTTATTCACTTCACACACCCAAACCAGGTTGTTTGCATGATTCTGAGCTAGATTCAGCCGGCTGTGAAAGCTGAGATGATGCAACAAGCCTGAAACAAAAATGGTGATTCAGACACACATGACATTGAGACTGTTAGTTGGTCACGTAGTAAGAGACTTTAAATGTGTGAGTAATGCATTGTATTTTGGGGAGGAACAATGCATGTGGACTCGAACAGTAAGTTTACAACCTTCCTCTAAAATTAACAATGAGGTGGAAAAGTTGCTCGTAGTGTCTGGATAAATCAATAGATGCAGCATGTGAGTCACTTTTGCCTCTTGTAGGTCACGCAGAGCATTAAAAGAATGGTTCAAGGAAAAGTCCTTGCAAGAATAAAATAAAAGATATCACTCAAAATTTGCCTCATATGAAGCTACTATCATCTGGGTAGCTTGACACAAAGACTGGAAACACAGGGAAATGACCAACATAGATCTATCCAAGCTTACAAAATCCAACCTTGCAAATGACCACACTTGGTTTAATAAGTGTCACAGAGAGGGATCTTTAATGAATTTGTGCAGCTATTATTACACCTTATCACACGCCAACAAACAAACTGTTGTATTTTATTTGGCTGTAAAAGGATGTTATCAGCAGTCATGTTTTGAGCTTGTGGATCATAAATTTCCCCAAGCCTGACCTGTATTCAATATCCTTTGTCTCAATGAGGTGCAGTAACTGCTCCGATAAGATCATCCTCTTGATCTTGATCTTGATAAGGTTGTTACTGAATGACTAACCGAAGCAAGCGTTACTGATATATAAGATCAGCGAGCATTAATATCCTAATAACACTGTTTGTCTCAGCTTGCAACCTGTTGTGGACAAAGGTTAAACCTTGTCCCCAAAAGTATGCCTTCTCCTCAGGCAGTTGTCAGCAAATTTTGTTGCAGCTTAAGACGGAGGAGGCACAGTCTTCTTTCACCAAAGCTGCTTGTCAGACATTGTTGAAAGCAGTTTAGCCACATAGTGAAAGTCACAACCATACAGTCAGCTGACACACTCTCGAAGGAATGGGATAAACAACACTGTGTAATTATTAAAGCTTGTATCTTAAAAAGGAATCAGCGACCTTTGGCTTTTTCTACACGAGCCGAAAGCACAAGACTAGTAACAGATTAAGTTAAACAAATTACCATTTATGTGCGATGCCCTTTAATGCTGACCGTAATTTCAATAAATTATTAGCAAAAAGCAAAATAGTGGTCATCCAACAATATTCAGCTCATTTAAAAAAAAAAAAAAGCTGTTGTATGGATGACAAGCATGCACCTGAGTACACTCCGTGTGTACTTCATGATAGAACAAGATGCAAACAGTGAGCCGACTTGAGCTTACCCTAATCCCCTCAAAGCCACAGTCACTGTTCGTCAAGATCTCCATCACAGGCCTAATATCTTTATCGCCAGCACCAAGTTTAGATACAGTCAGCATGCCAAGGCACAGTGGGTACTGATGACACAGCTAAACGAAGCCACGGTTACGCTCTCAGTGGGTTTTCACACACTGCCACATTTAAATAACAGTTGTACAGGTTTAGGATTGGTGAAACCCCTTTAATACGCCTCTGTTGCTTCTTGCAGTCTGCTACATGGCTTCCCTTCCATCATTGTAAATTTTTTCAGGACTGAGGAAATCCCACCTAATTTCAGAGCTTTGGGTGGGTTTTTTTAAACAGCAAATCTTGGCAACAGTGACACATTCCAGCAACAGCCTCCGCTTACAAAGTTGGACCGATCGCTAAAGTGGAAACTGCACCTAACCAGCCTGTGTTTTGGTTCCTGAATAAAATATGTGAGGTCAGAATTACAGGACATTAGCTGGCAAGCAAGACTGCACCCCATTAGATGGATGCATGTAGACTGTTGAGCAGCTATTCATTCCACTGCACATTTTAATTACTTAAAAAGTAAACTCACAAGTATTATTGGAGGCTGATGACACAAGAGATATCTTTTAATGGGAGGGTCTGTGGCCTGTGACATGCTGAGGGAAGACTGTGATAACAGCCCATGCTGTGTTGCAGGTGGGATTCAGCTTTAGCTCGCCCTTCACACAGGAAACGTTGATGCAGTAAAACTGTGTTTATATATAAACAGTGGGCACAGCTGTTTGGATAATTGGGTTGTGGTTAAGGTGGTGTCCAACAAAACAGATAAGGAATGGGTGAATGGCTGTAGCTGAATTAAGTTGTGGACTTTCATTTCTTCTGGAAAACAATAAAATAAACACAGGTTTCATGGTTGAAAATGGTGGATCAACTCTGTCCAAAGGTACAGCGGTCCACCCTTCCACACCTTTAAGGCTAGTCTAGTTTTACTAGGCAATCAGTGGAAACTTCAGGAAATTTCCACTCCTCTTTGAGAAACACATTAAGTAGCAGGTTAACAGTAAGTGTTGCTGATGTGTGGATTTTATCATCTCCTAAAAAAAAAAAGTCAGGCTAAATTTCTGGATGGTTTGAAATATATTTAACAGACAGACATAAGAGCAGTGATGGTGTTGTCATCCATCTCAATCATTGCATAAAAGTAAATAATATATTGCCCAACAAGTCAAACAGCTTTACAAAATACTGAAAAGGTGATGGAGGACAGACAGGTTTTTGAAAGGAGACTCTTGCATGACCGCGTGTCTCTGGAGGAAGTTTTGGCCAACCACATACCCTCACATGCTGTGGAAATTTTATAATTGATTAACTCCGTGCAAGCTAAATTATACTTCACTGCTTGAAGGGGTAAATTGTCTACCATGTTTTCAGGTCAATGATTGGCTGTTTTGGTGGGAAAACCAAGGAGAATGAGGAGGTGACCCAAATAGCCCAGCTGTTAATGATTCCTTGTTAACCACATGGTGAGGATAAACAAACATCGCCCTTGAAAAGCGGGTAATATAATTTCACAATATGACCGCTGTAAATCAAAGGTCAGTGCTACATCGCCAGTGGATAAACCAGTTCTCAGTACTGTTGATCAACATCATATTTAAAAGTGCAATAAAGTGCAAAAAAAATTAACATACAGTTAACACGTTTAACGGGGACATCAGTTTTTCTGATAAGATGCCCCTTGCAGCAGGCCTACCCCTCTGAGTTTTTATCATTTTAAATCAGTTGCTTTATTGCTAGATTAGATGAACCAAACAGTGCTCTCAGACTTTACTGCATGATTGAACTGCAAAACTGAAACAGAAAAAGTACGAAAGTCCTGAACAGCAATAACATATCCAAAAAAAAGTGTCCTACAATACATGTGCCATGTGTTAGAAAACTCTGAACTCACACAATATGTCACTTGACCCACTCGCCCAAACACTGTGGCTCTCTCCACTGCCGTTGTGTGCAAGTCTGAATGAAGCCATGAAAACGATTAACATGGAAGTGACTTGTGTTTGAACAATACAACACTATAACTTTTTTAACAGACTGATGGAGTCAGCAAAGTTATGTCCAGTGTCTAAAAAGGACTTTTGTTTGTAAAAGTCATTACAAACAAAGGACTCTTGCAAAGTTGTACAAACCTGTTACTTTGTTTGTAAAGTAAAAACCAAGTAGACCTAGGATAGATGAAGTTGTTTAGGAATCACCTTGTTGGTGCAAAAATAATATTTTATGCCTGTCAATCTGTGTTATTTTTGCTATTTTTTTTTAATAGATTCAACCAAAGAAATGAGAACAAACAATGTGCCTAACGATACCATTTAAAATTGTTTTTGTATTAAGTTTCTTATGTGTACTCACAAACCTGGTTCATTCCTTGAGTTAGGTGCCCATTTTCTGCCTGAATGATTAACAGGTCACGGTCAATTGGCTTAGCAAACAAAGAGGACATTCCTCTGGAAATGGTCAGGTACAAGGACAGGACTGAAAAGCAGCCAATATCCCCCCAAAAAAAAAACTTTTTAAAAGACCTTCAGAAAGCCTGGAGAACTATTGCTCAAGAGCACTTTAGAAAATGACAAGAAAGAAATGAGGGGTGGCTGGACATGAGGGTACTGCTGAACATTAAATTTGGTCCCTGCTGTTCACGTAGTTCATATAATACAATGAAAGATTACGAGTGTTCTTCATTTTTGAAATGTAGGTTAAGGTTAAGGCCAGCTACACTGTTCTTCGCAGTTTTCTTATCTTTTATGAACTTCTGTGTAGTTTATATAAACAAAGCTTGTGGTTGCATCACTTTTACAAGAATCAGAGCAACACAAAACAAGCTCTGTGCTGCTTTCAAACAGCCACAAGTTAAGCAGAGTCATGACCAAAACACCAGAATATGTTTTGGGCTTCTTTTTTTTTTTTGGTTTTGGTTTGTTTTTCCCCCTCTTTCTTTCTCCGCCTCTGCAGCGTATCTTCGCGGGCTGCGGGAATGACAGTCAGAGGATGACGGCAGCTGCTGTGGGCGGAGCTGGGCGTGACCCGGGACGAGGAAGACGAGCGCGACGTGACTGCCTATCGCTGCGAGCGGATGTCTACGTTGTGCATATTTATCCTCTTACGTCAGAGTGGCACACCTTTAGGAAGCCGCAAGTAGCTGCTTAGTCGGGACAGCGGGCAGGTACAGAGAGCTTATTAGCTGATCTACTAAACTTCAGAGGAGAGGTTACAAAAGGTGAACCTTCGGGGGGGGGGAATGCAATTTTAGGAGTTTAGTCCCACAGGCAGGTAGTGTGTTATGTCAGTGAGAGTGAGAGTCGTGTAAGGTTACTTCAGTTAAGTACAACTTTGAAAGAGCCTACCTCATCTAAACCCTAACCCCTATATGATGCATTATTATCAACAAACCTAAGGGGGGGCTAATTAACCATTGACCACTAAATCACTAACCACTGCAGTGCCACATGGGTGGCCCACCACCTAATATGGTGCCCAGCACCTAATATGTTGTGCCCACCCCAACCACCCCCATTCCCAAGCTGCCCAGTTAAGTATATTTAGAGGTTTTTCGTAGAAAAACAAAAGGCATTAAGTAATAATGACTGTAATATATTTGTATAATACACTGGAGACACACAGTCAGGATGTGGGTGTATGAGGGCTAATATTAGCTAATTTGTCCTCAGCGGAGCAGCCATGTGTCCTGGCCTACATGTAAACAAGCAACAGAAGAACTGTCTAGAGATTAACCTGGAGTATCCTCACGCACACAAACATACAGTTTGGTACAGTGGGTCACTGCAGCAGCACGTTTATTTATTTTAACGCAAATTTCGTTATATGTTTACATATAATGACAAAGTCTTCTTGAATCTTGAATCTTTTATTTATTCATTTATTTTTTTTTTGGTGCAGCAAATCTTCACAGTTTAGCGATGATTGGACTGTGTGTGTATTTGTGTGTGAAATCTGCAGCACACAGTGCCGGCCCTGTTTTAATATGATGATGAGGATTCTCTGCACAATATAGCGTTCAGGGGATTAAAGCTTGAACCAGTTTACTCAATCAGTAAATACAAACCTGCACGTTAATCCTTAACGGGTCGACAGGCTGACGAGCTCCGGTTTCTTCTCATTGTGCACTCAAACCAAATATTGCTACTCTAGTGTCATTTTTTTCCCCCCAATATTAACATGAAACTTTGTGTTTCACTGTAAAATCTGCAGCTTGAAAACTCTAAAGGCAAAGTATGTATGTCTGAGTGAAACAGACTCAACAGATTCAGTTGTGCATGTGTCTGTTGCAGAAAATGAAGCGTAAGTTAGAGAAAAGATGTGAGGCAGTGAAGAAAGAGAACTGCTTTTTTGTCTCCTGTCCCCCTGTGTGTCACTCAGTCACATGCTTAGTGATTCTGTCTGGCTGCCAGGCTCATTCTCTGACTGTAATCTCTGTTGACCAGTCAGAGGAAAGAGGGAGGGATGGGGGGGGGGGTGATGGAGGACTGGAGGTCTGTGTCACAATCTAGGCCATCCACCAGTAATCCCACAGGGTGGAGGTTCTGTTGTGGGCATTCACTGCCAAATGCTGATCTCAGCCAACTCCTCTTCCTTGTGCTTCTGTTCGCTAAATTCTTGTCTCATGACAGACCTCCCTCAGTTTGCCGACTCACATGCTCCGATTATATCTGCGAGAAATTCCTCAAGTAGGGGGTGAAAATCATAAGAATGAACATTTAAAAAAAAAAAAAGAAAAGTTGACCTCATAATCAAATGATCATTCAGTCTATTTGATCGCTTCAGGACTCAAAAGTGTTGCATAACACATGAAACAAAGTTCAAGCTCTTGCCTAACTGATGATTTAGGATGGACATACATGTACAACATAGGGTTTAAATCCTAATTGCCACTAACTGGCAATGGTGGCAGGGATTAAAAATGCAGAGCGTGCCATGTTATGCAGGAACAGTAAAAAGATTCAACTGTGAAGAGGTGGATCCCATTTTTACCTCTCACCCAGTACCAAATGTTTACAGTGGCAGGAGTCTGTACAAATTTTTTGTTTTGCAATACTTTACAGCTGAAACCTAAATTTAGACATTAAAAATACCTTCATGATTGCATATCTTCAGTTAAAAGTCAAAACATTTCCAGAAATTAATCCATCCATCCATTTTCTTCTTCTTTTCAGGGTCATGGGTCAGAAATTAATACTTCTGGTAATTTCCACTACTTGCACATCATTTTTGTAAGCGTCACATGTTTGAATGGATCACAAGTTACCACCTGTCCTCCCTGGTTTCATGAGATGCATGACCTGCACAGATGCATGATTTAGTGTCCTTACAGCAGGACATGGTGGTGGAGACTGAAATACTCTCCTGCTTGACCTTCAGGTTCAGTCACTAGTACAAGGACTGTGTACCCTTGAGCATTTGTACTGCGTGGATTTGTGTGAGGACAAAGTAGAAGAGGACACTCATTATCCCTGACTCTTTGCCTTTGTGCCTTATGTTCTATATGTCTGAATGGAATTCCACTCTGCAGCCCACAGCCTGTTTGAAATTGCAGGCCTGGCTGGTGGTTCACATTCCTTAGTACACTGAAAAATATACAAGTATATGCGTCATGCTATACATTAATTATAAACTAATTAAACAGGTTATTTGTGACCGTAACTAGCTATAAAAACATTTAAGACAAAGTCATATTTATATTCATTTTCAAGTTTGGCTTTTAAATATTTTGTAGGTGTCCTATTATTGACAGTGTACACCTCTTTTAATCAGTTATGTTGCCATTTTTATTTATAGTATTTAGACTTAAAGTCCAGGAATGTCTTAGGTTTAAATCCACATCTGTGACCTTTCTGTGTGGAGTTTGAATGTTCTCCCCGTGTCTGTGTTCATGCTCTGGCTTCTTCCCACAGTCCAAAGACATGCAGTTGATCACTTAAGATGCTAAATTGCCCACAGGTGTGAATGATTATCTGTCTCTCTGTTGTGACCTGTCCAGGCTGTACCCTTACTCTCACCCCATGGCAGTTGGGATAGGTGGAAGATGAATGGACTGACTTTGTCTTTACTCTACACCAGGGATCCTCACATCCAGGCCTCAAGAGCCAGTGTCCTGCAGGTTTTAGATGTGTCTCTGCTTCAACACACCTGAGTCAAATATAGAAGTCATTAGCAGGACTCTGGAAAACCTGACTGCATACTGAGGAGGTAATTCAGCCATTTGATTCAGGTGTGTTGGATCAGGGACACATCTAAAAGCTGCAGAACACCAGCTCTCGAGGCCTGGATATGAGGATCCCTGCACTACACACTAACAGGCTACAGTTTCAAATGTTTCCTCCAGATAATGGCACTAATAGCACTTGACTTACTGAATGTTTTCTGCCTGATATTTGACAGATGGGACACCTGCTGCAGGGCATTACAGACTGCTGATGCAAGGGGCAGCACTTTTGCCCCCTTCCAAAACTCCTGCATGCAGTAGACACTAAATCAGCTGCTGACATGACTTCATAGGGCAAATGCTTTCACATTATGGTCTTTTTTTTTCCCCTTTAAATTAACATTTCAGAAATATCTACCACTCTAGCAACTTCCAGTGTTAGCCATACTATTGATATTGCCAGGTATGTAATAGTTCAAGCAGGGTACAGATGCAAATAGAAAAGCCAACAGATTTCATGTGCTGCATATTTGCTCAAGTCAACTCTTATCACCCACTCTACAGCCTCTGGAAACAAATTAACAGGTAACTTGCATGATTAATAGAATCTAATTTCTTTTTTTTTCCTTTTTAAATATATCTTTTGTGTCCACCCACAGGCATGATATAACACATCCTAATAGGGCATTGCCTGTGGTGTAGTTGCAGTATTGAGAGTCCTGAATTCTGTCAGTAAAATATTTACTGTAATAAGCACAATGATATAATTTTGTTGATTATACCACAAAAAGGACAAAAGTACATGGGTATTAAAAAAAAAAAAATCCAAACAGCTTTAATTGTGTTGAATTTGATACAAGGGAGTGCATCTCAAACTAAAAGCCTGGTGCCTCAGTGTCTGACCTCAAACCTGTAGTATTAATGTGCATAAAATTTTTAAAACTTAGTGTCCATAATCATACAAAGTCCTACATGTCACTGAGGAGCACTCCAGGAGACATCAGTATTTTCCTTAAGCCATCAATTATTCACTAACAAAAAAAAAAAAGAAAAATTTTACACACAGTCACCATATTAAAAATCACACAGACACTACAATGTGAAAGTTCTTTTGTTTGTTTTAAGAAAACTTGCTTGTCCCACTCAAAAATAATTAATGGAAGTACATTCTGTAAATAAGAATATTTTTACTATCAAAAATGGAGAACATTGTGGGTAAGTGCTGGAACGGTGTAAGTTATGCCACTGCTCTGCGGGCTGGTGAAAAAAGGGGCAGGACTTGCTCTTGGGTGAACTAGGAATGAAGGAGGAGGATACATTGGTATCCTCTTGATGGGTTTAGCAGCTCCATCAGTAATGGCCCCATGGTGTGTCCTGCCCCCTCCTGTGCAGACAGGGGAACTTCCAGCTTTAAGGATGAAATGTTCATCCGAGTCCCAGCTGAAGCACCTCTTAGTCCCAGGTTGCTGTTGCTGCGTAAGCTGAAATGGGTGCTCCACCCTGAATGGCAGACTGGATGGGGGAGAAGCTCTGTAGGCCTGAGCAGAGGTGCTGTCTCCCTTCAGAATGGAGTCAATGGAGAAAGGGCCACTGAACTTCACGTCAGGTTTGATGTGAAAAGCACTGCAGGGTACAGGTTCTGGCGAGTGGAGAGGAGCAGATGGTCTGGTCGGGTTCTCCTTCTCCAGTCTGCAGGCTAGACCAGGGAAGAGGTGCAGAATTTCTAAGAAGTGTTCAGACACCATCTCTGTTGTTATGTGGCTGGTGTCCAGCATCCAGTACCAAGCCTTACGATTCAGTATACCTGGAATCTGAAAAATAAATTGTACAGATGAGTTTTATTTACACAACTTTGTGTTTAGCTTAAATTTGGAAATAATGCTTACCCTCACAAAACATTTGTAGCCTGATAGGTACCATCTGATGCTGTTGTCAGCAAGTCTTCCATCTTTAAAGATTACTGAAAGCTTGTCTTTCAACTATAAAACATTAAGTTGAAGGTTTTAAAATGAAAATCTGGGTTTAATTGCAGACAACTTTCTTCTTTCTTACCTGTCTAAAAGTC
The DNA here is from genome assembly GCF_007364275.1 of Archocentrus centrarchus. Taxonomy (NCBI): domain Eukaryota; kingdom Metazoa; phylum Chordata; class Actinopteri; order Cichliformes; family Cichlidae; genus Archocentrus; species Archocentrus centrarchus. The sequence goes on from NC_044356.1 coordinate 20,245,523, forward strand.
AGCATCTTGAATGGAGCGTACTGGAGCATGATGGCGATCTTAGCCAGGCAGGTAGTATTACTGCTAAAGAGGGCACTCAGAGGGTCGAGGGGCAGATCAGTGAGAGACTGTTCAGCTGCAGACTTCTCGTCCCCGTTCTGCATCTTGTTTGGACAGTCAAGTCTTGCCCCTGTCAGCGCCATCACAAAAACCTCACCAAGTGTTGGTTTGCAGCTGAAGCGGCCAGCGCTGGAGCAAGAAGTGGGATTACAGCATGGGCAACTTCAGGCGAATGTGACAAACCAATGGCGGTGCAGAATGATAATGGTTCATTTCCAAAAGTGCAGGAGACTGAGCCCCCCCCCCCAAAAAAAACTTTAATATCAAACTTTTGTTGCTTTAAAGAATTTAGAAAATAGACTTTAAATCAAAACCAGACTTCAGCCAAAACAAAGTTAGACAAAAAAGGGACCAAAAAAAAAAAAAAGGGGGGGGGGGGGGGGGGGGGGGGGGGGGGTCAGGAAAAAATACAAACTTTGTACCATTTGTACCACTGAAAGTGTAAACAACTCAAATCCTTCTTGATCAGATAAACCTAATATGCACTTTGAGGGAATGTAACTGGGAATTTATCTTGTTTTGAGGGATATTTCATTTGTAAGCACCTAATTGACTAGAAACACAAAAAGTGAAATGTTAAAAACTGACAAAAGGTGGCAGGTAAATCAGATTATGAAAAGAGGCTATATGGAAGCAGTCTGGTTAGAGTGTAAGATTCTTCTACATGGCTTCACCACCTTAAGCCACCTTAGAGGTGATTTAATAAAGCACCCCAGCATTCCATGCTGGCATTTAATGTTATACTACTATTTGTGTTTGGAGTAGTTTGAAAATAAGATTTCATGTAAATGGATCAACAATTAACCCTTTAATTAAATACAAAGCAAACAGCACTGTACTCACATTGAAAGTTGTCTCAGGGTGGAGCAACCGCCTTCCAGCTGGTGAACTTCAATATTCCACTCACTTATATTTGTTTAACCCTGCAATTCAGTTAGTTTAGTTTATTAAGTTGATTTGAGACAAACTAAGAGCACACTGGTGCTTTGATTACACTGAATACATGACCAAGTAAAGGCAGCAAGCCAATGAGCAATCTATTCACATGCTAACAACTACAATGCATGGCCTTTAAAGTCAGATCAACACCCCACATCAGTGATCCCTTTTCAGATTCTTTAACACATTACCTGTACTGAAAGCAGGTGAGACTGCAACCCTTGGCCATGTGTTTTCACTTATCTCTGATTAAAGCTGTGCTATTCAGCTGCTCTGGGGTCTGTTCCAAGAAACAGATTTAATGAGGAATCTGTGAAACACTGCTGACAGTAAAAAATTCAAAAGAGATCAAAAGTAATTTGGAGGAAACAGTCTTAGAATGAAACTCATTATTACATGAATGACCACCTTTGCATCACATGAGGAAGGTTCTAGATTTAAACCTCCACGCTGGCTGTGGGCTTGCTGTGTGCAGCTTGTATATATGCCTGTGTTAGTCCCCCTCCCCACAGTCCAAAGACATGCATACTAGGTTATTTGTTCTTTTCAAATTTGTTATAGGTGTCGGTATAAGTGTGAATGGTTGTCTGGCTCCCTGTATTGACTCTGTGAAGGACTGGAGACCTGCCCAGGAAGTACCCCACCTTTCAAACAATGACAGTAGAGATAGGCAGATGGCTAATAAAATCATTAAGTACCCAGAAAACTCATTTAATAGTGTTAAAACGATCCTTGTTCTCTAGCATGGTGCCCAGAACTGTCTTGACACCCCAGGTGTAAACTGCTGGGATATAACTTAAGACTCTTTCTAGTTACATTCAAATCAGTTTGTGATAGTTATCCATTTTGACTATTGAACACCAGTGACACCAGCGTGGCCTCGCCCACACAGCCTTTTGTCTGTCAGTGATTTCATGTTTGTGAATGAGGGCAGTGGTTTAATCCTTTAAAGATATGTCTTCAGCAAACTTTTATTATTCAGACATTTATTAGACATTGTACTTTATTTAATACTTGATGTAATAAATAAGAAGGCCACAAATCAGTAAGAAAATTAAGCAATTTAAGAAATCTCTGAAAGCATGAACATGGACATCCTGATGATCTTATTCAAATTTAGGATTCCTGGGATCACTGGCTGCTCCTCCAACATTAACGACCCATCTTTGCATGAAAAGGTGGTTGTCAGGAACGCCCCGGTATATAGTTCCAGCAAGACTCATAGCCAGAGCTGACCACTTCAGACGCACATCAGCGCCAAGTGAGGACTGTGACAACACCATTCTGTGCAGCGCTCTACTCCCCAGCAAATGAGATGCAGAACCAGACTGAAAACTTTGGAGCGCCGCTGTCTCTCTCGGATCCAGCCAGCAGAGTTCAGAAGGCTCTGCTCAGCAACACCACCACCTACCTTGCTAAAATTGCCATTGTACTACAGGACGCTCCAGAGAAGATGCTCACCTTTACTCAGGTAACAAAGCCTCACAAGCTACAGAGCTATATGCACTTCAACTTTTTCATTATTGTTGTAGGCATACATGTGCTTATGTAAGCAGGATGCAGAAGGGTTGTTGCTTTTAGCTAGTTGTAGGAAATGCTGTAAAAAGGAACAGCAATGGCATGCAGTAAAACCAGATATTCATTTGCTTGGTCCAAAATGAAAGTGGAACTGGAAGTAAACACAGCTGCATGTTATAGCTATTGTAGTATTATTCATCCCCAAGAGCTCATTGCAATCGGAAAAGTGTAGCTACAGAAGAGGGATAAAACAGGAAGATATATGAGCCAGACTATAATGGTTTGGCTTTTTTTGTTTTGTTTTGTTTTTTTTGTTTTTCAATCAGACAGTCAAGAAAAGAATGAGGGTGCCTGACCATCATTTTCAAATATCTATTTAAAAGATTCTAAAACATAAGATAGAGGGGATGTATCTTGAAATTTTAAAATTGCTATGCTCAACAGTGCTGTCTTACACATGTCAAGCGCTGACTCAGTTGTGTTATTGTGTTTTGCAGCTGATGGACAAGTTAACTCTGTTCTTCTGTGAGGACAGAAAATCCATTGAGAACAACGTCAGAGTTTGTCTGTCAACAAACAAATGTTTTGTCAAGGCAAGTTTCTAGAATGAACTATTTATATTATATGAACTATTGCAAGTAAGAAATTACTGGTGGATTAACAAGATATTTTTTCCAGGTTCCCATTGTGCCATGTTCTCTGAACAGTAAGAGAAATTACTGGAAGTTGGACATGACTCAGATCACGGCGAAGATGGCACGTCGGCACTTCAGAGGCATCCTGCAGCTCTTCCCCAGTTTGGCGTCCGAGGTGCAGAAGGAGAACCTGAGCAAACCATCGCAACACCACTCAACTCCCAACTCCTCTGAACTTGAAGCCCGCAGAGCTGTTCGTATCCAGCGTGAGGTGAAGTTCAGGGGTCCTTTCTCCATCGATTCCCTCCTGAAAACTGATGACCACTCTGCTAAGGAACCCAGAGCTTCTCCTCTCTCCACTTTTCCTCTCAGAGTGGAGCAGCAGCAGCCTTATTGTACATCCTGTGCACAAGCTGGAACAAAGAGGAGCTTCAGCTGGGACTCTGAGGAGTCTCTCGCCTTAAAAACTGCAGCCGTAACTTCCCCCACCTACTCAGCTGAGGGTAGCAGATATTTTGAATGTGGAGCTGTTCAGCCCATCAAAAGGATGCCTGCTTACCCTGAGCCTACAGCCTTCCCCACAGCCGGTGCCCCTTATTTCACTACCCCACATGGCAGTTATATAACTCCCGTGCCAACATTTACGCATGATGCTCGAGGTTTTTGGTTGTAACCTCTTTCAGTCCCTCTCCCCACCCTCCCTGCCTCCCACTGTCTCTCCTTCTGTCTGCTCAGGTATGTGTGGATGGCTTGGGGTTCCTGGAGGTGTGGCCCCCAGCTGTAGCAGTGGCGCTCCTAAAACAGCTGTTGCTCATGATCTCATTCTCCTGCAATATTCAAGGACCAGCCTCTTCCCTTGATCATCACTAAGTGGTGATTTTTGAAACTAGCTAGGAAAGACAAAATGCTTACCTCTTGCGCTTGGCTCCTTCTCAAGGAAGCTCCTGGTATGTCATCTGCTTGGTTGGATTTCCTCAGTACCTGTTTGGAATTAATTGTACTTTGATTCAAAAAGCTAGGATTACATTCCTGCCTCCCCCATCACCTATGAAACTAAGTTCAGAAGTTAGCACTGTTGCCAAATTCCCACGTTGTAAATGAAATCTCTGAACTGCTCCCGTCTGTTCTTGGGCCTTTTTGCCCTTGTGAAATTATGACATTGTTCCTCATAAAATTGTGCCTGGAACTATGTCTTCTATGTGTAACTGATGCAGAGGATTATGGGTTACAATAGTCTGCAAAATGCAGCAAAAGCTAGTTGGGCATTGTGCTGGTATTTTTAAGGATACTGTATTATAAATATGTGATTTTTTTTTTTTTTTTTTTTACTTTCATAATTTTTTTCTTGTCTTTTATGAAGTATGATAAGGGAATTGGAAAATATTGTTTTGAATGTGGCATGCAGTCTTTCTGGAGCACATATTGTGACATTTGTTTTTATGATGGAAAGTGTAAGCAGAATTTATTCGCTCACTTAATTAAAATGGACTGTGCTAACTGTTCAATATCATCTGCCCATTGTGTGATTGCCTACAATATAATGGGCAAAACCTTTGGGATATGCTTGTATCAGGGTAAAAGAAAAAAATGTGAGACAGGGCTGCAAAGTGGGAGGGAACAATGCCCCCCAGCCCCCCATTTCTGCCACCCCTGTTAAGAATGTGACTTAAACTAAGAACCTTTGAATAACACAAAAATACACAATAAATGAATGCTATACTTGGCATATACATTGTAAAACCTATTATTTCTTCTTGGGATTATTCTTTTAAGCAAATATTATGGTAAAAACATTAAGAAAATAGTCACTGTATTAAAGATAAAATAATAAACCAGAATGTACAATTCCCTTAATGTGCTGTGCAACTCACTTTACTACACGTATAAAGAGGAGCAGAGAGCAACAAGGTCAGAAAATAGCAAATATTAATGCAAAGATCTGTCAGCCTGTGTGCCTGTAGCATGGCGGTTAAATCTGTTGAGAAAGAGCCTAAGAAGAAATGTGATAAGGAGGCCCCTGGAAAGAGGAGGTGAGCTATACTCCCACCTGCATCTTAACATGTCACATTACAAGAGGACTTTAAAAAATACACAGCAGGGACTGGAGGGGGCTATGATCCCTGTCCTAAAAAAAAAAAAAATATATATATATATATATATATATATATATATATATATATATATATATATATATATATATGTGTGTGTGTGTGTGTGCACTGCTCGATCCTGCTCCAGACCCCAGGCTGCAGCCTGCAGTGATCCTCACAGTCTGTAGTGGTGTCCAAACTTCCTGCTGCAGGACCCAAGCTGAAACCTGCTAAAAGTCCTGAACTCCGCTCTGGCTCAGCTACAGAGCCACAGGTAGCCGGGCAGGTTACTCTCCTCGCTCCCTTCCTCCTCTTTCTCTTTCTCTCCATATTGTTGTTGTGCTGAGGGGAGACACATCTGTAATTTCATTGCGGGGCGGCATCTCCCCCAGCATAAAGTATCACACATTATTCCTTTACCTTCCCTGACGTGGGATATCTAGCTGGCAGCGACTTTCCTGCACTACTGAACTAGAGATAGAAAAGCTGGGATAGTCTCCAGTTTAAATAAAAAAAAAGAAAAAACTCTTGTATTATAACACTTAAAGTGAGTTTTCTTTTTATTGAGACCAAGAATGAATCTTTGGCTAGATCACAGGTACGATGACGACACTGAACAAAATGAGGTGTTCCAGAACATTTTGACCAGAAGACAACAGCTCACAACCATTTCAGAGTGTCTTACAATGTGTGGCCAAAAACCAACTCTGCACATCTAAACCCAGTAAGACGGGTATATCCTTATCCCATTCCCAACCACTTTCAAGACAGTAGGTACACAGCAGTCCTGAGGGTTTAGAAGTGCTCTAGCACCCCCTGGCTTTCTGATTGATACACACTACAAGCCTGGTGCCTCACAGCCAACATCTCTAACACCTGATCAAATACTTCAAACTTAAATTTGGTACCTTTGCCTGAGTGATCAAAGATGGTGATGTTTCTAATACTGACCTGGATTTCCTCTCTGCCTCAGAGGCAAATTCTAATTGACCAGGCCTCAACTAGTCTCTGTCGGTATTCCCAGCATGCCAGGGGCCACCCCAGGTTTACTGCACATAAACAAAGTGGTGAAGATCACACTACAACCTGCAGACTTAACCAGGCGAGTTCTAAAAAGAAAAATCTACCTCATGTGGCAACATCAGCATGCCCCTGCTAGCTAACATAGCACCAGGGCTACAAAACTCCCCTACAAACTCTGGATGAGCCCCCACTTTGTACTGCAACACAAGAAGGGACCCAACACAGGTTTAACTTCTAATGAACACTATCTATTACCAAAAGGCAAAATAAAGATGCAAACAAAAGAGTTCAGTGGGCCAGAGAGAGCTGGCTGGGGAAGAGGGTGCTTCAATAAGCCCAGCCCAGCCCACTTGGTTCACAGGTGTCCTACGTCTGTTATCAATTGACAGATTACCTAGAACTTAAAAGTTATAAAAAGTAGTACACTGACTGGCCTCATACTTATTCCTCAAAGGAATTCACAGGTACTCAGCTTGCTGACAAATTAACATACAATCTACAAACTACCAGATAAAATATAGGCTATTTACAAGTGAATAAATGAGATGTTAGACAGGAACACTGAAGAAATTCAGATAATTGTATATGTTGTATACATATGAATATACATACATTCAAAATGTTTGCTTGTGACGTGGACATGGAGTATA